>NC_139218.1:241969026-242569026 GCF_055691185.1 Crinia signifera
TATAGTGGAAAAAAAAAGAAAATCATGAAGTTCACGCTTGATTACTGTTGTACCGCTTACATAATTAACCCAAGAAACCATGAAATGTAAAAACATTAACATAACTTAAGTCCATAACTGAAGTTAAGTCAGCGTGCGCATTCTTTTGATAATCGGTAGCTGAGACGACATCTTTTTTTTTTCTGTTCCTCCCACTGCTGTTTATTGGATTTTAACAGATATCACCACATAACTAGTAAACAAGTATGACCCAGCATCTAAAGGTAACTAAGAATGGACATGACTAGGGAGGCCAATCCCGAGATCGACGGGATCCTGAGATTTTGGCCTAATATTGTCGGAATTTGAATCCTGGGATTGAAGCTTCCAATTCTGGGATTAGTATGCCCATGCAAAGTTCATTTTTATTTTTAAAGCTGGGCAGTGTTAAGCGCCTTATATGGCTCAGCTGCCTGCTACTGACCCCTGGTGGTGCAGCTGTGCACAAAGCAGTGTGACATGATGTCAAGGGTCATGCTGCGCAGCCTGGCCACTGCCATGACACTTTCTGGCAGCACACTGTGCCGAACCAGATTGCCCAGCCCATCCGCCTTCTGTGCAACACCCAGCACAAGAAGACAGGACATGGTCCTGCTGCTGCCTTTCACCACCGCCGTGTAAGTGACCTTGCTGGGCAGAGGATACCATAGTTCACCTTTACATTGACATATGTGCGCAGTATGTAGGCCAGCGTGTGTGTTTTTTTATTATTATTTTATTAGAAAGGCCAATCCCGAATCCCAGGATTGAAAAATGCCAAATCCCGGGATTCCAGATTGGCCTTCCTAATAAAAAAATTCCGTGATTGAAAAATGCCCTGGGATTGGCATCACTAGACATTACCAGTAAAATAAAAAAAATCACCACTATTACAACAGAATTTACTGTTATTTACAAAAGTAATATTTAATTCCCAAATTTTTTCGCTAGTTTACTCTGTTTGTAATTTGTAGTATGGACACAAATACATGCTTCAGACTTTTTGTGCTTTTATTCAGAATGAGTAGCACAAACTGTGGCAATCTTCACCCAACAGAGGTCCAGACTGTGCAGGGTATGCAGGCCATGCTTGGGAAGTGAAGCAGGAGGGGTGGAGCAGCAAAGCAAATATAGTAGGAGAGGGACTAGCCTCACCGTTCAAAACATCCATAAATTAAGCTGGGTACACATACAATCGTCGGGCCATTCTTCCGTTCTGGGTCGGACGGACGTTCAATTGTATAGGTGTGTACGCTGTCCCGATTCCCTCTGTACAATCGATAAACGGCCAAAAATGGTCTTGTCCGTCCATACTCGGTCCGTCGAAGGTTCAGTGCTGTTTAACATTTATCCGACCGGCCGGGCCCATATCGGAACAAAAGTGCAGTGTGTAAGCACGTTCGATCGATAGATGCCCGTTCTTGCGATTATACTCCCAATGCTGGAACGCCCATGTAGGCGTTGACTAGCTGCATGATCTCTCCTACAGCACAGCATGTAAATCTCCAGGATAATTCATACAGTCCTAGCCGGCATTTCCTCTTATTAGTCTCTGCTGAGACTGAAACCTTGTTTATTTACATTTCACGAAACATATACTCTGTTGCCATATTGTGATACCCCTTTCACATCGCACTTTTAAAACGGTAAATTGCCGATTTTTTTTTTCATTTTAAAACGTTTAAGCCTGCACTGTGAATGCACCAGAGCCGATTTACCGTTTAAAGTTAACTGGTATTTCGAACCGTGTAAAAAGCAGAGTCCTACACGGTTCCTTGCCGTTTTTTGAGCAATGTGAATGTGTACAATGTGTCTGAAACGGTATTTCAGGCAAACAACACAAGCTACAGAGCAGTGATAGGCTGTCCCCTTTATAATGACAGGCAATGTTGACACTCTGGCTTGAAACGTGTTCGGGTTGAAACGGTTTGACTGCTATGTTGAATGAGACTTAACCGGTATTTAAAACGGTAATCTGCGGCAATGTTAAGGCTCTGACCCGTTTTAATTACCGTTTTAAAATACCGGTTTTTAAAACGTGTCGGCGATGTGAAAGGGGTATAACAGAAAGTGAATCATTCCTGGGGAATCTATATTTATGACCTGGTTTTCACAAACTGCTATATAGACAGGTTACGCGTCAGCCGCCAGGGTGACTAATTTAGACACATGCCCCGTCTATATAGGAGTTTGCCGTAGTCACCCTGCCGGCTGACTAATTTAGATGCGTCCCCTGTCTATATAGAAGTTTAGTCACCCTGAAGGCTGACACATTTTTAGACACGTACCCTGTCACTTTTTTTTTAGGTTCTGTACTCGAGCCTCTTTGTTTTGGTATGCCCTTAACCCAGCCCATTATGATAATTTTGTTTATATATGATGTGTCAATAGCCCAAATCGAGAGAGTGTGTATGGTGGTACAATCTTTTTCTTGCGACTGTTTGGACAGTAGTACATCGGACGTCGCAAGTAAAATTGTATAGGTGTGTACGCGCGTATCGGCTGTTGTTTGTGGACGTTCCGACGCGTCTATGGTCGGTCGAACGGTCGCAAGAAAACAGGGATTGTATAGATGTGTACCCAACTTAACACCTTGTGGCACCTATTGCCAACTGTTGCTACAGGTGGGCCAGGTGCACTAAGCTTCAAAAGTTATAAAATTGAGAGTGTTAAACAGCCAGCCAATCAGCTCCTACCTGCCATGACACAGACTGTGTTTGAAAAATGTCAGACAGGAGCTTATTGGTTGGTTGCTTATCCCTCTCCATTTTATCACTTTTAAAGCTTAGTGCATCTGGCCCTGTGTCATTTAAGTTGGTGAAAAAATTATGGGGTTGGTGTATCAAGCAATGAAAAGAGCAGATAAGTTGCCAATAGAAACCAATTAGCTGATACCTATCATTTTATATAACCTCTATATTTATCTAGAAAGACAGAGAAATTAATCAATCGCACAGGAAAAATAAGGTTTTATATCAAGTGATGGACCTTCTTAATTGTCTTTAGGCAGATAATAAGGCTCCAATGAGGGTGTGCTACCAGTGACACTAGTAACGTGTAGGATAGGGGGACAGAAAAAAGAATGTCTTGTTCTGGTGCACCTAAGAAACAAATTGACTCATAATATATAACTTTTAATGATTTGTAGTTAAAATTGTTGCGAAATAAAATATAAACAACATGTAACATACACAATTAATAGGGGAAGACCCCTCACTCAGTGTAACCCCCTTTCCCACGCTCCCTATTTTTTATATTTTTATTAGTTGTCTGTAGGTACCGTGTGCAACTTAATTATAGGGATACACTGTCCCTCTTAAGGTATATGGCTCTCTTGCATCTTGTATAATCCTAGCCGTGAGACAAAAATTAGCATGCTAGACAAAAATTAGCATGCGAGTTTAGTGCACTTCAATGTGTAGGTCAGGGAGAATGAGACGCTGCACAGGATCCTGAGGAAGCGTTCTTGCGAAGCGTATGCTGACCGATCTCACACACGCAGTGTGTTAAACCCCCTTATCCCTTCCCCACATATCACTGTCATTTTTGATCTGTACTGATGCGCAAGTGAGGTTTCCGGTTAATACCGTGACCACAAGTGAGGGACGCGGTCTGGCGCCAGATCCGGTGCTCTCCCAGGCTTGCCTAGCTGGGTGAATGAGGTAGGTGCACGCCTGCACACCTCGGATCCAGTTCACCAGTGGCAACCAGACAGGGGGACTAGCGACTCCAGGAGTGAGCAGCAGCGCTGTAGCGGGAACATCACCCGTGTCTGGCGTCTGCCGGCTCTGCCTGTGCAGCGTCTCATTCTCCCTGACCTACACATTCAAGTGCACTAAACTCGCATGCTAATATTTGTCTAGCCTTAATTGCCTCACTGCTAGGATTTTACAAGCGGCAAGAGAGCCATATACCTTAAGAAGGACAGTGTATACCTATAATTAAGTTGCACACGGTACCTACAGACAACTTATAAAAATATAAACAATAGGGAGCGTGGGAAAGGGGGTTACACTGAGTGAGGGGTCTTCCCCTTTTAATTGTGTCTGTTACATGTTGTTTTTGTTTGGTTTTATTTCGCAACAATTTTAACTACAAATCGTTAAAAGTTATATATTATGAGTCAATTTGTTTCTTGGGTGCATCAGAACAAGACACTCTTTTTTCTGTCCCCCTATTCTATATTTATCTACTTGATAAATGCTACCTCAAAGCGGATTGGTTGCTCTGGTTAACATCTCTACTGCTCCTCTTCTTTTTTCACTGCTTGATAAATCAACACACATGTTACGAACAAATAAATATGATATGTCATTTTTTTTATATAGTTTGTAATTATGGGGGAAAAACACCTTCTGAGATGATAATAGTTAGCGTTAGATTTAGTTCTCTCAGCTGTCATCCCACTGTGCCCAGATGTCAGTACTGACTCCCACAGTGGACGTATCTGCCTAGCAACTAGATTATTTGCTCTAGAAAGAGGAAAACATGTGGGATGTGGTGTGCACCGGCAATTTACTGAGCAGTTTTATATGAAAGAAATGTACTGAAAAGGCTTTGTATTCAAAGGTCAAGATGTATATTTAATTATATGTTTTTTTTTGGAGAGCATTCAACTATTTATTTAATGGAAATACTTGGAAAGATGTTTTGTACAGGGCAGCTCATCAACTCATTTTCATGGCTTAAAAAACAAACCCCAGCAGCAGCTTATCACCATAAAGCAAAAATATTTTTCATGTATGGTACCTCAAAGTGAAATATTTTGTTGAAGTTCAAAATTAAATATTTGTAAATATTTTCAAAAACTAATGTCCAATGTGACCAACCTTTTAAGTGTAATTGTTTTGACATTTTTTACATTGTTTTTGTTACTCAAAATAGACCTTGTTTACAAAAAAAGTTTCCATGGGGGGATGCTTACACATTGGATAATGGCACATAAGTTCTTATGTTAGTGTACCCACACAAGCCATAGCCAGTCATTAAAGCACATCAACTGTGCTCCAAGTACCAGTACTAAAAAGGCTTGGATACACTCCTTTAAGGCTCAATGGGTATATTTGGGATGGATTTATTAAGCTGAGATTACAACAGAGACTTGCGATCACTGCTTATTGTTGCAATAGAATCTTGCTCAGTAGTTCGGTGGCAATACTAGCTGCTGAGTAATCTTAAAGTGGCCACACACCATGCAACTTTTTGCAACAGTGTAGAGCCATCCAAACTCCCTTGAGCCTCCTGGGTGCTTTGACATGTTATGTATCGCTTGGGACCCCATTCCCCGCTGCAGGAGGGAATCTGAGTTGGAGGTCAGACATGCAGCAGGTCTGACCTCCAACTCAGACTCCCATTCGCACAGGACAATGCATCGGATCGAATAGAAAACCCCTGTTCCACTTTTTTATAATAAAAAAAAGTGATAAAAACAAAATACACAAATAAAGCATTTTTTCTTGCGCCTCACTTACTGCTATGACCATTCAGAGATGGTAATTGTTATGGAATAATGAGAGTACTGCTGTCCTTTTTCTTAAATAGGCTTTAGTATAACGCTTTGGCCACCACCAGCTGTATACTTTTAGTAAATATTTTTAAAACCCTATCTTTGCTTAATAAATTTGCCCCTCTTTTTTTTTTTTTTAAACAAAACAAATATATGAAAGGTATTGGTAATATGGAACACTGGGGGCAGATGTATTAAGCCCAGTGTTGCAAGTAAGGTGGTACGGCGTGGTACGGAGTACCTGTAAGAAATATGTTGCAGGTACGCAGTACCACTTACCCTCTGACCCACTGTCAATTCTATTTTTATTTTAAGTCTAAATATAATGCATCCACAGCCCGCCCACCCAGCGTTATGATTGGTGCTTAATGCAGCTACCGGCCACTGCTGATTTAGCCTGTCACACTGACAGGCATCAGCGGCACTGACAGCATGAAGAGCAGGCTCCACAATTGTAAACACAAGCTGCCCGGCTCTACCCCAAGCAAGAGCCAACCCACCCCCAGTCATTCCCTGTTTCTCATTCACTGTCTCCTGATGCCACGCTACTATTGTCGTTTAGTCACTTCTCTAGCTTTGTGTGACCACGCTCCCTCACGATACATAGCCACGCCCATTTTTGGTGGAGGCTATCAGTACCACCAAGAAAAAAATTCTACTTGCACCACTGATTAAGCCTGATAAAGCAGTGATAACGCTCCAGCCAATCAACTCCTTTTTTGACTCTTGTCATTTTTCAAACACAGCTGATTGGCTGATGCATTATCACCTTCCAATTTATCACTTTACCAGGATTAACACATCTGCACCAATGTATTTTATCTTTATGCTCCTTGTATGAAATTTTTAACATGTTACTATAGGTATACATGTGTTTGACATTTTCTTCCTTTCTTCTTTACAGAACTCCCATCCTCAGAACATCTAAGTGTAGCAGATGCAACATGGCTCGCACTAAATGTGGTCTCTGGAGGTGGAAGTTCATCCAGCTCCCAACCTATTGGAGTGACCAAAATAGCCAAATCAGTGATTGCACCACTGGCAGATCAGAACATCTCTGTGTTTATGTTATCCACTTATCAAACAGACTTTATATTGGTAAGGCATGTTACTACTTCATTTTTATTATATTAAAAGCTTGTAATTATAAGCAATTGGTTCCCCCCCAAAAATTTGAATCATCGTGGATTTATTTCAAAAACAATAATGAATTAAGTAAAATGTGTGCAATAAGTCATCATTAAGTTCAGTTATGTGGTGGGGGGGCAGGATTTGTTTGTCCACATATTTTTTGATCGGAAGCCACAAGCACTTGTTTGCCTATCACGTTGACTAAAAATAAGGCAGCCCTACAAGTACTCCAAGGCTCCCCAGGGTCCCACCACACAGTTTGGGAAACACTGGGCTAAGAATACAGTCTTATAGGACTTTTAACCTACATGTGTAAAGTGTGAGCAAGTGCACTGTAGGTAATGAGGGATTTGACGATTCTTTTCATCCTAGAGCTAGATTATTGTATGCTTCCGTTCTCTTGTATGCTTTGGCATAATTCATACTCCCTTCTTTATTAGACATGATATGAGAGAAACTGCTTATAATGCACTGGTATAGTTATGTTCTCCAATTACAATGCTACACTTTCAGTCACTTTACATGGTGATGCTCTGTCACTAAAATATCTGTTGTCAGCTTGCAACTCTGAATTAGGCCTACAAATTACATCAATCAGCAGTGGTAGTTAGGCCTGGGGAGAAATTTAATTAGCCGTAGTAATTTAGTGCCAGGTAATTGAAGCAACTGGGCTAATCAATTAGCCCAAAGGTAGCATGCAGGCTGCACTTACGGGTATTTTGTTCAGGCTCAAAAAGAATTCCCAGATATATAGCCGGGTTTCAGGTACTGCACCCATGTTAACATATAGGTCTGGGAAATTATGCCAGATTCTTATGGGTTAATGCCAGTTGACCATTCATTTATCATTTATGGGTCTATGCCAACGCGCACGTTTCACTGTCTGAAAACAGCTTTGTCAAGCCCTTGACAAAGCTGTTTTCAGACAGTGAAACGTGCACGTTGGCATAGACCCAGTCTGAGATACTTGATAGCCTTACTAAAAATGTGATTGTTTGTTTGTAGCATTATTCTAAATGATCCCTATAAGGCAGAAAACCAGTTGTGGAAACTAAACTGAGTGGAAGGTGCCCGAGAGAGCCCAGCGGTGGGACTCCAGGAACCACCACTTAGTCCCAAGATATATATTTATATTTTTTTTTTTTAATTGAAGCATATGTATCAAGACAGGTTAAATATTTAGTAGGACATTATACATAGCACACATATATATATATACATACACAAGTGCATACATTCATGTCAACCTAACACGTGCTGTTAATAGCTCAGAGATTTTAGCTGTCACTAAGAAGAAATAAAGGTAGAACAGTTGGACAATATGTAATAAAGATACACTGCTTCTATCATTCTAATTTTCTATTTTCCAAACCAACAAAAAAGGGAGGCAGGAGCTGTAGTCACAGCCCGCGTCCAGATAATAAACTATGAGTTATTAAGTGTGAACTAAATATATAACAAATGTGATATGAATGGGTGTGGATGTATTATTGACCGATTCTAATGATTTAAATATACACCCATCACTTATCGCTGTAGCACTATGTACAGG
The DNA here is from genome assembly GCF_055691185.1 of Crinia signifera. NCBI lineage: Eukaryota > Metazoa > Chordata > Amphibia > Anura > Myobatrachidae > Crinia > Crinia signifera. Next base: position 241,977,234 of record NC_139218.1, read on the forward strand.
TTTAAGCTTCACATGGAAAGTTTTAATTATCAAAGGAGTTTGTGAAAATATGTCTAGCAAGAATAGAGACCTGGGAGATAGCATTAGACACAAGGATATTGGTTCCACACAGCAAATAATCTGTAGTGTGTCCAATGAAATCTCATAAATCAATAAGGGTGGTCGAAATAACAAAAGTGTGTCTGTTAGGAGAGAGACGAGCAGGCTAAAATAAGAAACCTATTCATGTAACGGCCCCTACATGGCATGGGAGTAAATGTGTAATATACATAGCAGGGGCTGGAATTAATTGCCATAGAGATAGGAATGACATTTCTTTAACTGGCGTAGTTGGGTGATAGCCATAAGCAGCTAAGCCAGGGCTACTTGTATTGGTCAATAATTTCCAGGGTGACCCAAATGGGGGCATAACCGGAAGTGCTTCCAAACCACCATTTGTGGTCTGTGTCATGGGAGAAGCAGAAGCCACAGTATAGGAAGCCATGCAAGGATCACCAACATTGTGAGGATGAGTAATGATAGAAATATTAACATCAGGGATATATTTAGGCTCAGTGCCAAGTGAATCATCAATCTCAGGGTCACTCTGTGCCATAGTAGGTGAGTGATCAGCCAGGGGAGCCTGTTCCCTGTCAAACATAAGTGCCATCTGATTAAACTTTCTCTCAAAGTAAGGTAATAGAATCTTGGAGAGCTCTACTGCCAGCTGGGCAGCGAAAGCAGTACCATCCATGACCATTCCTGACATGTCTTTTGGAATGCCTGACAATGCAAAGTGCACAATAGAAACTTGATACTAGGTATGGAATGACTTAATATTCCCAACTGCAGGTAAAAATACAATTCGTAACTGCAATGTCCAACAAAGTAGAGTCAAGGAGTAAACCCTTAATAACAGAAAGATGTAAAGTATAATATGAAATAAGATAGTCCACACTGGGCTGGTGATAGGCTGCCAAAGTCCATTGAGTATCAAAATACTATGTGTCACTATGTGGACCAAAGATCGTCGGAAGGTGGGGCTAACAGTTTTTAAGGAGGTAACTGGTGGTATGTCAATTGCACAAATACACGGTTTTCTCACAGGTCAAAAGTAACAATATTAATATGGAAACCGGTCTGGACAAGGTTCCTGTCCAAAATCAAAATAAAGACAACATAATAAAATGGAGCCTTAGGATAAGATAAATAGTTCTTATAGTTACAGTAAACATAGGTGGTGAAGTCTGTCTATGACCCCAAAAGTATTCAGCAGTCAGTAGTTTACGGTGGAAATCTCAGCAATCTTCGGCAAGCATTAACTTGTAAACGGTACTTTCCATGCAATTTTCAGAAGAGACCACTAGGTGTCAGCCTTGCATCACTATTCACAGATAACACTTACGTGGGATACCAAGATATATATTTTACTGTATGCCTTATGATCAGGCTTATCAGGCTTATATGCCTGCTAAATGCACTTCTGATAGCTACCTAGCTACATGTCAGTAAAATGATATGCAATACTGCTGAGTGTCCAGCAGATGGCACCAAAGTTCCACTACATATAGACAGTGATAAACCCTGTTATACTATATTGGAAGTGAACTCTGGGACCATCCATTGTGAAGTGCAGTGTGTGTGTTTGTGTGTTACTACACATATAACATCACACTTTGAAGAGGTCCAATACCTATGCAAACCACTCACAGGCTATAATATAACACGTTATCTCTCAGACTGGTCTCTGTGTAAATGTTAAAACACACTAATTTCTTTCTTTATACACATCTATTGTTCGTGTTTGTATGTCTATGATTTTTAACTTAATTTTTCACTGTTGTGTCAAACTTTCCTTATTAAGATACAGGAAATATTAAATAAACCAATAAAGGTTATATTTTAACTCTGTATATTCTTCAGTGCGTTCCCCATCAAACAGTCCCTTTCCTTCTTTTCTCTTACATTGTATATTTGACTGTGAGGAACAGCACCCCCACAAGTTATACAAAAATTAGGGGTCTCTCCAAAAACACCACTCACAACCAACGGTGTGCAGACACGTAACTTGCTCCCTAGAGGAAGTTACCCTTAATTTCAGTAAGTGTAAGATGCTGCTGATATCTCTAAGTCAGAAGTTCCCCTAACAGGGGAAATAGCTGCGGCCACCTATTCAATGTTGTCTCTCCGGACAGCAATCAACAGGCACCTTGGCAAAACAAGCCCGACTTTACAAACAGTCGGGCTTGTTTTGCTGTGGAATGTCGAGCTCACGACCAGATCTCGATGAACCACGGCCGTTTCTCATGGCCACACCCCCTTTTCGGCACTCGACAGGCGGACATTTAATCCTGCCTGTAGAGATGCAGTCGAGCGGACCGAGAACAGGACTGGGGCATGACTGTCGGGCCGGTCCGGTTCGACAGTCCTGACCCGGGATTGAATATCCCCTATGGCTATTCCATTCCCTTCCCAAGAAAATAGGTGGTTACAGTATATGGATCAGTGCGATGATACATTTTCCACTGCCATGTAGTATGTATAGGTTCTATTGGAAAGTAAAATATAAGTTACTAAGTAAAAGTAACATTACTTTTACATTACTTTTATTAGTACTTCAATGTATTTAGCTAAGAATAGTCAAGTAAAAATAATTAACTCTTTCAGTGCCACGGGAATTTGTCAAAATAAGTGTATAAATTGCCAAGCAAACCTTTTTATTAACCCTTTGAGTGTCAACATTGCTGTGAGAGATCCTCAAAATATCCGTATAAAATGCCAGTGTCGCTCACAGCGACTGTTCTTTTTTTTGTTGGTGCAATATTTAACTGAACTTCAATTAATTGTCTTGGCTTTATTTGTATTTATATAAAAGAACAGTCACTGTGAACGATGCTGGCATTAGCAGCTATTTTAAAGATCTCTCACAGCAATTGCAATCAAAGGTTTAAAGTAGCATGATTACAGCCTTAAGCTATTGCTCAACTTTGGATTTACTATACTCTATTTCAGGTACGCGAGAGAGATCTGCCTTTTGTGATGCACACGCTGGCAGCAGAATTTACTATATTGCAAGTAGTGAACGGAGAGACTGTAGCAGCTGATAATCGTGGAGTGACTAATGGATTTGTGAAACCCAAGCTTGGTATGAATCATTCACCATACATGAAAGTAAAGGGGATATTGGAAATCTGGTATTCATTTTTTTTATAGAAGATGGCATATGAAAAAATTACCAGGTCATACTGTCAAACTTGATATTTGGAATATCTTGTATAAAATATTGATTCAATTTATTATTACAATTGATTATGCTATTCTTTAATCAATAGGTACTGTATTACTACTACAAATCACAAGGAACTAAAACAATGAAATACATGTAACTAAATATTTCCAGATTTCTTATGGAATCTTTGAATTTCTTGAATGGCTTCCTTGAAAAACATGTAAAATGAATCCCATTTCTCATCATTTGTCAAATTCACTTGACGTGGCCTTATTTAAATCTGTCTCTTCCATAAAACCAATGCCCTCATCTTAATTAATGGTCGCTTCTTCATATACTTCATATTTACATAGGCAATCATAATCGAACAGACCACTTGGGTTTTTTTTTTTCAAGAGAAAAGAACAGGGAGAGTTTACAGTAATTAAATGTTACATAGGCTGTATGGACTTAGGTGGACATGGCTGGAAGAACCTGCAAATTTAAATATTAGGTTCACATGCAGCAAAGTCAATTAGAACATCTCCTGAGATAATGAATTTTGTACCACTGAGTGGAACGAAAACATTTTCAAATCTGTGTTTTAAGGTCTATTGATAGCGAATCAAAAAAAACCTTCCCATACTGTAGTTGGAAGAATTTTACTGTGCGTCTTTTTGGAGAGATGCCTCCAACCATTCCATATGGAAGAGTTTTGCTCTAAAAAATTGTTACTACTTGTTTTTTTTTTATGTAGTATAGATACAAATAATTACAATACCAATCATATGTGGCTCCAGAGGTCCATAAATTAAAGAGGGGAGCCACCCCACATGCCACCCCAAACACTGCCGAACATTGCTGTCTGGGAATCACTGGCAGTTGGTGTGGTTCAGCTATTTGAATGTTGGACTGTGCTGCAGCACCACATCTGGAACCGCCACTGACCCTAATCTAAAATTAAAGAATGTGAATTGCTCTGGCCCTGCACAAAGCACTTTTCCCAATCAACTAGTAAACAGAGTGATGGGATCATTTTTTTATTTGGCCACAAACATGGGTAACTTAATATTGGCAGTCCTGCACACATCCTGCTAAAATGTATTAATGTGCCTGAATATTATCCTTTTTGTTTAAATGGTATAAAAATCTGGCAGCACAATGGTTTAGTTCCCATGCACATGGATATGCATGACTGCATGCTATTGTCATCTGTTATTAGTCACTTTGATAAGATATCTGCAGCGTTGCTCTGTAGCAGGGCTGCCATCTAGGGCTGGACTGCTAAGACTGTAGTTCCAGGCCTGGACACCCACTGGCTAGCTACTGCAGCCATGTCCTACCGCAGAGCAAAAAACGTTTTCTTTCTTCGACCCAGAGTACATGACATCATGCATCCCTCTGGGAATCAGAGAAGCTGCAACCTCGGAGAACTCAAGCAGAAAGAACAGAAGAAGGTAACAGATGAGGGGACCAGCTGGCTCTGTCTGCCGAGGCAGAAGATGGCTCTGTCTGCCGAGGCAGAAGATGGCTCTGTCTGCCGAGGCAGAAGATGGCTCTGTCTGCCGAGGCAGAAGATGGCTCTGTCTGCCGAGGCAGAAGATGGCTCTGTCTGCCGAGGCAGAAGATGGCTCTGTCTGCCGAGGCAGAAGATGGCTCTGTCTGCCGAGGCAGAAGATGGCTCTGTCTGCCGAGGCAGAAGATGGCTCTGTCTGCCGAGGCAGGCTGCTAATAGAGAAGGGGGTGGAGCGACTGCTGAGACAGGGATTAGGCCTCACAATTTCTGATGGAAGCCCTGCTCAGTAGGCTGAGAAGCAGGAATCTAAACTCCTTGTTATGGTAATTACAGGTTAAATTGTTCTTTGCACTAATAAAGAACATGCACTATTTTTGTGATTTAGATTTTTTGTGATTTTTATGTAAATCCACGTAAACTGTATTGAATATTGTCTGCTAATAAACCACTGAAAGGAAAATTGTATTATGTTCAACGTATCATTAATTTCTCTCCCTTTTTTCATTTAGTTCAAAGACCAGTTATTCATCCACTTTCCAGTCCCAGCAATATGTTCTGTGTTACCAGCCTGGATCCTTATACACTCCCAAGTGTGACTACACTCCTAATGGATGTTATGTTTTACTCCAATGGGTAGGTACCTAGTACATTAGTAGTTTCAGCATCAAGTGCATGTGCTGCACTTTTTGTTAAAATATGGTAGACTTAGGGGTCTATGTACTAAGGGGCTGTATTCAATTAGTGACAATTTTTCACATAGGTGAAAAATTTGTCAGTGGCGAAAAACAACTTGGTCAATGAATTAGCCGCTGGTTAAATTGTGTAAATTTTTACAGCTTTTTAAGGCATTTTTTGCCCGTCTTTTCACCTATTTTTCGACCATGCCCCCAAAAAATTAAAAGGCATGGGCGAAAGCCATTGAATTGCCGGGCATTGCATACGTTCATACGTTTTTTTCATCTATCTGAAAAGACCTACAGATGGAGTGCCTCTCAGCCAGGGCTGGGAATCGCTCCATCTGATGGGGACGCACGAGCGTCTCCCAGTCATTCAGCGGCAGGAAGTGGAATCCCCAGCAGAGACGGGCAGGGTTAGGGGGGTGTGCGGGGGGAGCGGCGGAGAGCGCCATCAGAACGGGGCGGCTGGCGGTTGGCAATTTGATCGCCAGGAGTAGCTCTAATGAGAGCTGCTCCATCTGTAATTGAATGCATCCTAAGCCTTGAGGAGAGGTAAAGGGTTTCAAATAATCTTTGTTAACATGTCCTCTCAGCACTGTTTTTTTCACAAAAAAGCATAGCTCCGGGAACTAATGCCAGATCCTATTTGTTTTTTTGCCCAAAATCGAGGTATGTTTCACACCAACAAAAGGTAGAATTCAATAGCCCGAAGCAAAGCCTTGGGCAAAAATCATGATTATACTTAATATTTTTGTGAATAAGTTTATCAGGAACAATTGATAAATTGTATGTTAAAGAATCATTTTTTTTTTTAGATGCCTAAAAATTAGTTTTACAGGTGTTGCTTCGGATTCAAAGGTTTGTTGTTCAGATAGGTATGAATAAATGACTATAGCACATTTTATTTGAAGTAAGTGGGTGTTAGCTGTGTTAACATGTACCATGATAAACGAATGAAAGTGCACTATAGTTTGGAACATGTATGTTTTGATTTTTGATCTACTACAGTGAAACTCTATTACTGAGATATGTGTGCTGTGTATTTACAGAGTAAAAGATTCGGTGGTAGGCAGTGAGGAATCCGGTCACATCCGGTTCTTCTCCTTCTCCCTCATTGAGGGCTACATTTCTTTGGTGATGGATGTACAGACGCAGCAGAGGTAAGGCCTGTCTGAGAGTTGTTGTAACTGTCAGACATGTATAGGTACAAATATAGAAGTCATTGCTCCTTCCAAAACCTGCCCATATTTTCATTCCGTTGGAAGAAATTTACTTGGCCTGATTTTGAAAGCAGAAATACTGATAGACGTGTTCTGAGTGTAAAGGTGACGAGAAGTAAAACGGCCAATTAGTGACATAAAGCCTTTGTCCTGACTGCTGCGTCAGTTCCCTCTTTTTAGCCTTTAAAAACTGTATGGAGAATTCTCCATAACACATATCATTCATTTGTTTTTCTCTTGTATGAAGTCTTTTAAAAATATATTTAATGTTAGGTAACCTTTTGAAAACATTTGTAGAACTACAGATGTGTCATCCAGGGGTGCAACTATAGAGGTTGAGGGGGTGCACTTGCATTAGGTCCTGCCGTTTTGGTCCCTGTTGGCCCAACAAAGCAACCCCACTGTTTTCCATTGCTGCGGGTGAGGCAAGCGTGCAAAGCAGTAGCAATGCGGAGCTGCATCTATGGGAGGCACTGCCCTGAACTACTCGTGACAACAGCTTCTTCCACCTTCTCTTGGAGGCAAGTATGCTGGCAGCAAGAGGCAGCTACAGTGCCCCTCAGCTACAGAGCCCCCCACTCCAGCAGCAGCACAATGAAACCAGCAGCAATAGCAGTGTGTATGTATGTAGAGCCAGCCCTAGCCATAGACAAACTGTGCAGATGCCTAGGGGCATGCTGCTCTCATACAACTGTGCCAGTGAGGGGAGCAGACAGTGGGACAACTGTGAGCAGTAACAAAATTGTCCACCTTCTTTGGAGGAGGCCTGCTGTGCAAGCCCACCCCAAACAGCTTCTCCACCATTGGGGTTTTACGTAGTCCAGCAAAAATAAACTTGTACCGACTGACTCCCTGCAGATAGCCAGGCTTCAATATCTACCCAATGTCCAGCCCTGGTGAGTACTAGTGATTAAAACTAGGGGGTGGGAGGGGCGCGGGGGGGGGGGGGGGGGGTGCATATCAGTGCTGATATACAGATATGTAGGTCCGGTTTGCATATCAGTGCTGATATACAGACCGCACTGTGCTAGAAGCTCTACAGCAGACAGCGACACCCCAGGCAGGGAAGAGGAACTGCATGGGTTTTCAAATATAGCGGGTGCTAGAATGAACACTACATATGTATTATGAAGGAGGCAGTGAATGTATGTAATGTAAGCGCGCACACACACACACACACACACACCCCATATAGTAGTAGTAGTAGTAGTAGTACGTTTATTTATAAGGCGCCGCAAAGTGTCCGCAGCGCCGTACATAGCAAACAAAAAAATTACGAGGTAACGTACAGGGTGTGTTGAAAAATACAGTATAAATAGGGGTATAGCTGGTAGAACTAAAATCAGCATCAGTTCAGAAGTAGGTGTCAAAATTGTCGAGGAGACTGAAGATGAAGTAGAGGAAGGGAAGAACAGGACGGGAGCACAGGTGAGGTAAAGAGGTAGGGTGAGTACGTGAGGAAGGAGGGCCCTACTCATAAGAGTTAACATACTAAAAATAGGTGGGTGGACGAACGAAAAACAACAGGATAAGTAGGAACGGAGGGGAATGGAGGCAGGATAGGAGGATCAAAAGAGGTTAGGAGGAGGGATAGGCTAGTCGAAAAAAGTGGGTTTTAAGGGAGCGCTTGAAGGAGGAAAGGGAATCAGAAATCCTGATGGGTGGCGGGAGGTTGTTCCAGTGCAGGGGGGCAGCGCGAGAGAAGTCTTGGACATATACATTTACTCATCAATCTGTTTGTATGTCTGTCAAATTATGCCCCTTATGGTGCTCTCAGTCAATCTATGACTGTCCCCGACCACCACAAATCTGTTTATCCATGCCTCCGAATTTGTTTGTTCATGCCTCCCCCATCTGTTTATTTGTCTATGCTCCTCCCATCCATCTGTCTGTATACCCACATATGGTACATCTGTCTGTCCATGACCCCCTGTCCCTCCTGTTCTGTCCTCTGGTAGTGTCTCTCATGCCCACTTTCTCTCCCTCTATACCCCCTTCTCTGTCTCTAACATGGTCTTCATCTGTTCTCCCAGACACTGTCTCTTCCCTTCCTGACACACACTCTTGCTCCCCTCTCTTTCATTTCAGCTCTCCCTCACGCTTGCATCCCTCCCTCTCTTGCTTATCCTCCACTCTGACAACATCTATAATCCCTGATGCTCTCTCTCTCTCCCTCTTTCTCTTAGTCTCCCTTTTTCCATAAACCCTCTACTCTCCCTATCCCCTTCTATCCCCCTTTTCTCACGTCTCTATCTCTATCTCTCACTCTTACTCTTTTCTGCCCCCTAAGAGGCATTGTAGTGACAACGGTGGGGCTCATTCTAAAGATTTTGCTATGGCGCTCACAAAGTTCTAGTTTGGCTCCTGCTTACATCTATCATCATAACGTGGTATTCAATTCTCCAAGACACAGCATGTCATGGCCTGGCATTCCATTCTCAGCATTTCAGTATGGTATGCCACACCCAAAGAGGTCCATGCCATGCAATACACAGTTTAACCACTGGGTGGTGAATGCTCTATGGATAAAAAGTACAGGGTGTGTTCAGTTCATGTTCATTAGCAATGCCGTGCTGCTGTAGAAATCAGGTGTGACTGACCTGACAGGCCTTTGTTATAGCAGACTCCGGGCCCTAGTGGCTTAGACAACAAGTGTCCCATGCATAGCGCAGGGCTATTCCAGAACATTACTGAGGTGCATGCATACTTGCGTATGGATGCTAGATGTGAGAAGACACATCTGTAAAGTACACTCTTGAATGGTACAAAAGATTGTTTTCATTTATTGGTAATGTATACCTTAGGCATTGGTTCTTGGGGTGTACTGTATATAGAGCAGCCTTGAGAGACCAATGCCTTTTTATTTTTAGTTTGTTTTAGGAATTGTCTGACTAAAGTAGCCCAGTGCTTCCTATCTGCACTGCTGTATATTAAAGGCAACAGTTGGGTTTGCTATTCAGAAACTTTCCATTATGTTGTTTAGATTGAATGTATAATATTTTCCTGTTCAGTGATGAGCCACCTTTTTTCATAGGTTTCCTAATAATTTGCTGTTTACAAGTGCGTCGGGCGAGCTCTGGAAGATGGTTCGCATTGGCGGACAACCTCTTGGTTTTGGTATGTACATAAAATAATCCATATGTGATTTACCAAGCGGTAAAAAGAGCATAGCAGCCAGTCAGCTTTGAGGTGCTTTTTAAGTACATTGTTGCTAGGTAGAAGTGATTGGTTGCTATGGGTGGGCATCTTCTCCACTTGTTTACTTCTCCATTCTTTTCACTGCTTTATGTATCACACCCATTGGTTTAATTGTTAGGTTTAATCCTAATCCTTCAACCTATTTTAATGGGCAACTGCTTTATTACTGTATGACAGGTTTTAAAATTTGCCCACAATGGAGTTTAAGTGACAGCAAGCTCTTCTACCATGGTTTGAACTCATTTTGGAATCATTTTGATTATTGCTAATTTGCGGAGCACAGATTAGGTGCCCAGTCACAGTGCATTTTTCTGGTGCGATGCGCGCTCCTGTGCACATCACACAGCACAGAAAGTCTGTGCAGCCCGTACTTTTTGCATTGTATCTATTACAGAAAGCACGCTGCTGTAGCACATTGTATGCTTTTGTACTAGATGCAATGCAATGTTGTGAAATTAAAGAATGAACTGCCATATTCCCAGACTAATTAGGTACCACAGTATACAAACTAGCAATATCAATAGTGCAAAGAAAACTTTTTGCAAGAATCTGATGAATCGTTTCCAAATTACTAATAAAAGTTGTAATGTCCAATAAGTTATTTACATGACTCATATTACAAGGCTGCAATAATGAGTCAATATAAACAGAACAATTCTGAAACCAAGAACCCCAGGCATCGATAATGGGACGCTCAGGGGGTGCTGTCATATATTTTTATGGATTTTCAGTGGTGTTTAAATCAATGGCACTATTGGATCTTTTGGAACAAGAGCATATAATAAAGTCTGTAAAATAGTACCATCCTTACTAGCCACCGAGAGTATGTCTGAACACTTCAGTAAAATCTTTATCCAATAAACGATTAACATCAGTATTCGCAATTTGTCCCATAATTTCTTCCTTATACACACTTAAGTCCTGATTTATAATTGCACCACCTTTTTAAACAGCGGGGCGACTAAATATAGCACTATAAGTCCCGAAGAGCTTGAGAGAACTTTATTAGACAAGGCAGGCACAACCTTATTAGAGGCCTCATAATCCAGTATATGTGAAAATGTTTTAATAGACATTTTACTATTAACAGACTGAAATGTGGATTTCCGTTGCAATCTACTTAATTGTGTGGGAATAACCTCCACATGATCAGTGGACATCTTGTGCTCATGCAATTTTAACTTTCTGTGAAGATGATACTTTTCCTACTAAAGCCATTAAAGGGACAGGTAGATAACCCACCACTTAAGACCTTGGTTTCAGCATTAGTCAACATGCAGGAGGACAAATTAATTACTGCCTCTTTAGGAATCGTAGTCTTCCACCCCTTCCTTGACGTCCACCTCGGCCCACTTCATATATTTGCTTTTTGCTCTCTGATTGCAGGCGGATTCCTACCCTTAAAGGGAACACTGACCTGCCACCTGAAAAGTTGTCCGATTTTAAATCAGAGTCACTAGTTGTTAAACTGACCTGTTGAGAATCAGAATGGAATTAAAGTAGGGTAGTATATGTTACAGTATGTTAAGGACGTCCCCTCTCACTGTGAATGCCACCAATCCAATTATAGATTTTTGCTCCTAATCAGCTATCACTTTGTTTAATTTCTGTTTTTTAATACAAACAAAGTCCCATTTCTACACAGCAATTTGTGTGCTTAATTTCGCAGTCCAGTTATTGGTAGAACCATTATCAAAGGGTGCTTGATGTGCAGTCTCAAATGTAGCAATTTTCTCATAAGTGAGTTTTAATGCTCTACTCGCCTCAGTTACTAACCACGGTAAATCATAGCTATATTTCTTAAGAACTGCTATTCATCTTTAAAAAAAAAAAAAAACTGCTGTTATAACTGATAGTAGGACTAACCTAGTAAAAACCTGGAGGTATACATTCATCTTCATAATAGTCACTTAATGTAACACCATGATAGTAGAAATCCATCTCGTTGCTTTCATTTAAACCAGTCATGAAATAAATGCTCCAAGGATCTACTCTCCATATCATCACCGAGGAATTTCATGAATAGAATACTATCAACCTTAGATTTCAAAGATGATAAAGAGGTTCCTTGGGTAATGTTCGATAAAAGATTAGACTCACAAATAGTCACTTGCTCCACTAGTACCTTCAGCCATTTTGTCAAGGTTAAAAAAAAACCACAGCAGTAATGCCAGATAACGGATTATAAAAATGCAAGCACAGCGACTGGTGCTCTAGCCCAGGGAGTGACATTGCTGCCAATGATCAACACATACACACAACAGCAGAATAGGCAGATCTTCCATAAGCTAATAAAACAGTCAGGTGCCCTTTGTAGGTCCAGGAGTCCAATGTCCAAGTTTCCAGTGCTCAATAAATAGAGTAATGTAATGTTTCAATGTTTTAATACATTGTCATCCAACAAAATAAAATGCACTACACACAAACTCACTTTATACCCTGTGATCCGCATATGCTGCTGTGGCATCTGGACACAGAAGAATGGCTACCATAATTGACACGATCACTCACCGCCGGTAGTTTTACCTATCAGCCTGATTAAAAACAAAGAAAATCTGAAATGGCAAAGGTAAAGACCAGCTTCAAAGCAGTAATAAACCAAATTCTTATTCTTATGTACAGAGCCCAATAATCATAGCATACAAAATGTAAAACTATATAATAAATACATACTCATAGCATACAAAATGTAAAACTATAAAATAAAGTTTTGATGATCTATCCTCTCCCCTCAAGCTAGGGGCGATATAATCAATGATCATATACCTGAAAGTCGCTAAGTTTATATTGAGTTTTTCTTTTGCAGGTATTTTCTGTTAAAGCTCAAGAATGCATAAAAATACATTAAACAAAGAACACAATTGTTTTTCTTATGAAACTCTGCATCTGTTTGATATGTCACATGACTACTTTCCCAAGGGAAAAAAAATAGTTTCATCCAAGATGGCTGACATCAATATGGCTACTTATCCCCACTCCCATATCATATGTGTAGACACTGGACACTATTTAACAAACAAAAATATGAGGCATTTTAGGGAATACACTTTGAATATTAGAAATTGTGTGTTAAACTCTTACAGAAAATACGCCATCTCCTAATTTTTGTATTTAAGTAAGATTTTATCTTTGTTTTTTTTGTAGATGAATGTGGGATTGTTGCCCAAATCTCAGAGCCTTTAGCAGCTGCTGACATCCCTGCCTATTACATCAGTACATTTAAGTTTGATCATGCACTGGTAAGTTCCTTAAATCCTTAAATATGTGTCAAAGTAATGTGAATATAAATTAAATGGTGTGATTTGTTTTTATTAGGCAGAATAGTTTTGTATCTGCTTGTATGCTGGTTGATTCATTTGGCTGTGCTGGTCCTAGATCACAAGATTCATGTTAGATTTACCTGCTAGATATTAGATTTGCTGTACAACAACCACCAGGGCCACCTCTGTTTATTTGTTATAAAGTATGCTGGAGACTAGTTACATACCTGCCCAATTTTGGTTCACTAGCCCCTCCCTTTGAATGTCATAGGGGGGTATTCAATCATTGTCGTACTCCCGCAGCCATCTCCCGACGGGGGAGATGGCTGCGGGGCCCTATTCAATGCTGTCTTCCCTGACAGCATTGAACAGGGTTTCACCGCAGAACGAGCCCGACATCACAAGCTGTCGGGCTCGTTCTGCCGAGAAAAGCCGGAAATAGGCGAGCTCCTGGCCGGAGCTCATCTATTTCCGTCATCAACTCGCGGCCACGCCCCCTTCTCGCCGCTCGGCGGCCGGGACATTGAATCCCGACTGCCGAGCTCCGGGCGAGCTGACCGAGAACGGGACAGGGGCACGGCTGTCGAGCTTGCTCGACAGCCATTCCCCTAACATTGAATACCCCCCCCATAATATGCACGTCATCTGCTGACATATTTGCAAATAGGGATGTACTAGCACTGGCTGAAAATAAATAAAAATATTATGTAGGACAGTTTATTTCTAAAAACAATTTAATATCGAACACATACTATTAAAAAATGCATCTAAGCTTCATACGTCCCCCTACATAAGCCTTTTATATACTGTAGGTAATTAATTACACTTTTTTGTTTAATAATACCCTACTATTACCATTTATATATTGCGCATCTCCCCTCTAATTGTCCAGACCAGTGATCATTGTCTCTCTCCCAGAGCCCAGTGCATAGCTATATCTATTCTTGCCTCCCTCTATAAGCACTAAACTTTTACCACTTTTCCTTTTCATTTTTGTTCTCCTTTACTCTCTCCCACTCTCTCTTTTCTTGCTTCCTTCCTTCCTTGCTGTTATATAATAAACATTATAGTTAATCTTAAGCAATAATAACATTTACATGTTAAATCAATCCGTTATTTATATACTGTTCACTCTTGGTTATAAGAAAAAAAAATGTACCGTAATCTATGCAATTCTTATCCGCTGGGTATACGTTCATCTTCCTATGTGACATGTGGTGAACTTTCTACTCGTTACATATTCGTTTAATTTCTGAGACCTCTTCACTCATCGCTTTCTCAATGAGCCAATATATCACCGATATTCTTCAGCATGTTGGTCTGCCGCATTCAAACGCTGTCACTTAAACGGACTGAACCTAGTTATGATTGAAGTTACTATTAAAATTGTAACCATTTCCTGTTACCATATCCTTATCTGTATTGTAATCTTCTTATTCACCACTTGTCCAAGCATATCATTTGATTTCAATTAAAATTATGATAAAAAAAAAATGGATATCCGATAACCTCACACATAAGTGTGGCACTAAATGTTGCTCGCTGATATACCTGAATAAGTTGGAATCTTTAGGACTAGGGTCTCATCCAAATTAGTATGATATAAGCAGCCAGATCTGTTTTTACCAGATCTTGATTACAGACCACTGAACTATCAGTCCTTTAAAAGTGCTTTAGGGGCAAATTGCAGTCACCCAACTGATGAATGGGCACTTTTGTTCTTTCTCAAGTGCAGCTCTAGTAATAGACTGGGAATTCTGCAAGTCAATTCTAGAGCAAGGTCTCAATTACCATTCAGTTCAGCAGGGAATCGCAAGATGGATATGATGGTGGCAAACAAGATAAACGTGCTCAATGCGTTTCTCTTGGTTGTATATCCCAGCTTCTTCAGGATCAACTGTGGATAGGCTCAAAATTAGTCTCATAAATACCTCTCAGATAATATTATTGAGGATTTCCACCACTTGGAATCAGTCAGCTGCTAAAAAGAAACTTATTAAGAATAAAACTATTTCACTAAAAATAATAGACAATCAAGGTTATTATTTAATTATATTCATATATTTTATTTGATTTGTTAGAATTAGTATTTGATTGGTTAGAATGAACCAAAACATGCCAATGTGTAAAATATACAGAATGCATGTATATTTATTTATTTAATAACAGTTTCATATATAGCGCAGCATATTCCATTGTGCTTTACAATAGGAGACAGCAATACAACAAACTGGGTATTTACAGACAGTCATAGCCTGCTCGCAAGCTATATCAAGGGTGAATAAGTCTGATTGCTTATCAGAATGGACATCTAGCACCCATCTACTCTCTCCGTCCACACTGATTTTTTTCCGAACCATGGGCCTAGTGGTTTGTTCTCAAAACCATATGCACTGCAGGTGGGGCAAATGTTCCATGCAGAGAGATAGATTTGGGTGGGGTGTGTTGAAACTGAAATCTAAATTGCAGTGTTAAAATAAAGCAGACAGTATTTACCCTGTACAGAAATAATATAACCCAAATCCAACTCTCTCTGGTACATTTGCTCCCCCCCCCCCCCCCTCCCCCTGCAGTGCAACATGGTTTTACCCATTTTGAGAATAAATTTGTCCTGTGATCAGGTCTGAATTAAGCCTCATATCACAAGAGGGACTGTGCGGTGGAGAAGCGTGGCTGTAGGCTGCTGCCACAAGTGGTTCCACCATGGTGACCTATACTTACCATCCATTAGCTAGAGAAGTTGTGTCACGGAGGTGGGCTTGTAGCAGAGCATTACAATAATGGGCCATTGTTGTAGGCCACGTCACCTTAGCAAACTCTCAGTGCCGTTGGTTATGCATCACATTCATAGTGAACTAATAAGGGATGTTGGTTTATCACTCTCCATATTATAACTTTTCAAGGCTTAGTACATCTCGTCCAAAATGACAGAATCCAGTGTGTTCCAGTGGCCTCCACATTCACAAGATAGCTATCTAATAGAGCATCTTTGAATTCCTAAGGAATATTTCCATCACATTATACACTAATTAGGCGGTTCTGAGGCAAAGTTGGCTCTTGCCCAGTACTAAAATGGTGAACCTTATAAAGGGGAAATGTATAGTAAATGGGCACACTTGGGTGTTCACAAATTCACTATTTTTGTCTTTTACTGTAATGCTACATATTTAACTTTTGGTGCATAGCTTTATGTTGTCCTCTGCATTGCTTATGATGATCTATTGATTCATTTATTTGTTCTTAATGCTAACTACATTATAGATCAGCAGATTTGTTTTCTTCACCTTCTGTTTGATCTTTGCAGGTACCCGAAGAAAACATTAATGGTGTCATTAATGCTCTTCAAGTCAGCCAAGCAGAGAAGCATTAGAGGTCCTCTGACCGGTGGCGGCTGGCTCCTTTTTATTATCTGTGCAGTATTTCAAGACAAGGTGAATCTCTAGAGGTGCCATGAAGGACAAGAGACACTGAAATGGAGATGAACATGGAAATCTCCGGCAAATTTCTTTTTGTTTTCTTTTATTCACATATTGGTTTTCTTTTGTTAGTTTCCAAAGTGATATGTAACCTTCCTGCTAACTTGTTATGGGGATAGGGGGAAAAAAAGAAAAACTAAAAAAAAGAAAGAAAAAAAAAAGAAAAAAAAAAAAAGGAAAAAAATATTGAATTTCACAGTTGCATTTAGTTATTACTCAGATGCAGTGAAGCCTTGGCTATATATATATATATATATATATATATATATATATATATATATATATATATATATATATATATATATATATTATGTATATATATAATCTGCACCTTATAGATGTGTTAACGTTTCGTTTGGGAGCATCGTTGTGGGAAGTTTTGCAAGATTAATAGCGAATGAACATCACACAATGGAAAGAATATTGCACTGTTCTCTATACTACTTTAAATGACATCAGACTTGCATAAAGATTGTAATACCACGACTAAGTACTACATATTTTAGTAGGTTCTCGTGCTTCTAATCCTTGCCAATTCTTGAGAGCAATAGTTTACCGTCTTCTCCACGGATTGAAGTTGTTGGGTGGAACTGATGACCTACATCAGCCAATCTCATTGCAGTTTTCATGTAGAGATGAAAGGGAGTGTTGGCAGCTTTGTATAGTTTCATGCACCTTTATTCTGCTTTTACCCCCTTTTTGTTTCTATGCATGGTGAACTGTGTTTTTTTTTTTTTTGTGAATATGCTAGCCAAAAGAGCCTTTTAGAGCTTTTTCAATTGTTGAACTATGACCATGCAAATCATGCAAGCAGCAGCATTCTTTTGGCCTTGCTTTCAGAGCCACCAGTGCGGCAAAATGAGTGCATCCTTGTAAAAATAATAATAATAATCATGACTAAGTGATTCATAAGCTAATTGTGGATCCTATGTTTGCCCCAAACCTTTACAGTCACGGTTACACAACAAACACTAGACTGAGCCTTTAGTTGACAGTTGTGTGTTTTGTGTGAACACCTGCATTGCATCTCTTGCACTACACACATAAATATTTCCTAAAGACCGGATTGTGACTGATTAATTGTGGTAGAAAACTATTTTCTGACTATTCATGGGAAATCAAATTATGATTTGGTGCAATTGACAGGTTTAAAGCACACCAATCCTCTCCTCTTAGTGAAGGCAACGCGCATAGTAGGCTGTAAAGCATGAGCGATTTCTAGAAAGCAGTTGGGTCACCTAAATGTGCTGTCCTTGGTTTTCAGCACATTAATCTGCCTTCATTGTGCGGAGGTGACAAGTACACTTTAAACTGAGATGTGGCCTATCAGATGTGTATGCATTAACAGTTTGCACTTCAACTGCAAAAATAGTTAAATAGTTTCTTTCTTGCCATAATCTATCATTAATATTTATAACTCAGACTTCATCAGGGTGATAAGTTGTTAGGTCAGAGTTGGAATTTGTACTGACATTTCATACTGTGTATTATAGTCTATAATGCATTCAGCTTCATGGACTTCGGTCATTTGTTAATGTTTCTGGGCATCATACTCCACCATATGTCTCACCGGCACTAATTTCCTTAGCAAGCGGGTTTTCAACTATCATAGTGAGCATCTAATGAAAATCACTAACAGTTTGCATATTCACATCTATTTTAGCAATGTTATCTTTATTTTTGTATTATATAGGCCGGAATTTTTCTTAGGAGGGTACCCAATGAGCTGCACTCATTTTTAGTATGAAAAAGAACAAACACGCATTTAGTGTGATTTTTGTCCGGTGGCTATCTGATTATAGACCATTTTTCCTTGCAAAAAATATATCCCTATTCACCAAAAAAACACGTATGGCCTGCAGACTTATGTGCTGTTTTGGCAGCTATCATAAAAATATGGTTACCGTACTAGTCAGGGATTTGGTTTCACCTCCTTGAGCCAGGCAATACTAAGTCCTTGATAAGCACCAGCAGCAGGGGTTATGGGATAGCCCCAAGTGAGTCTATTAGCTGCGGTAAAATACAACAGCTAATTGGATACTTTCTTTAACTGTTTACATTACCAGTAGCAGTCAGAAGCACTGATTACTTCTAAATCATACCCACTTTACAGAAAGTGTGATCATAATATGGTCACCGTAACATAAACTCAACTTTAGTATTTTTTCTTTACTTTGAAACCTACATGACATTCACTGTGTGTGTGTGTGTGTGTGTGTGTGTATATATGTGTATATATATATATATATATATATATATATATATTTATATATATATATATATATATACTCTATTTATGTCTATATTTATCTATCTATCTATATTCCATATACAACAGAAGGCACTGAGGAGACTTCCATCAACGGTAGACTAAAACCTCCAACAACGGTGAAAAACGTGCTTAAATCATATTTATTAGTCTACTGTGGATGAAAGTCTGAGTGCCTTCTGTTGGATATTATATATATATATATATATATATATATATATATATATATATATATATATATATATATATATATATATATAGCAGGGTCCAACACTCCAAATGACAAATCCCCTTCGGTGGATGATGTGGCACTGAGGATGCAGTATAAGTCACACAACCAAAAGATGTGATCCCATCAATGTTTCAACTTTGTGTGATTTCACCTACGTCTTGAGTGCCACACCTTCCAGATGTGTGTGTGTGTGTGTATGTATGTATGTATATATATATATATATATATATATATATATATATATATATATATATATATATGCGCTGCGGAGTAAGAATGCTTTAAAAAATGTGTTAATAGTTTATTTGATATCAATTACCAAAATGAAAAGTGAACGAACAGAGGACAAATCTAAATAAAATCAATATTTGGTGTGGCCACCCTTTGCCTTCAAAACAGCATAAATTCTAGGAACTCAGCAAGGAGGCTTGTACATTTTGGAAAACTAACCACATATTTCTGTGTAAGCTTCATGTAATCCCAGACAGAATCGCTAATGTTGAGATCAGGGTTCTGTTGGGGTCATATCCTCACTTCCAGGACTCCTTGTTGTTGCTGAACATTGTTCTTAATGACTTTGGCTGTTTGTTTGGGATCGTTGTTCTGCTGCAGAATAAATTGGGTATGGATCATAGGGTAGAAAAGAAAAAGGGGGATAGTTATTAGGTCGACCACTGAAGGTCGGCATGCAGAAGGACGATAATCAAAAGGTCGACATTGAGTTTTTCACTTTTTTTGCCCTGAATGTCGACACACTAAAGTGCTGGCTACACTTGTCACACTATTTTAATTTTGCACCACCAAAGCCCTAGTGGATGGTATCGCATGAAATAACACCTGTCGGCACATGTCAGCTTAAAAAAAAAGTGAAAAACCCCTTGTGAACCTTTTGACTGTCGACCTTGTGCTTGTCGACCTAATAGTTGTGTCGACCTAATGACCCTGTCAACCTAACACCATGTCAACCTTCAGTCAAGTCGACCTTCATGCATGTCAACCTTCAGTGCTCGACCTAATGACCGTCGACCTTCTTCTGGTCAACCTAGTGACCGTATACTGAATAACTTTGAAGCCAAACCGACACCTCCCTTATGGTATTGCAGGATGGATAAGTACCTGCCTGTATTTCTCAGCATTGAGGACACCATTAATCCTGACCACATCCCCAGCTCCATTTGCTGAAATGCAGTCTAATACTTAC
Organism: Crinia signifera; assembly: GCF_055691185.1. Taxonomy (NCBI): domain Eukaryota; kingdom Metazoa; phylum Chordata; class Amphibia; order Anura; family Myobatrachidae; genus Crinia; species Crinia signifera. The sequence goes on from NC_139218.1 coordinate 241,997,470, forward strand.
AAGGAACCTCCACCATGCTTTACTGTTGCCTGCAGTCACTCATTATTGTACCGCTATCCAGGCCCATTGCCTTCTGTTATAGCCAAATATTTCACATGTGGCTCAGTTCTGAGCACCTGCTGCCATTTACCTGCTCGTTCGTTCCTATGTTTTTGTGCATAGTTGAGTCGACTGGCCTTGTTGCCCCATTGAAGGTATGGCTTTTTGCCTGCAATTCTTCCATGTAGACCACTTCTGGTCAGTGGATGAGTGTACCTGGGTACCATTGGTCTCTACTAGTTCTGAGGTGATGTCACTGCTGGACTTTTTCCAATTTCAAAGGGAAGTAAGCATGAAGTGTCTTTCATCTCATGTACTAAGTTGCCTTAGTACCACAGCATATATGGTCCTCAATGTTACCCATATACTTCTTCAAAAGAGCTTGAACAGCACATCTTGAAACCACAGTATGCTTTGAAATCTTTGTCTGGGAGAGACCTTATTGATGTAGTATAACTAACCTGTCTCTTTGTTGTGCTCAGTCTTGCCATGGAGTATGACCTGTGACATGAAACCTCACCTTTGTAGCAGTTTGGCGTGTTCTGGATTTTTTCATCTGTTCATTTTTTCCGGTCCTGTGTGTGTGTGTGTTTATTAAATCAACAATTGTGGACGGACATTATTTCGATCACAATTAATTACCAATGTCAACGGACACTCAATAATAAGAGTAAATATAGAATATCTCAACATGAGACCAACCCCTAAACTGTCAGCTGAAACACCTCCCCCTCCCCCCAAATTCAACCAAAAGGTGTCAAATGTGGAGGTTTCTGCTGTGTCGGATTGGCATGGGCGGTGAATAGGACAAATCCAATTCACCCTAAAAAGGGACAACATTTGCAGATTTTTCGGCTGGTGAGAAATCTAGCAGTAATATAATACCCCTACATGGAGATAATTTACAATTTGTATACGTAACTTGTAGGAATGATGCCTGAAGCTGTTCATGATGGAATGATGCCTGATCATGAGCCCTGGCTCTTAAATGGGTATATAATAATTTTACAGGTATATTATACCATTTCTAGGTTCCTTTTGTATAGAATAGGATAAAATTGAAAATAAATGAAGGCAACATTTTTTTTTATTACTTCATCAGTTTTGTATTTAATGAAGAATTCTTATATATACTTTTATTAGAAAGTGTCTGTAGTTATTTAACATTTAATGTTATTCTATATATTATTTTTCTTCTTTTGAGAAGTAAAACATTCTCTATATATTGTACAAAGAGCAGTTACAATTACTGGTGCGCTACACGTTAGTATGTCAGTAATTACATAGATGTACAATATATCCATCCAGAGGATTGCTAGCAGTGATAGAGTGCGACTGACCTTATCCTATTTACTGACCTCCCGGCACTGTTCGGATTTTGCACATTCTCTGCAGTGCTTAGCTGGCTTGCAAGCAAATAATGTGGGTTCTAGCTTACAATCTGAGCATGGTTACATTAAATATCTAACCATCATCACCTTTTCCCTTTACCAAGAACCCCTATTAGTACATAATATCAGGATCTCCTCATGACGTTATTATTTTTTAAATTACAAATGGTAAATATACCTATAAAGTACAATACGGTTCAGTCAAAATGGACTCGACATAAAGTGTTTGTACTGAATTTGTTTATACAAAAGTGTAATGAATTGGGAAAAAACGAAGATGATGAATATTTTATCAGAGCCAAAGATAAATCTTGGACTGTATTTTGCCTTACAAAGTGCTCATTTTATATGCACAGGACAAATGTCCACCCTTTGCTAAAACCACCGCACGTAGTGAAATCGTTCTGCGTATTTGCAGTTAAACTTTGCATATTAATAAATGTTTTGTTACTTTTGATTTATTTGAATCACAATATTTTAAACTGAAAAAGCACAAATCTGTGAACCATTATTTGAGTTGAAAATAATTGTAAACAAATGAGGGGCAGGTTTATTAAGCTCGGTGAAGTGATAAAGGGGCAGATGTATTAAGCCTTAACAAGAGATAAATACAAGGGTGATAAGGAGAGATAAACGTCCAGCCAATCACCTGCTAACTGCCATGTTACAGGCTGTGTTTGAAAAAAGTCAGTAAGGAGGTGATTGGCTGAACGTTTATCTCTCCTTATCACCCTTGAATTTATCTCTGGTTAAGGCTTAATACATCTGCCCCAATGTGTCTAGTTTTTATCACCGGACAATCAACTCCTAACTGTGAAGTTATAGGCTTGGTTTGAAATATGACAGGTAGGAGCTGATTGGCCGGAGATAAAAACCAGACACACTATCACTTTACCGAGCTTAATAAATCTACCCCTGAGTCCTCTATTACCAGCGTTTACTGTATATGAGGAAATCCTGAAAGTCATGGGAAGTACGTGTAAATATATTTGAAACTGCAATTCACTAATTCTCCAACATTAGTTTTTTTACATCTGCTTTGTGTGATATTTAATATAGATTTGTAGGGCTTCACATGATGAAGGCAACCATTGGAATGGATTTAGGTACGTGAGCTCAACAGGGACTGTGTCAAAATCAGAATGTCATGTCAGTTATCCCAACACGGTTGTGATGCCACTTGGTCGTGCAGGCTTCTATCTTTAAGCATAGTGTAAGGTGACACGTATAAAGTTATAATGGCACACAATTCTTTATATAGCATTACAACTGTGCTGAGATTCTGGTGCTGGCATTCTGGTGTTTGCCTAGTCATTGTCGACAAAGTGATTGATAATGTAGGTTGAACCAGAGTGTGACCTATCGGTTCACTAGATTAGTGACATCACTAGTCCCTTGTCGCTGGGTCTGCTTCTGCTGGGTATGGGTCATAGGGTCGACAGGACTTAGATTGACAGTCATTAGGTTGAGCACCATAGGTCGACCGTAACTAGGTTGACACATGGAAAAGGTCGACTTGTATTAGGTTGACATGGCCATTAGGTAAACAAGCATTATGTCCACATGAAAAAGGCCGACATGAGATATCATGTTTTTGTTGTCTATGTCGTCTTAAGTCGTCATGGACACCATATAAGTGTACCGCGTTCCCTTGCATGGCTCGCTTTGCTCGGCACACTATTATAGTCTCACTCTATCCCCAATTGGATAGTAAAGTATAAGAAAACACATTAAAAAAAAAAAAATACATGAAAATCTCATGTTGACCTTTTCCGTGTCAACCTAATGCTTGTGACAACCTAATGACCATGTCGACCTATTTCATGCGTAGTGACGACGACCTATAGTGGTCGTCCTAATGCTTTTAGAGCTAATGATCATATCCCACTCTTGCTATATATAAGAGACCGTAACACTATAAAGATTGGAGTGTCCTACTCACTTGCATCATCCGGGAGGCTCCTAAAAATTTGGTGGGCAAGTCCTCCAATTTCACCCGCTCCCCAGCCAGAGAAGTGGGCTGTATGAGTGGCTGATGATGTGATTCATGTTGAACTGCTTCATTATGGTCCTGCACCCCTGCTTCATAATACCAGTCATAGGGAGTCACCATAGCCCCAGTACCACCCACTTCTGCCATGCCACATGCCCCGCAATGTCGCCCTGACTGTCCATTCCCGAAAAAGGGCGGCCCAAAGGTCAGTGAGTACATACTGATGATGTACACCTATATAAAGTCCTCCACTGAGCACACCTAGCAGAGTCCATGCCTTGAAATAAGCCCAGAATGAAATGTCATACACTATGTATGTGTGACTGCAACGCTTCTCATGGAGTATTTCTTGCTCTGCCAAAGACTTGCTCTTCGGAAAGTTGTATAGGTTATTGTGGATGAATTATCACTATTGGTGCACCAGCAAGCAGATTATTCTCATCTAGTGTTGCTGCCTTGAAGGACCATAAAACAAAGGATTACTTGAATCTGGCAGCAACCATTGTGAGCCTTAATGGAATGAAAAAGAGTTATTATATCTTTTATTTTTGTAAACATTGCACTCAGGCCATTTGTTGTTACAGAATGTGTGGTGTGTGCTTCTGTTTTTAAAGATGATGCCTTTTTTAGTCCATGTTATTAAATCTGAGAGGTAGCCCACCAGCTCTTAATAGAAGAACGATAAGTGTTCATTTCTTCCCACCAGCATTACTGGAGTTAAACACTGGCCAATGTGTCATGCATGTCTCCCAGTAACATTACATATTAGCAACCAGGAAGTGACCATCCTGGGGAAAAGATAAACTGGAGGTTCTAATTTATTTGATTGATGCCCATGAGCCAAACAGAACCTGAGGGTGGGGCTGTACAGGTGCCAGGGGCGGAGCTCTGCCCCGTATCCCTGCACCTTCGGAGAAAAAAATATTTTTTTTTTTTTGCCATGTTACTGCTACAATAAATCCATTAACAGACTTATTGATTAGTTTGGTCATACGAGTAAGCGATTATTCAAACTCAAAGTATTTAAAGTTGCAATACTTTCAGAAGCCTAGTAATATTGTTCAATTCCCATATCAATATGCATCGCAGGCTATTCCATGGGTAAATTAACCATATGCCTAGGATGCATTGAAAAGACAATGCTCTATTGCCCTGGCTCTTCCCACTAGCCATATTTATTCTAAGTTAACTCCTCCCATTTGTCTTATACTGGCTTTACGTACTTCTACCTACCTTAAAAACTAGCACATGGAGTAGTGGTTAAAATGTTCTTTGGGTGCCATGCCCAGGAGAACCTCAGTGGTAGCTATACTGTAAAACCAGTCAGGGCGACACAATACTGCAGTGTTGTTACTTGTTTAGTTGTACACGTTGTTTGTCTGTTGAAGGTTTAGTTTTTTAAGCTTTTGACTGAAATATTTTCTTGTCTGCAGTACTGTGAAAGGAGAGAGCCAGAATTGAAGCCATGCAGGTGTCAGATGATGGGCAAGGGGCTCAAATAAATGATCATTTAAAAATATATACAGTATATCCTAGAAAATCTCTACCATTTATCCTGACATAAAACTTACTGTCTTTGTATTCTTGCAATGCATTTGTTACTAGTTATAAAGTTGACCAGCACTGAATAAAATAGGTTCATATGGGCTCCATGATTCAAGAAGTAATATAGCTAAAACATACGTGGATCCTTAATGAGCATATTATCATTAACCGACAAAATGCAATGTTTGGCGTATGTGTAGTTTTGGAGGGGATGCTGCCAAAAACCCGACAGTCAGAAGACAGTAGGATGGGTTAGGCTGCAGGGATGGAGAAGATTAGGATTAGGCTGCTGGGGTGGGAGCCATACGGTTAGGGTTAGATTGCGATACATAGGGATTCCGCTGTCTATCATCCAACTGCTGGGATTTCAAATCCAACCCATTTGGAGGCATCTATCTTTATACCATTCTGAGCAGCCTCTTTCACTTGATTTAACTGACACTTGCAAGGACTCTCTAAGACGTAGCATGTGACTGTACTGATAGCTTAATTTATGTATGGAAGAATACAATTCTTTTTAAAATTGACATTTCTAAATAACTTGTCATGACTTAGATACTGTTGTATAATATTTATAACAAATTGTAAGCTTATTTAATAACACAGTGCAGTGCTTTAACCCGTAGAAATCCGATTGCTCTCGTTTTATTAAAGTGTGCAATACCAGAATGTTATCAGTACTAATATTTTAGGACTATGCCGCAGATGTATTAAGCCTGGTAAAGTGATAAAGCAAAAGGTGATAATGCATCAGCCAATCAGCTTCAACTTTATTACTTAACCAGGATTAAACATCTGCCCCTATATTTGCATGTTCCAACTTTTAGTGGGAGAGACTAGTACAACTTGTAACACGTCAGGGGATTAGAATGAATACTACAGTAATACCACGTTCTCATTGCCGCCCCTGTAAAATCCCAGGTTTTTGTTGCCGGGTTTTTGGCGGGGCACAGATCATCTCAGCTCTACAGATCCCATTCATACTGCACCTTAGACCAGGAAAATTTCTGTGTCTGCCCTGTTCACACTGCTTCCCCTGGTCTGCCTGCCAACAAGTGTGTGGAATCTAAGAGCAGCTTTGATTGGCTGTTGAAAATTTATCTTTGATTGGCTGTTGAAAAAGCAGCTTTGAGCAATGCAATGAGTTAGCTTTTTTGCATTTTGTGAGAAAAACCCAGGTGGACACCCTGTATTTGTCGACCAGGGTTTTCACACTGGTGGACACCCGTGTATTTCCCAGGAAAAACCCTGTAAAAAACCCGTGTGAAATTACTGGGGCATTACACCCAGGAATTTCACTCACACCTGTTCACAATGAGACACCGCTTGCCCTGGCAAATACCCGGGTTTTTGCGGCAGTGAGAATGGGGCATAAGACAAAGTCTGGTTATTTTGCAAGGGGTAATTGTGTGATTGTGAGGATGGCATTTTAGCAGGGTTACTCAACAGTTCTGTGACACCAAGTTTCTGATGCTGGTAGAATGTAATATCAAACACACTCTTATATGTAGCACAATTCATAATTACAACTTTTGTAGTTGTGTTTATATAAGAAGTTGCACGGTTGTTATGGGTTACAGCACATTTGCACACATTGCACTATGTTATTGAATAAGTCATATAATGTTTCATATAGGAGCCTCTTGTATTTTAACTATATTTGCTTTCATTAATGGGAAACTAAATGTTTACTTAATTATCCATGATCTTATTGCAGTGCGACCCTTTTGTATCCTCCTATGACTATTGAGCATACAGCTAGTGTGCTTGATCATTTCAATTTATGTTGTTTTGCCTTCGTTTGTGTTACTTTTTTTTGTTTACTTCACATATCTGCTGGAAACCCTTTAATAGTATTAGAGAAAATTGGTAGCCAATGCTGAAGGGAAAACTTGCGGTGGTCTTTACAATATAAAAATGTTACCAGTAATCAGTATTTGCTTGAAAGTGTGCACACTATCTACACTAGAGGCAGCCATTTTGTGGACTGTGGAAGCAACTTTATCAGTTTACTATATTGACATACGTGAATCAACAGGCACTGGTGAAATTCACTTTGTGCCCCATGTCTTAGCAAAATCACTAGGAAATGAATGTGAAGAAAATGGGATTTAGTCCACAAAATAACTACCTCTACTTTGTGCAACAGTTGGGTCTACTTTAACTAGAGCTCAGTGGAAGCATATGCTTATTATGACTGGATAATCACAGATTTGTGTCCTGAATCAGCGGAAATATCAAACTCCATGTAACAAACAAGCTAATATATTTGTTTATGTACACTTTCCAAATGATTTTCACACTCCATTTTAAATTGTTACCCTGTAAAAATCTTACTTTGTGTTAATTTGCACAAGGCACAAGTCATCCAAAGAAAATAAGTATTACTTTTATTATAAAAGAAAAAGTCTTTTCTCATTACTTTGCTCATTTCTTAGTATTGGTGCCTTTCTCATACCTCTGTTTTGAATTGTGTTTTTATTAATTATTATACCCTTGGAATTAGTCTTATTGTGTAGAATTTGGGAATGAATAGATAAAAACAAATTATTTTACTTTATGCCTGAATGCCCATATTTGTGTGTACAGTTCTTATTTGTTCACGCTACCTGAAACATCTATAACCTACACAGAGTACTGTCAAAGTGTAGATTCTTATAGTGTACACTGAACACCCTTTAACATTGGTCATCACATACTGCATTAGAGTTATCTAACCAAGACGTTCTCTCAACACAACCAAACATTCATCGTTGTATCCACAAGCAGATCTATTTTGTAAGGGAAACAATAGCAATTTAAGAAAATAATTTGATATGGTCATCTGTCGCAGTGCCAGATTAAGCCTTCGGGGGGCCCGGGGCACTTAAGACAGGGGGGCCCCCTTGCACTTGTCATTACTGGCAGCAAACTGCATGGGATAATATTACACTGTCAAAACACAGAGATCAAGGCAGTATAAACTTGGTCAATGGGTAACTGCTTACTCTGTAGGAGACCTCACAGTCCCAGTGCTGCCTCTGATTAAAAACCCTCCCATGAATTAGCTGCTGCTGTCCTCCATGAGCCTGAGAAGCATGTAATGAGCTCCACCAATCAGAGCTCAGCATAAACCTCTCAGCCTCTGCCCTCTTGTGCAAAGAGTCATGGGACTTAGTCAACTCCCAGTAATGTCAGTGTGCCTTGGCACCCCAAGCTCAGCACCATTAATCATTGTCACATTGGCAGATAGGTGAAGCTGCAGCACTACCCTTGAGCTAAAAAAATTATATATATATTTATTTTAGAAAATACATGCCAACCACAGGGGGCCCCTAGCTAACGGGTGGCCCAGGGGTACTGACCCCTTTTGCCCCTGCATTAATCCAGCCCTGATCTGTCGTCTTCAGCTGGTTATAGGTCTCACACGTCCGTAATGCGGATGTTTTACAACTTTAAAGCAAAATGTAGTTTGAGGCTTATATTTTTGCCATCATTAGTAGTCTATTTTTGAAAAATTAAAAAGGGTGACTACAAATAGAGAATGGCCAAAGGGGTACAGACAAGGGAGAGGACACATTTTGGACTCAAAATAAACCATATAAAGGTAATTTATAAAGGTACTGTAGAAACAAGTTGCCTCGGCAAGTAAGGCAGCCTCATCCGTGAGGTATTCATGCCAGGAAAGCCATTTGCAGATGGGGGAAGAGGGTTTTACTTACTGTAAGTAATGATATGGTTATAATGGTGCAGATACAATGACCTGAGTGCATTCACTTACCAATTGTTCCACCGTTGTGGCCTGTCTAACATCACAACTGGGTGAGTATTTGTGTGCCTACCCAATGTAGATGTCAATCACCAATTGGTCTCTGCAGCAAGTTTACATGCAGACAGATGGCCTGATATATATGTAGATCAGAAACCTCCTGTTTTGCCCAGCTGATGCAATATGTCTATAAACAATGTTGTTCACAGACATATCAGCACACACCTGCTGATGGGCTCACGATTTAAACAATGCTTATACCAGCAAAGAGAGAGCAGCAGACCCTGGGTACTAGAAGCAAAGATGTCTGTTTCCTCCTCCTCAGAGTCTCATGTAGGGCAGACCTCAGAATGACCATGATCGTGAGATGACCATACGATGGTCGCACGATCTGCCTCCGAAAAAGATTCCGATCCAATCACGATCTATACCCAGTGGAAGGGATCGGTTTCAAATCCTGACTGTAACAGGTAGGATCTGCCAAACGACCCGCATCGGATTGGAATCGGATCTAAAACATGCCCAATTTATATACAATTGGTCGAAATTGGGGGAATTGAATCATGAAATCATTATGGTGTATATCCAGCATCAGTCTGCCACATGGACATCTTGGAGCTCCAGCCACCCGGGGGATGTTTATGCCTTCCACTGCTGTCAATGTACGTGGCTCGTCATGGCTTTATGCTGAGGATCGTAAGTGAAATGATCTGCTACCAAGGTCTCTAAATTTAGTCTGTAGACAAGATTGGGAAGCTCAACAAGATGCAATATGCCATTAACCTCCAAATGATGAAATTGCTTGGAGTCCTGAGGTTTAGACCAGGTTGCATCTGGTTAGGGAAGCCATGTGGTGGGGATGCATTCACCCCCACCCATGAGTCCTTCCAGTGTGTGTGGTGTTACTGCTTCTTTCTTGACCCAGTGCAGGATTAACAACTAACTCCACACATAGGCCTTTATTCATATCTGATTGCAGTACAAATTTGGTTGGAAAATGGGCAAAACCATGTGCACTGAGGTGGGACAGATGTAACATGTGCAGAGAGAGTTAGATGTGTGTGTTATTTTGTTTCTGTGCAGGGTAAATACTGGCTGCATTCTTTTTACACTGCAATTTAGATTTCAGTTTCAACACACCCCACCCAAATTGAATTCTCTCTGCAAACGTTACATCTGCCCCACCTGCAGTGTACATGGTTTTGCCCATTTTCCAAACAAATTTGTACTGCAATCAGATCTGAATAAAGGCCATAGTTCCATCACCAGTGTTGTCGCCTATGACATGCGAACTAGGACAGTACAATTTTTTTTTTTTTTTTTGTAAAACACAAATGTGGTGCTACGAATTTTTACACATTATGTACCTGATTCAGAGGTGGATGCTACAGCATGTGCACTTGTGGCTGTTTCCACAGCAATGATATGAGTTTCACAAACATCCTCCCAGTGTACAAGCTTGTGCTTGAATGTGCAAGCACTGAGACGTCCACTTTCCTCATCTCTGCACGCTTTAATTCCGCCACTTCTGGCTGTGCCGTCATAGCACACAACGTTCATACTTTCATCAACCCTACGGTAGGTGCAGTTTCTCCAACTAAACCTTTTCTCTGTAAAAGTGCTTGTGTACTTTGACATCGACAGAATAAGTTATAGGAGCTGGAGAGCTATAGCAAAAGAAGGTTACGAACTTAGGCTGAATGCTCACATGACTTTGAGTCCCATTTTTATTATTAACCTTATAATGTAGACAGAATCCTTACAATGTGATTTATGCCACCATGCTCCCCAGAGCGTAGTGAATTTCCAGATCACATGTTGTCCAGAGTTCTAAAAAAAAAACAAAAAAACAAGATTTTCCTGTCTGGAAGTGAAATGCTCAGGTGTTGCCAGATCATAGTAACTATAGGGGCAGATTTAGTTACCCGCAATGTTTAGAACAGGCATGTCCAACGTTGGCCCTCCAGATGTTGTGAAACTACACATCCTAGCATGCTTTGCCACAGTTTTGCTATTAGAGAATGCTAAACTATTGCAAAGCATGCTGGGATGTGTCGTTTCAGAACATCTGGAGGGCCAACGTTGGACATGCCTGGTTTAGAACATGGGTAGTTATCTGGTTTTAACTGCCAGAGCTATATCATTTTTCTGCATTTGTCTTGCATGTAACCAATTTCAGCATTGTGACAGCATCTGTAAGGTGTACCCAACTCTCTATGTATGAAGTACTGCATAGTAACAAAGGTACCTTGTACATTAATCGAGGGCCCCCTTTTTTGTCCATTTAGCTTTTTCTTACAATTTATATGGAATGGTTAAGATTTTTTTTTTTTCAATAAAAACTATATATTATGCAGTCTCATAAGAATGCATATTGTGGCTTTTTAAGAAAACGCTGTTTTGTAAAGGTGGCCATATATCTACAGATTTATTGGCTGGTTGGAACAAAAATCTGGTAATGGATGAGAGCAAATGTCAAACGGTCAGTCAGATTACCAGGGTTTTGCTCCAACCAGACAGCTCGGACAATAAATCTAGATGTATGGCCAGCTTAAGTCAGTCATTTCCAAATGATCATTATGAGAATGAAAAAACAAGCCGGTTAGGTTGCTACAGAATAGCAGATTGAGATGAAGTATCGGGAAGTTGTCTTATTAAACAGCTGATCACTAAGCACTTTACCATATATCGTAGGTAGTATGAACAGGCAGAACACGTGTGTGAACAAACCTAATAGAGTTATAGAACTATATAATGAACAACATGCATTAGGAACACTCATGAGGCCAGATTCCAGCAAAGAAATACAAGTACCAACCAACCAGCTCCCGGGGCTGGTAATTTATCTCCAGCCACTCGATCTCTCTCCAAATCTTAGTACATGAGGTGATTCCTGTATGTAAGTATTATTTATTTATTTATTTTGCACTGCAGGTCTACCACATGCAGGGAGAGTTAGATTTGGGTGGGGCATGTTCAAACAAATCTAAAAATCTAAATTGCAGAGTAAACATAAAGCAGTCTAAAACTGGGTACACGTCTGATCTGCCTGACGTATATCAAGTATACACACTGTCCGATATTCACCAAATTGAGCAATATAAGTGCTCAGAATCACTAGCAATGTTATCATTTTTTATGTGCTTCAAATTACACATGACAATATCACTAGAGACAATATGTAGGCTAACGAAGCATAGAACAGCGATCATTCCGTCCTTCATTATTATCGCTCAATGTCTACCCCTTGGCGTGTGTACCAAGATTTGTGGGCTAAACACAAAAGCAGCCAGTATTCACCCTGCATAGAATTTATACACCCCTCTTGCATGGCAACAGTAGCAGTTGATTTGTTGCTTTACTCATAAATATAAATCAGGGCCACAGCACCAAAGTGCTTTCCACTTTTATTGTTTTGACTAGCTTTGTTCTTATAACAATGATTCACTTACTACCAAAAAAATCAAACCTACATCGGCAGTGCTTTATTTACTTGTAGGACACAGAAAAAACACATGGCATGTGGGAACAATAGGTTAAATAATGTACTTGTTTGTCTGAGAGCACTGCAGAGCTGCTGAACAAATAACAGTCACTCTGGTTATTACATGTCACGCTGAGAAGTACTGCTGTGCCAGCTACAGTCTGTGTCTGCGGGAAATAACCCTGCTACGCTGTGCAGCTTAAGCCTTGCAGGTTGTAAACCTGTGCATCATTTTACTATATAGGGCTGTTTTAATTGCTAAATTTTAATGAATGATTTGCACATGCCGCCTTTGCATTGTGGCTTTCTGCTAAGCCTACAATACAGTCCCTTTGGCCCTTATTCTGGTTGGTGCGGTAATATCCGCGTGCGTTTGTGCCGCCGATGTTTTGTGTCTGCGCATGTGCAGAGGCGTCTCTGCGCATGTGCGAGCGGGGCGTACGGCCAAATCCCGCATGAAATGTGAACACTCCGAACAGCGGGTGGAGAGGGGCGTGAAGGGCTATTTGGGCTCATTACCATATGCATACGCCCCGCGTTTCATGGGCGTTCCCATACAAACGCTGGGCGTACGTATGGTAATGCAGTCCTGACGCACGTGTAGGGGGCGGACATATGACATCGCCGGATGTCAGCTGCCCGCCCAGATCCCTGCTTTTGCACGGAAAAATGTCCGTGTGGTCTGAGGTTGCGGGAGCTGGTGGACCACTTGGTCCTGCATTCAATGCGACCATCGAATGATGGGGGAGGATCCCTGAGATGGAGGAGGCGTATTCCATGAAAAATACACGTGCCGTCCGTTCGGCCAGCTTCTTACCGCGTGCGGACGGAGTTGGCGATCAGTATGGAAGGCGGGGGTTTCGCACGCACGGTCCTGGCCGCATATTCGGATCCGGCCGCACCGATCAGAATAAGGCCCTTTGATAGGAAGAACATAAAGTCACCAGGCATTATACACAACAAACGGTACTTGCTTAAATACTGTATAAGGGTCTCACTGAAGAGTTGAGCAGTGGAGGAAACACTGGGGTGGAGAATGTTCTACAAGAAAATGGCCACCTCTCTCCAGCACACCGATAGCTAGGTCTAGCTGTCAAAGGATGTGTGATGAATTACTGGGTTTGTGATGGTTTGAAAAATTATCACATTTGTATCTTACAGACATCATCTAGTTCCGATACAACTTGAGGAAAAAACAATCAGAGCTGTCTAGATACATATAAATGTACACAGAAACTGAGCTTTGAGGCTCATATACAGATGAAGGGAAGTATATTTTAGGACACACACTGTACCTCAAATTGATAATACACATGTGTTGCTTTCACAATCTCCCTAAAAAACTTTCAAAAGTAGGTCTTACACATGCAACACTAATTCTAGCTAAACTGGAAAAGGAAAATTATGAAATGGTACATATTTTGGTACTTGTGTATTATCACTGCGCCCACTATTCCATTTGCGTAGAGGGCTATTCATGGTAGTGAAATCGCATCACATTGCATGCCATATTGTATGGCATGCGATTTTCCTATGCAATGTATTCACTTCTCTGTGTCAGTGAATCCATTAAAAAGATAGGATGCGAAAAGAAATCGCATGGCATGCGATGCGATGAGATATCGGTTCTGATGGAACCTAGAATAATGCCATTTAACCCCTTCATGACAGAGCCAGTTTTTGCCTTCCTGACAGAGCCCTTTTTTTCAAATCTGGCATGTATCACTTAAGTGGGGATAACTTTTTTTTGCTTTTACTTATCCCAGTGATTTTGAGATTGTTTTCTCGTGACACATTGTACTTCAAGTTAGTGGTAAATTTTCGTCGATACAGTCTGTGTTTTTTTGTGAAAAATACCAAAATGTCGTAAAAAAATGGAAAATTTTGCGATTTGCAAAATGTTAAATTTTCTGCTTGTGAGACAAATAATCTTACCACTCAAAATAGTGAATAACTAACATAGACCATATGTCTACTTTATGTTGCCATCATTATTTCAACCTCATTTTCATTTTTTTGGACACTAGGAGGCTTCAAATATGAATAGCAAATTCTCAAATTTTCAAGAAAATTTCAAACTCTGATTTTTTTAGGGACCAGGTCAGTTATGATGTGACTTTGAGTGACTTGTATGTGAGACACCCCCATAAATGATGCCATTTCAAAAACTGCACCCCTCACAGTATTCAAAACAGCATTTTGGAAGTTTGTTAACCCTTTAGGTGTTTCACAGGAATTAAAAGAAAGTGTAGGTGAAATTTCCAAATTTCATTTTTTTTGCAGATTTGCAATTTTAATACATTTTTCTAAGGAACACAGTAGATTTTACTAGAGAAATGTGACTAAAAATTGATTCCCCCAATTCTTTGGTTTTCATAAATATCCTATATGTGGCCCTAGTGTGCACGGTGACCAAACCACAGGCTTCATAATAGAAGGAGCACCTACTTGATTTTGGAGCCTCCTTTTTATGAGATTATTTTTTAGGCACCATGTAGGTTTCTAGGCACCATAAGATGCTAAAAGTTAGGTACCCCCCCACAAGTGACCCCATTTTGCAAACTACACCCTTCAGGGAATTCATCTAGGGGTATAGTGTACATTTCAAACCCCCAGGGGTTTCACCAATTGTGGTACAACTGGGCAGTGAAAATGAAAAAAAATAATTTTTCATTTTCACAGCTCAGTTGTATCAAAATTGGTGAAACCCCGGGGGGTTTGAAATGTACTCTATACCCCTAGATGAATTCCCTGAGGGGTGTAGTTTGCAAAATGGGGTCACTTGTGGGGGGGTTCCACTGTATGGGTGTTTCGGGGGTCATTCAACCAGAATCTGTGCTGCAAAATCCAAAAATCACTCCTTCCCTTCTGAGTCCTGCCATGCACCCAACTGGTATTTTTTGGTCACATGTGAGGCATTGCCGTACCCGGGAGAAATTGGGGCACAGATTTTGGGGTGCTTTGTCTCCTTCATTCCTTGTGAAAATGAAAAATTTTGAGCCAGATCTGCATTTTTGTGTAAAAAAATGTAATTTTTTACACAAAAATGCAGTTCTGGCTCAAAATTTTTAATTTTCACAAGGAATGAAGGAGACAAAGCACCCCAAAATCTGTGCCCCAATTTCTCCCGGGTACGGCAATGCCTCACATGTGACCAAAAAATACCAGTTGGGTGCATGGCAGGACTCAGAAGGGAAGGAGTGATTTTTGGTGGTGGAATGAATGGCGGGTGCTATGTCGCATTAGCAAGACCCCCGAAGCACCAATACAGTGGAACCCCCCCACAAGTGACCCCATTTTGGTCACCAGCTTTGGGAGGGGGGCTGGCGCTGCGGCTGGCGGGGGGGGTGGGAGGGGTGCTGGCGCTGCGGCAGCCGGGTGGGTGGGAGGGAGGGGGGCTGCCGGGTGGGAGGGGGGGGGGGCTGGCGATCGTTGGTGATCGGTGCGGTATACGCACACACACACACACACATATATATATATATATATATATATGTGTGTGTATATATATATATATACATATATATACATATATATATACACACACATATATATATATATATATATATATATATATGTGTGTGTGTATATATATATATATATACACACATTTGCACATTTTTTAATTTTAATTTATTTTTAACTTTTCCAGCAGCAGCATGATGCTGCTGCTGCTGCTGCTGCGGGGGGGAGGGGGGAGGAGGGGAGCGCAGCGTGCGCTCCGGACGTAGCGGTTGAGCCGCTGGAGCTGCTGCTGCTGCCGGGTGAGTGCCCGGCGGGTGGGAGGGGGGTGCTGCCGCTCGGTGGTGATCGGTGCTGCACCGATCACCACCGTTTTCTGTGTTACCGAGCGGCTTAGCCGCCGGTAACACAGGAAACGCTGTGATTGACTGTTCAGATTTGAACAGCCAATCACAGCGATCGCCGACCGGGGGGGGCACCCCTGCCCCCCCTGGGCGACGAGGGGGGATGTCTGCTGTCAGGGACAGCAGACATCACCTAACTGTCACTGCGTCTCTAGACGCAGTGACAGTTAGAAGTCATGACGTATATATACGTCAACGGTCGGGAAGTACTTCCCGACCATGACGTATATATACGTCAAATGTCGTGAAGGGGTTAATGGTAAAATGACATATAGGGGGAAATTTACTAAAGGAAATTTGTAAAAAAAAAAATAGGTGTATTTGTATCCAGAAATACACTTATTTTTGGGATTTACTATCCCAAAAATATGGCAATTTGTATTCGTATTGATGTGCTATCAATATGAATACGAATTGCCGCATTTTCGGGATGGAAAATTGCAAAAATAAGTGTATTTCTGGATACAAATACACCAATTTTTTAAAAATTTCCTTTAGTAGATTTCCACCAGATTGTCATTTATTTTGACACCCCCCCCCCCCCCCACGTCATACCGAAGCGTGGTGAGCGGCCGCGGTACGTGTCTGACCAACTTTTTTATACCCCCACTATCCACGTCATTATAAGCGTCAAAATCGCATGCCATACCATGAAATTAAATTGTGTTCTCTCCCTCCCATCTTGTCTCATCTGCCACTGTCCCAGACAATCACAAGACACGGGCTGGACCTGGGATTGCGGTGTGCCATTTTGAAAGGTATATTAGTCACTTCTGATTTCACTATAGACAATGTATTGCAGCGTATACTTCTCTGACTTGACAACATCGAGCGGCCTATATACACTTATAGAAAAACACAGCCACACAAGTACATGCTTAAATAGCAATTTTAGCCTTTATTCTTCCTCAATAAACCAACTTAGATTTCACATGAGGGTTAAAAATTGCTCCAGTCATGGTTTCAACACAGTCTCCCTCACTGGGTCATAAGTTCATGGTCAGCATTGGTTACTCCATTGTATAAGATGATGTGCAGATGACAGAAATGTTTGGTAATTCCTTTCTTGTGCCAGACACTGCTCACTTACACTAAACAAGTCAGGAGGATTCCAATTTACACTAAACAAGTCAGGAGGATTCCAATTTACACCAAACAAGTTGCATTAGTCTGTCTGACAAGTATCTTCTGAAACCTCTTGTGCCAAGTCCAGACAACATGTAACATGTGCACCGAGCAAATGCTTTCTTCTCAGGTAATTGATTTCACGAGTGCCATCATGTGGTCAACACCACATGCAACTTCCACCACTTCTCCAGGAACAGTTACCTAATGAAAAAGTAAAATGCAAGCATCATCAGCATTTTAGGACATTTTAAGGTTGATGAAAGCCTAATGATGAAGGTAGAAAATAAAGAGGCATCAATATTACAGTTACTAACTACATTCAAACAGGATATTTGCTTTCATGTTTTATGTACAAAAATCTAAGTAACATAAAAGTAGTGTAATGAGTACAGACAAGGTGTAATGTGTGCTCCAAGCTCACGGACATAACAACGTCAGTGACAGCCACCAGAAGTCATGACCTTGCAAGGGCTATTCACCATGTTCTCCAGATAAACCAGTCACAGCTGGAAATAATGCGAGGATCCCAGGTAATATCCTACTTTATCCATCTATCTGGATTTTGTATATCTGTTACCTTATTTTACAGTGCTCTTTACGTATAGCTTGTAATTTATCACTGCTACCTTGAGTCTATTTTAGATGCAAGAGCCACCGCTTATCCTGTAGCATGTGTTGGGACACATTCTGATTTGGCTGTATATATACACAGTGCATATCAAATTCTGCTGCCCATTCTTCACCATGCATGGTCATAATGTTGTCTGCTCTACTGGGTGAAGGACTGTCCTGCAAAGAGGTCAACACCATGCCCCCAATATCCCCACGCACCAGGGGCTGCGAGCAGTGATTATATTGATAGCTAAACCGTGCTCACCTTTACACAGTACTTTGCTATAGAAAGCACTTTTATAAATCAACCCTTTAAATACTTTTCCTCTTTAGAGTATGAAGAATTATTATGGCACTTAGCAGGGCTATGTGAAAAGCCTTTTTTTATGTAATTTCGTGCTGGTGAATGGAATTTTTGCAAAAAATATGTAAAGAGAAATGGAATTACTTTATGGGCAATGCAACGATAATCATTATCAATACAGAAGTCAAAGTAGCCTTTATTCAAAAGCAGCATATACTAGCGGAGGATATGTAGCAATGTTATGTAGCTCCTTAATGCAGTGGTTCCCAAACTGTGTGCCGTGGCTCCCAGGGGTGCCCCAGGACACATACAGGGGTGCCCTGGGTAGGTGGTCCCGGACCAACTCAAATTATTAATGGTTAGTTATTGTTGAGCAAAACCAGTGCTGGCGGCTGCCAATCATAAAATGTGTACAAACAGAAGCAAATCCTACCCTTTACCACATAACTGACCATAAAGATCACATATAAACACAATCTAATTATTATTTTTTTGGCGTAGGGGTGCCCCGAAAAAATTCTGATACTCTAGGGTGCCGTGATTCAAAAAAGATTGGGAACCCCTGCCTTAATGTATCGTGCCTAAATTGTTCTAACTATTACCAGTAAAGATGAACATCTTATAACCGCATGTGTCACTGCAGATAGACCGTGTGGTACTTCTAATAATATCTTACCCGCCATGGAAAATATTGATCATCAAATCGACCGGTACCTAAGCAACCTCTCATGTTTTTACCCCACACAAAGAGTTCCCCGAGGTCTGTAAGAAAAAGCAATAAACACAATGTTTAATCCTGAAGAAATGCCATGTCTGATCTGAATAAGTTGATAAAATCCATCATCCACATAAAGCAATGCACCCGATTTCAGACAGAGACTATGAATGTTCCTGACTTTCTTATATATTCTGAATACTTCAGGATCATCCCACAGATTACAGAGTAGCTCTTGGCTTTGGACACTATACAAAACACCAGCTAAACAATATTTATTATTATTTCTTAACAGTTTCTTATATAGCGCAGCATAATCCGTTGCGCTTTACAAAAGGAGACATCGATACAACAAACTGGGTATTTACAGACAGTCAAAGGTATGAGGGCCCTGCTCGCAAGCTTACAAGATCATGCCAAATCGAATTTGTCTTTTACTTCATTATAAATTATATATGAAGTACAGGCAAAATAAATAGAAGGTAAGCTGAACAACCCCAACCCTTATTTTACCTGTGTAACTTGTCTTATATGCAATACATTCTGTATCACATAGATAATAGGAAGTGTAGGCTTTCTTTTATTTTTTTGCAAAGTCTATTCTTAAAGTGAAACTAAGGTTTATATACAATGGAGTGTTGTATACCAGGTACCAGTGACATAACAATAGAGGGGATGCGGTCATTTGGTCTACTGCATTATGGTAGAAAGTCATTAGGTCGAATCCATTAGGTCGACATGCTAAAAGGTCGACATGACTCTAGGTCGACATGGGAAAAGGTCGACATGATTCTAGGTCGAAAGGTCATTAGTTCGACAAGGTCATTAGTTCGACATTGTCTATGTCGACATTCACAAGGTCGACATGGAGTTTTTCCACTGTTTTTTGAGCCAACATGTGCCGACAGGCGGTATTTCATGCCCTACCATCCACTAGGGCGTGGTGGGAGAATAAAATAGTGTGCCGAGCGTAGCGAGGCACCGTGCCCGACGCATCGCGAGCGCAGCGAGCGATGCGAGGGGATGCAGTGCACTTTAAACTGTGTCCATGTCGACTGTGTTGACATTCAGGTAAAAAAAACAGTGAAAACCCCCATGTCGACCTTGTGAATGTCGACATATACAATGTCGAACTAATGACCTTGTCGAACTAATGACCTGTCGAACTAATGACCTTTCGACCTAGAATCACGTCGACCTTTTCCCATGTCGACCTTTTCCCATGTCGACCTTTTAGCATGTCGACCTAATGGATTCGACCTAATGACTTTCTACCATAATGCAATAGACCAAATGATCCCAACCCCAATAGAGGATGCAGCTACTATTAGGCCTGGCAGTTTACGGGGCCCTAAAGGCAATCCCACTGAAAAATGTAGACTTTTTTTTTGTAATCAGTGTTGCTGAGTGCCAGATTTGGGGCTCGCCAGTTTACTTACTGTGAGGGAGGCAGGAGTTGGAGCTGTACAGAATGTGTGTGCCGAACCACTTACTGAAGAGAACCCAAAAGTGTAGCTGCAGCACCAACACTATGTGGCTGATAAACGTGGACTGATTGTACTTGGACAGTGCCACATCGTCAGCCGTACAAATCCAGCGTCGCTACACTTGTCTACTGCTCCTCTATATGGGGCCCACAACGTTCTAGTTATCACCTGCCAGGTATCCTATATAAGTAAAGGCTAAGGCTGCTCTGTAGCTCTGTTATGTTATACGGCAGCCACTAGAGGCCGCCCCACAGACCAAATGACTCCTTTGTGTGCAGCAAGCAGTCACAGCTGAATAGTGAAAGCGATCATGCAGGGAGATTTTACAGCCTGCTGCTAATTAATAATAATTAATAACATACTGATCTGACAATGTCACACTTGCTGCATATGCAGAAAGACACTTAAGTCTATTACTTTGTTGTAATCATGTATTTTTAGTTGTATTATGAACCATGGAAGGTAAACATAAAATTATGCACAGAAAATGCGGATTTAAGGCCAGCGAATGAGAAATTTTAGCCCAGATTTTTTTTTACCAGAATACCTAATTTTAGTTTTGATAGGTGGGATCCAATGTTAATTCAATCATATGATTATAGATGAATAATATCATCTGCATCTATAGAAAGATATACATACACACATACACCACTATACTCCTACATAAACTTCCTCCGATATAGTGGGGAAGTTTATTGCACCCGCCATACGCTGCGTACTCTACACCCCCTCCTTCGTATACTATGCTGCAAACCCAGGTTAATTGCTATCCCGGGACATGGCAACAAGTAGCAGCAATAACCAGGAAACAGATGCAGGAACTCTCAGACGTTCCCGCTGCGCTCAGAGCAGAGGCACTGAAGGCAGGTACCGGCAGGGGGAGAAGGTGAAATCAGTCTGGCAGGAAGGGGTGAGACCCTGTTTGGGATAAGCAGAGAGGACTTCCAGAACTATGCCAGCTCCTGTGTGAGCAGCAACCCCCCCTATAATCCAGCCTTGGTGTCCATCATTTTGACAGGCTATTAACTAGTTCTTACCATAATGACCAAGACCAAAAACACGGATTACTGATCGTGTCCTGGATGCTGGGCCTCTGCCATGGGTGCATGTGTGTGTCCGAACGGAGCTCCGCTGGGCCCTGTCTAGTGGCTGCTGAAAACCATAGAGGTGTAGAGCAGCATTAGGTTGTTAGTGTTCCCTCTAAGCTTCTTTTGCAGGGTTCCATCTAGTGCAGTGTGCAATTTTCCATAGATTCTGGTTTTTTTTGTTTCTAATGTAAATTTTCCAATCTAAAAATGTGCCCTGCCTGGTGGTCAGCACCCTGCCCTAAAAAAATCCTAGAGTGAACACTAGGTTTTTATTATATATTATGGCAAAGCATCAATTAAATGACTGCTTTGCACCACATGTACCAGAAGGTAGATTCTGCTCAGCTGCCAATGGCAATTTGCATGCAATTCAATCCCGGGTCCTGACTGTCGGTACGTCCAAACAGTCAGGACCCTGGCCCATTTTCAGTCCGCTTGCCAGTTTAGCGGCAGGCAGGATTTAATCTCCCGCCTGCCAACCTGCGAAAACAGTCTGCGATCTCGACAATCCATGGCAGTTTTCAGCAAAACGGGCCTGGCTGTTTTTAAAGTCGGGTCCGTTTTGTCTGCAATGCTGCCGGGGTTTTAATACCCCCCTTCATTTGCTTCACTCCATTTTAATATTTTAAAAATAGATATACCGAATAAACAATCTTTCCTTATGGAATTTCTCTCAGTGTGGGCAGTACTGGGTTGTATATAATAATATCGCTGTTACATGTATAAATACATTACTTCATTTTAGGGTACAAGCTCCTAGGTTTCATCTACTGTATGTGACATGGCATTTTTATTATTGGATTGATGAGGTGCTAAACCCACACAGCAATGGAAACGACCCGGTCCAGCATTCACACAGTTTGTAATCAAACTTACTTGTGATTGCAGCAAAGTGCCCAAGTCCCGAAAAGATCTTGGTGACCCTGACATTCTGATTGAAGTCACTTAAGCCAAACAGTGTTGGAGGAATCATCACAGGGACTGCAGACTCCAGCATGCTTGGTCCTTTTCCAAGGATACCATAACCCCAAACAAAGACATTCCCATCATCTACACACATGAAAAGAAATCACAAAGTGCTTTCAATGGACGAAAATATCAAAACATAACTTTAGCATTTGGTTTTCTTCCATTTGAGATAATGGGGGAAATTTACTAAGATGTGTATTCTACTTCACATGTGATGTTGCTATGGGCAACAAATCAGACTCTGCTTCTTATTTAGCACCCTCTAGATGAAGATAGTAGACAGGATCTGATTGGTTGCCCATAGCAACATCACATGTGAAGTAGAATACACGTCTTAGTGAATTTCCCCCGATATGTTTTAATAGGCACCCACCAAATCAGCTGGTGTTCACTTAAGTAAAGCCCCTCCCACTTACTGAAAGCCACTATTAAGGAGGTAGGAGAATCACCTTTCCATGCAAACATACTGAAGCATTAACTGTAACCTAAATATACGTAATTCAAAGTTATCAATAATTTAGTTTTAAACTCACCATTTAAAAGAGCGCAGCTAGTACCACCACACGCCACCTGCTTCACCTTCCCAACATGCTGGAATGGTAAATACTGGGGAACATTAACCTAGATGACAAAGAATGGATCCTTATTATCTTTGATATTACAATCAATCAAACAAACAAATCTATTTATTTGAGGAGTACAAGTCAAACTTGTTTTGGATTAAATGGTTTTAGACTGACTTCCAACAAAGGTCATGAGAAGATAACAGGTCAGTAGCTTTAGTAGTACAATTTCCTTTGGCTTTGTCCAATCCAGAACCAAAGTAGTAAACATACCACATAGACATTAAGCATAGCACTCATAGTGACACTTATGCCACTATAACAATTCCTGCATCGCCTCATTACAAAGGTGAAGCAGCAAGAGACAACGACAAGAGTTATGAACATCTTGTTTGCTGGAGCAGGGGAGCAAGAACTCCCCAATCCAGTGATGCCCCCTTGTGCACAGATCGCATTAGCGCGCAATGGTTTTCCCTTCCCAGCTGGCTGTACTGGACATGCACAAGATCCCACCACTTCTGTGAGATCTCCTGTGCAGCCCGAAACCGGCACTTCTCCCACATATCAACGGTTCATACATCTTCCCCGCTGTCTTTTCTCTCCTCACTAGACCTTACGGATTACAGAACATAAAGAAAAAGTGAAGTCTCTGCAGATACAGTGTTATAAGATGGTAACAGGTGGTAACTTTTTTTTTTATTATTTATTAATATTTATTTATATGGTGCACACACAATACACAGTTCATTTAAGAGAATATGTAGACATTCACATAAATCCCCGTCTCAGTAGAATTTACCTAGAACATGATATAGTATAAATGTTCTCTCAGAAGCCAATTAACTTACCAGTATGTTTGTGTAGTGGGATGAAGATATAAACTCCTCTCAGGTAGTGCCATCAGCTGTCTGTATCGTACAATTTGTACAGACAATATTGTCTGCCCGCCGCTGATATGGTTAATTATATCAGCCGCGGCCCCCTTCAGCTAGTGTGTATTGGGTTTCTCTACTGAAAGGATCTACTTGTGTTTCAAGCCTAGATGCACTTTAAACTAGAGCAGGGGTTCTCAAATTATTTAGTTACCGCAGAATGGCCACCTTGTGTGGTCAGCAGACTGCACATGCATAGTAGCATTGCAGAGGCAAAAAAACAAGTGACCGCTAATGCAACAGGGAGGCAGTGGGTACTAGACTAGACACACGTTTGTCTTTTTGTCTGTTTATCTGTGATTTTTCCAATTTTTCGCCTGTTTTAATAAATTAATTAAAAGTTATGTTTTAAGAATAAAATTCTTGTTGGTGCACCACACCAGGACAAATCTTTTCTTTCCCTTTCCTTGAAATTCATTATATTTGTCAGTGGTAGCACACCCCTACAACAATACATATCCCTAGATGGTTTTTTAACCAAGAGATAAGGGGGCCTTATATACAGATCATATAATTGTAACCACCAATCTTGTGCGATTGCATCCAATCTGTGTGTACTAGGGGATGGAACAGGAAACAGAGATCTGAGGGGTCATCGGGCAGCTCCACACTCTAGTGCTCTGCATTTCCTAAGTTAGTTATCAAGGAGTCTGAAGTAACAGACAATTTAAAAAAAATTTTAGACCCGGAAAACAAGAACTGTGTGGGGACCTGAGGACCGAGTTTGATAACCACTGAACTAGAGCATTGCTGTAACTGTAATTAGTGCTGTGCTCAGGACTCTGATTACAGTAAAGACAAGTAACTTCTATTCACTAGTTTTAAAAGTTGCACCTTACAACAGCAATTCTCTGGATCACACAGTGCACTTACAAATACATAATTATCCCCAAGGAGTGATAGTAAGAGCAAAGGGCTATTAACATGACTTACTTGTGAGAGGTCAGTGATGGACGCGAGCTGCAAGTATTCGGAATTTCCCCAGCCATACACTTTTCCTTTATCCGATACTGCCAGACAACAATCTCCATAGGTGGCCACTTGAACTACTTTCACACCAGCCAAATCACCAGACAGCTTTGTAGGGACACTGCTGATGTTATAATGACCAAGACCTGTTGGAAGGTAGTAAAATAAACATTTTTAATTAAGCTACAGATCCATATTTTTTCATGTTTCAAAAATTGACATATTTAAATACACATTTTAGTGTAATTTAGGTCAAAATCAGCCTTTTGTGACTCAACTTGCCTACAGCAATTTTAATTTGGCAGCCATGCCAGACCAACATTTGAAACCAATAAAGCTGCTTTAAAACTAGCAGCTATACAGGCAGAATCTCACCAGGAACAATAAATCAAATCCTAACTACATTTAGGCCTTAATCTATGTATGCTAAGTACTTACTCACTGGCATCCAAACTAATGCCACACAAATTCCCTGAGCAGAGTGCATTTTAAATGGTTAACTTGAGCCAGCTTCATAGTTAACAATGAATACACAGCCAATAACAATACATATACTCTTATGTAAATGGTAAACCAATAGTTCCCCTTACCAAATCACAGGGCCTAATTCAGAGATGCATGTTAATTTGATATTAACGCACATCTCCTATTATTTCGGATCTGCACATGTATAGAACAGCATTGTGTATGCGCAGATAAGGGCCTGTGATGCCATTGGCAATGCCCCAAATGCAACAGCAAGTCTTAGTGTACTGCAGCCACCTCTGAATTAGGAAAAATGCCCTGAATAGAGGAGACAAGTGAATCGTTTGGAAAACGGTGCAATCGGCATAACAAGCTATGCTTACCCTTACATAGTACTATGTGAGAATCAGAACATACAATCCAGCAACATATGGTGTACTGACAGGGAAAGGCATGTAGAGGAAGCTATAGAGGGGAAATGTGAGTAAATGAAGTCTGAAATGTAATTATGCTGGAACAACATTCACAGTGTGTGTATGTTTTACATAGAATATTTGTGTTTTACAGTGAAGAGTTTCCCAATTGGCATTCACAGAACATAAGAAGGTAACGGTCAAGTACTTAGGCCAAAGCACAGGTTATTGCACCAAGCTTTGGGTTCATGGATATAGCCTGGGGTTGTTCTGGTAAACATGTTAGTGATAAGAAATCTTGAGTCCTCAAAACTGTACATGTTAGGATAGAAAATAGGAGTTTTTTTGTTAATCGGATGGAGTTTTTGGCTCCTCCCAGAGAAACAAAATCCTGGCGCTCAATCTATAGTGGTAAGTTGAATTATCAAGGAATTTATTAGAGGGTGGATAATTTCCAATTAGCTGCAGCAGGTATCAGATGAGGTCACCCGAGCTCTTCAAAAAAAGACAGAAATTGCAACAAAGTGATACTAAGCGCTGCTAATTGAGATAAAATGTATCTGCTGAGTGAATAAGATTTGGACACACTGCTTAAATTTATATCAATTTCTTTATAAAGGTAAAAAAGGATAATTAACCCCTTCCCGACATTTGACGTACATTTACGTCATGGTCGGGATGTACTTCCCGACACATGGCATAAATGTACGTCATGCCATTAAACTGTCACCGCGTCTATAGACGCGGTGACAGAGGGACGATGTCTGCTGTCCCTGACAGCAGACATCTTCCCTCATTGCCCAGGGGGGGCAGCGATGCCCCCACCCATCGGCGATCGCTGTGATTGGCTGTTCAATGTGAACAGCCAATTACAGCGTTTTCTGTGTACCGGCGAATAACGTCGCTCGGTGACACAGGGATCGGTGGTGATTGGTGCTGTTAAGTACAGCACCAATCACCACCGGGTGTAAAGGTGTCACTGGTGGTCACCCCACCTCACCCCACCTGCCCCCAAAGGCTGTGATTGGTCCGTCGGACCGACGGACCAATCACAGGCATTACACCACACAGAAAATAACGGAGACAGCCCTGCAGCCGCCATTCCGGTCAGGAACAGCGTGCAGAGCGGTCTCCGTGCCCATCTGTGCCCTTATACTGACCTGATCAGCGTTGGTGGCATCCGTGCTGCCAGCTGCTTCCTGGTTGCTGTGGTTGCTTTTGCTTCCTGGCTGCTTGTGCTGCTGCTGCTGCTGCAGCGTCATTGTGTCAGAGATATATATTGTGTGATATAATTTTGTATCTGCTGCCCCCCTTTTGTGCTGATCAGTATAAACTAACTGATCAGCAACTTTTTTGGGGTGCAGGTTTTTTTTTTATATATATACCCTGTCAGGTTGCACCCAAATTTGTGTGCCTGCTGCCCCTCACTGCTAATCAGTGTTGCATCACTGATCAGCAGGGTTGTTTTTTTTTGAGGGTGCTGTGGGGGGTTTTTTTTTAAAAAAATTTTACACCCACGGTGCTTTTGTGGGTGTCCTGTGCCCGCTGAGCGCTGATCAGTGACGGACGTTACTGACCAACATCTGTGCTCAATTTTTGGCGCAGGAGCTTTTTTTTTTTAACTTAGCACTACATACACACTACATACCCCCCGTGTTGAAATAAAGTTTGTACCCCCCCTACACTATACACGTGTTGAAACACTACACTTAAAAATAATAAAAATGTCCCAATCATCGCAAAGACTGTTTTCAGCGGAGGAGGCATATGCCCTTATTGCCTCTGACACAGCCAGTGAAGTAAGCGATGAATTTGCATTCGTCTTAAGCTCCTCTTCCTCCTCTAGTGATGAGGGACCCCCTCAAAGACGCCCCCGTAGAGCAGCTGAGACCCCCCCCCAATGATTGATCTCGTATGGACCCCACCACCAGACAATTTTGAGCCCCAGGTTCCTGAGTTTTTGGCCAACCCAGGAATCCAATTTGATACTATAGGCCTCAAAGAAATTGACTTTTTCAAAGTCTTTTTCTCTGATGATTTTATAAATTTAATGGTGGACCAAAGTAATTTATATGCCCAGCAGTTTATTGCCCAAAACCCCACGTCATCATTTACTAGGTGGACCCCTGTAGATGCAGTAGAGATGATAACGTTTTGGGGTCTGGTGTTACATATGGGCATAGTTAAAAAGCCAGAAATTAGGCAATATTGGAGTACAGATGTTCTGTACAGCACCCCACTTCATCGTATGGCCATGACCCGGACTCGTTTTGAGACGATCCTTAAATTTTTGCATTACAACGATAATGCACAGTGCCCACCCAGAGATGATCCCACCTTTGACCGACTATTCAAAGTCAGGCCGGTCATTGATCATTTCAGCGCCAAATTTGCTGAGATGTACATCCCCCAAAAATTCATTTGTGTAGACGAGTCACTTATACATTTTAAAGGAAGGGTTAAATTCCGCCAGTACCTTCCCAATAAGAGGGCAAGGCATGGCATAAAAATGTATAAGCTGTGCGAAAGTACCTCAGGGTACACCCACAGGTTTAGGGTATATGAAGGGAAGGACACAAGAATTGAACCGCCAGAATGCCCCCCCTCCCTCGTAGGTGTTAGTGGAAAGATTGTCTGGGATTTAGTGCACCCCTTCCTGGATAAGGGTTATCACCTCTATGTGGATAACTTTTACACCAGCATCCCCCTGTTTAAGGCCCTTGGTTCAAGAGGTACAGCAGCTTGCGGTACTGTGCGCAAGAACCAAAGAGGCCTCCCAAAAACGTACGTTGCCCAATTACTGAGAAAGGGTGAAAGCAGGGCAATATGCACCGAAAATATGTTGTTGGTCAAATATAAGGACAAGAGGGATGTCCTTATACTGACAACAATTCACGGAGACAGTACCACCTCCGTCCCTGTACGAGGTACCAGTACCCACACCTCAAAACCTATTTGTATCCTAGATTACAATAAGTACATGGGCGGAGTGGATCTTTCAGATCAGGTACTGAAGCCGTACAGTGCCCTGCGGAAAACAAAAATATGGTATAAGAAGCTGGCCGTGTATATCATCCAGATGGCACTGTATAACGCTTACGTACTATTCCGTTCTACCAGCCAGACGGGGACATTTATGCACTTTCAAGAGGAAGTCATAAAGGGCCTAATATTTGGGAACAAGCAGGCAGAGGGCCCCAGTACTTCTAGTACTGGCCCCCGTATTGTATCAGGGCAGCATTTTCCTAACGAAATCCCCTCCACTGGAAAAAGGGGCAGGACACAAAAAAGGTGCAAAGTTTGCTATAAAAAGGGAATACGAAAGCAAACTATTTTCCACTGTGAAACTTGCCCCGACAAACCCGGCCTATGTATGAAGGAGTGCTTTAAAATATACCACACATCTATGGATTATTAGGTTCATCATTTCACCGTGCTTCGGGGGTCTTGCTAATGCGACATAGCACCCACCATTCATTCCACCAGAATCTGTGCTGCAAAATCCAAATATCACTCCTTCCCTTCTGAGTCCTGCCATGCACCCAAATGGTATTTTTTGGTCACATATGAGGCATTGCAGTACTCGGGAGAAATTGGGGCACAGATTTTGGGGTGCTTTGTCTCCTTCATTCCTTGTGAAAATGAAAAATTTTGAGCCAGAACTGCATTTTTGTGTAAAAAAATTTAATTTTTCATTTTCACAGCCCAGTTGTACCAAAATTTGGGAAACCCCTGGGGGTTTGAAATGTACACTATACCCCTAGATGAATTCCCTGAGGGGTGTAGTTTGCAAAATGGGGTCACTTGTGGGGGGGTTCCTAACTTTAAGCATCTTATGGTGCCTAGAAACCTACATGGTGCCTAAAAAATAATCTCATAAAAAGGAGGCTCCAAAATCAAGTAGGTGCTCCTTCTATTATGAAGCCTGTGGTTTGGTCAACGTGCACACTAGGGCCACATATAGGATATTTATGAAAACAAAAGAATTGGCACATTTTAACCATGTATTACATTATAGAAGGATTGTGACATTTCTTCAGTCTCTTGGTGCGTTCCTAATGGTCTCACATATATACTTATATAGCCGATTGTCTGATATGAACAAGTATATATGTGAGACCGATAGGAACGCACCAAGAGACTGAAGAAATGTCACAATCCTTCTATAATGTAATACATGGTTAAAATGTGCCAATATGACCATGCTAGCATACCATGCTTAACTTAAAACAATAGTCGGCTTTATAAATGATAAATTATATATCCAAGATCGATAGGACCACATCTAGAAGAAACGTCAGAATCCCTTAACAAATAAAGTGTCACTAAAACCTACTAGTATATCATGCACAATTAAGAGCTAAATGTCAGTATACGTAGCAGAAACCATTATGCAATCACGCTAGTAAGGGAACAGAATGCCAATCAAGAAGAATGACGGACATTCCAATTAACTAATCAGCAACCTGTGAGAGAACCGATCCAGGGCATTTAAGCAGACGGGAACTCCAGCAACACACACCTCCTTGAAGAAGGCAATTGGCTGAAACGCGTTGGAGTTAGAGCCATACACGCCAGCCAGAACAAGCACAAGCACCGGAGTGTCATCATCCCCCGCCGCAAGCGAAACACCTAACCCGGCTGCCCATCGTGCAGAGAAGACCGAGAACGTGGAGAGGGTGAGTAGGAGACGGAGAGTACTGTGAGGCAGGAGGTCCCCCCGGGCGGTTAAGCGAGGCGGTGTCGACGGCGGCGGACAGCTGCCTCAAACACCTTACCGCACTGCCCTTAGTCACCGCAGCTAACGAGAGAACGGCATGTGAGGTACTGAGCGCCAAAGCACTCGTACATCACTGCCACTATCCCGTACAGCAGCAGGCCTGACACGGGCACCCTAAGCTGCACCGGTCCCCCCCCCCTCCGAAAACCCGTTTGAGAAAATCAACACGGTTAAAAGGGGTACCCGAAGACTTGTGACAACTTGCAAATCTAGACCACTGTTTGACGGGACGCCGCAAACAAAGTCTAGCTATAAACTGAGATCCAATGTACTGCAGTTCATGCAGTTTGATTTGAAAAAGTGCAAATTGGGACATTGAGACTTTTATAATAATAATAATAATGATATTTATATAGCACTTTTCTCCCAATAGGACTCAAAGTGCTTTTAAACGGACGTACAGACTGGGAGATATTTACTGCAGATCGTGCACAGTGGTTTACAACTAGTGCATCCTTCTGAAGTATTAAGACCACAGCACTGTATGCCTGTTATTTTCAATACCTGACATCATTTTAAGTAAAACTTGTTACAATAAACATTGTGTCAGATATAATTGAACTACAATTCAGAGCCAACCGAATTATATACATGGTACCCATAGATTGAGCGCAGCACTACCCCCCATACTATAGAATTTTACCCTTGGGATACAGTCAGATCCCAAAGTGTTCTTGCAGCTCATCACCCCCAATTTCAGTGCGCAGGTATTACCAAAACTTGTATAATAATAATTAATACAGTGCAAGAATATAAAAATTATAATAAAAAATGGTACATAGTAATAAAAGATATATTGGATAAAACAGAATGCGGTATTCTGAGTATGAGGTCTCCAGTAATTTGTGAAATAATATTGGTATTAATAGTACAAGGCTTTTGAATAAAGTTCCTGTTTTTACACGGTTATGAGTAATGGCAGATGATGGACCACCAATATTGAAAAGAGCCAGTCCTTTTAGCATGTAATAGACACGCAAATAACTTTCGGAGGCAGTTTGATGGCAAAGCACGCATTAATAGTACATATTCCAAAGTGAAGTTTAGGGAGCAAAAAAGATGGTAATAGGCTCACCTAATATATGCGGTATCCAGTTTAGTTGATGCGCTGGTAATTAGGCAGCCAGGGCGGCTTATGGTGGAAGAAAGCCGGTGGTATATTACAGCTGCGCCGGTTCTGGATTTACCCCTGGTGTTGAAGCGGGTATTGCACGGTGTCCGTGCTGGCGGGTATGATGAGCCGACAGCACTTCCGATGCGGGGAGTAGTGTAGACGGGCAGTGCACGGTGTCCGTGCTGAGCGGCTTGGTGAGCCGACAGCACTTCCAGTGCAGAGGACGATGTAAGGGGGCAATGCACGGTGTCCGTGCTGTAAGGCTTGATGAGCCGGCAGCACTTCCAAGACAGGTCACGGCAGATAGCGTGTAGCGTGGTCCAGCTGAATCGGACAGACAGGAGACCTCACACTGAGTTTTGCTGACGTCAACGCGTTTCGTAACCACTTGTATGCTGGAAACTTTTTTCTTGATCCCGACCGCCGCAATGCCGGCACTTTGTCCCTCAATGGGTGTCCATGACACCCATAGAGGGAGAATAAAATAGTGTGCCGAGCGTAGCGGGACACCAGGCCCCTGCAAGGGGGAGTGATCCACGGCCCCCCCTTGTCGCAATTGCGGCGGTCTGGATTCCAGCGTCGGTATTCGACCGCCGGCATATCATACCGTACCCGTGATCAGAACCAATTGTAGTTCCAGCTCTTGCTGATCAGCCAATGGAAATGAAGGTTCCTTTTCATGAAAAATAGATTTTTTTTTTTTCTTCTGTAGGTTTTAGTTCAAACCTCTACTTATTTTGCCTCAACAGGAAAATAGAATAAATGCAACTGTAAATCAAGTTAATACAGGATGTAAACCAATTAAAAAATGACCTGTTTGCCCATCAGCTCCCCAACCACATGAATACACCTCTCCTTGCTCTGTCCTGAACAAACTATGATCTTGGCCACATGCAACCTGCAAACACAAATAGAAAAATAGCATTCTCAGAAGAGGACATTCATAAAAAGGTGCAAACATTGTTCAATATTTTGTGAGAAGTAAAATAAAACCCCAAAACAAACATGGTAAATTCCACCACTAACACAATGCAATCAATAGCAAAAATGGATAAATACTATCTTAACAACCAAGTAGTGTATCTTGAGCGAAGATAAATACTTTTTAAAACAATAAAATAATCTGAAAGTCTGCTATATTGTTTACAGTGTATATAAGCACATTAACCTCACCACATAAATGAACAATATACTAGATATACTAACACTATACTAGAAATAAATGGGCCATGCTGTGCCGTAGCAGCTATTTTCATTTCCGCAATGAGCTACAGTATGTGGGTTATTCTGGTTCACTCGGAAAAGCACAATCACTCTTTAATGGACAAAACCATATGTACTGCAGGTGGGGCAGATGTAACATGTGCAGAGAGTTAGATTTGGGTGCGGTTTGTACTTCAAACTGATATCTATATTGCACTGTAAAAATAAAGCAGTCAGTATTTACCCTGCACAGAAACAATAAAACACCCAAATCTCACTCTCTCTGCACATGTAACATCAGCCCCACCTGCAGTGCATATGGTTTTGTCCATTAGAGAGTGATTGTGCCTTTCCGAGTGAACCAGAATAACCCCCTATATACAAAATCCTATAAATATATTCAGTCACAGATTAGCAGTGATGGAAGGCGACGTCATGCCGAATATCACTATACCTGAACAACTTTGCTCTCCAGCTTCCGAACCCGGTGAATCAACTGACTTTCACTGGAGGAAAAAGACACAATAGTTAAGAGGCGATGGTTACATAATCATATTTTACAGTCTCTTAAAAGAAACTGAGCTCAAGAAAACATTTAGAAAGTAAATAAAAGTAAATGTAGTACAACGTGTGGACAATAACTCCTGAAATGGAACATCTACTATTGCAAAAATGACTAAAGTGAAGGAACAGTAACAAAAAGTGGTGGGTTAATAAATCATGCGCTTACAGATACCTGCTAGTGCTCACCATTCTGCATTTTCCTTTATTCACCATTATACCTTTTAATTTTCTTTCTATCCAAAAAGACATCTTATTCCCCTTTTACCTAAAATCCCAGGTCTGACCCAGGATTTGGATAGACTGTTCCCACTGCAGCTCCTATATGGGTTATTCCCAGGTCGGCACTGTACACAGGTGCAGTCTCTTTTCTGCTGGCATTTGTGGATGACAAGTCCAAGCGAAGGTACTTGTCAATGACAACTCCATGCGTCGATACTTGTGAATGACATCTTCAAGCACTGGTATTTGTGAATGACATGTTCAGGCACGTGGAAATCTGTCTGACCCGGGACTGTTTACACTGCACCCTCCCATTTTTAAGTGAGCTGTTTCCACTGAGACAGAATTCACGTGGTCACGGTAATAATACCGGTTTTAGCAGTAGTGAAATGGAATATTAGAATGCGATTTTTAGCACTTGAACTTTGGCTATTAGATTGCAACAATAACACAGTTACAATTATAAATATTGTTCAATTTTCGATATCTCGCCTTTAAAATATATTAGTGTAGACTCAAAGAAGGGTTACACAGAAGCTTCATATTCCTAAGGACTAATACAGTGGTTCCCATACAGTGTGCTGTGGCACACAGGGGTGCCTCGTGACACTTGCAGGAGTGCCATGGATTGGTGGTCCAGGACCAATTCTAATTATTTATGGTTCATGTAATAGACAAAACAAATATTAGTGGCTTCTAATCATAAAATATGTGGTCAAACAGAAGTGAAAATGTCAGTGCCGCTCACATTTGTTATATAGATTCAAATAAGAAATGTTTTATAAAAAAAAAAAAAAAAAAGGATTAGATTTCCTATAAAAGGTGACATTACAGGTTTCGATTATGATGAAAAGGTCTGCCTGGCAATTTTTTACACCTATTTTGACAAATTTACTCAAAGGGTTAAGAAACTTTTGTTCTATGGCTGCCATGAATTTATCTAGCTGTTGCTAGATACATAACAAAATGTGATTGGTTGCTATGGGCAACATCTCCAAGTGAAAAAACACACTTTAGTAAATATACTATACATGAAACAATGAAGGAACTAAGAATATAACTGATGGGGCTACAATTTACAGGTTGATGTTTTCATAGATTTCCATTTAATTAACTTGCAAATCAGTATAAGAAATAAAAAGAAAAAGAAAGAGAAAGAAAAAGAAAAAAATACACATCTTAAACATAACTTAGATGTGTTTAAGGTTTCTCATGTATAAGAATACAATATACTGTATGGTGGAGTTTTTACCTTTTTTTTATTTTTTTTTATATATAACCAGCTGTGACTGCCCATCCGCTACATTTCTTACATAACTTTATCAAATGAATGGTTCTTAACAAGGGCGAGAATTTGGCCTGTTCAACCTGGCCTAGCACCCACCAGACCTTGAATGTGATTTAGCAGAAAACCCCAACAGTTCAAGTGCATTGTTATTCCCATCAACATTCTATCAGATGACATGTACTTATACAAGTCTGGTGAGAACTTCAACTACACACAGAGAAAGTGGGTACAGCTAAGTGATAGAACTGTAAACAAGGTACCCACATACATTGAAAATAGTTTTAGTGGGCAATTAAAACTGGGTGATGTCTGCAAAGAGCCATCAGACCAGACCTCATATGAGGAGGAAAACATCCACCGTTAATGTAATTCCTGGGAAAATGCATGGGCACACAGGTTTTATTGTAAAAGAAACCCTTTCACATCTATAGATTATATTTAAATGAATCCTTCTAAAAAATAAAGGATATTGTGTTGTTGAAACTGATTTCTAAGAGGGAGTTAAACTAAAAAAAAATACCTGACATTCATAAATCGCTTTCCCATTTTAAGAGAACGATTAATAATGAAAAGAAAGGCATACCAAGGTCATCCACTTAATATTCCTTACCTGTAAATCTCTCCTTTGATAACCTGTCTCCCACACTGTCCATATGAATTGTTCCCAATGCTGAAAACTGGAACAATAATTTATATTAGGTTTTGGCATTTTGATTTGACATGGTTCAATGATTCAAATTGGTCATTACACTGTAACTTCTACCTGACAATCTGTAAAATAAAACATTGGCACATTCTGCAACGGAAATTTCTGGTGGTGACGTTCCCAGGCAAACAAAACCCTGAAAAATGGTTATATTTACGGATCAGACTGAAATCTATAATTTCATAATTCCATATATTATGATATATCTCTATTTGCATATACAGCATTAGTTACATTTGCGATTAAATCAGAAAGAGATTACAATATAACAAGGGAATGGCAATAGGCTTATTAGTGTAAATTGACTTTCCATCATAGAAACACAGATGTAGTATGACAGAGGAGGACGAACATGTCTAATAAATTCGCAACGGCATCATAGCTCATCTGGTCAGGGCTGATCTGTGCACCGCACATAGCGTATCATCCTTCAGTGTACTTAATTGAATTGACCCCATTTAGTTATTGTTTAATTGTCTTGTTTGATTATCTCAAATGTTTTTGAAAAGTTGTACAGTTTCAATTCACTTCTTTCATAGTTATCCTTTTCCATCTGCATATTGGCCCTTATTCTGGTTGACTCGTTCTTGCACAAATTTGCAAGGTGGACCGATGTTTTGTGCATGCGCAGCAGCATTTCTGGATACGTGTGAACTCAGCGAAAAATAGCTTCGCTGGGTGCACACTCCCTGCCTTTCGAACGGAGGGTGGAGAGGGGTGTCGTGCAGGCTCATTAGCATATGTGAACACCCAGCATTTCATGGGTGTTCCCATGAAAACGCTGGGCGTACACATGCTAATGCATTCATGAAGCACAGCTGATCTAAGCGGATGTCATCTGCTCGCCCAATTCCCTGGAAATCTACACGCATATGTACGAGTGGTCTGAACCACCCTAACATATGTGTGCGCTTTTACGCATCATTTGATGGTTCGCCACCATCGAAAAATGGGGGAGGTTCATGTAAAACATCCATCCGCATGCTATGGGACAATACTGACAAACATGGTGGGTATAATACAGATACAAAAATAATCATTTGTAGTATCTACAAATAACGTTTTAGCCTACATCATGTTTATTTTTCGCACAACACTCAATTTTCATATATTTGTAGTTTAACATTTAAATAAAATGCAATGATCAACTCAGTTACTGTACCTCCTTCATTATCTGTCAAAATAAGGGAGTGCGCTCTGCCGCAAGATACCTGCAGCACTCTTGTCTCCTGTGGTTTGTCCAGCGGTAGAGGAACTGGTGATGGCGCCAGAATGTATTCATAACCTTTAGCTGCAAAACAAAGTTCACCAGAAGGTAAATAGCAGCACACATCCTAATCTACAGGTCAGGTTATTATAAAGATCAATCTTACACCCCTTTTACCTCGCAAATGGCAGGTTGCACAGGGGATGGACATGGGTCCGTGAGCGACCCGTCATTTGGGAGGTGAAGCTCCCACAGCGACCTGGCAATAAGTCGATAGCAAAACAGTTATGCAGAATGTAAACAAGGTGCTTCCTCAGGTTGCCAAAATCTAATGCAAAACAAAGCAGCTGTGGAAAAATCACTAATGGTTTGGTCCATTTTTGTTATCTCTTTTCATGTGCACTTCGATATCTTGATCATACCAATAGCACAGCCTTTATAAACATAAGCAAATACCCAATGGTAGCAGTGCACATATTGGGGGTTATTCTGGATGATTCGCAAGGGCGACTCGCTCGCAGGGGTGTGAGAATGGATGTTACACAGTAGCATCCATTCGCAGGGCAGGGGGAACCTCCCACATCATTCAATGGTCGCCGACCATTGAATGTGGAGGTGCACGCATAGGGGCAGTACGGATGGTGTAATGGTTAGCATTACTGCCTCACAGTGCTGAGGTCATGGGTTCGATTCCCACCATGGCTCAAACTGTGTGGAGTTTGTATGTATCCTCCCCATACTTGCATGGGTTTCCTACGGGTACTCCGGTTTCCTCCCACAATCCAAAAATATACTGGTAGGCTAATTGGCTCCCAACAAATTAACCCGAGAATGTCTGTGTGTGCGTGTACATGTGGTAGGGAATATAGATTGTAAGCTCCACTGGGGCAGGAACTGATGTGAATGTTCAAATATTCTCTGTAAAGTGCTGTGGAATATGTATGCGCTATATAAGAAACTGTTAATACATAAATAAATATAAAAGAGACTCAAGTCATTTACATATGCGTGCAAGCTGGGAAGGAATTGGGCGAGCAGCCGACATCCAGTGATGCCCCCCCGTGGCATGGCCTCATTAGCATAAGAACGCCCAGTTTTCCCATATGCTAATGTTACTCTCCACACCCCTCTCCACCCCCCGCCCGCTGTCCTGGGTGTGTGAACCCATCAAATAGTCTGTTCGTCATGGGTGCACGCACCCTGCTTATGCACATAACACCACAATCAGTCCCCATGCGAATGCATTCTGGTTAGGAAGCAAAGCAACCAGAAAAAGGCCATAATGTGTTGCCTCTACTTACTTCGATCTCTTATACTTCTATGATATCCAATTTGAGAATCCTTATTTAGTCCCATGCCCCAAACCTTTGTGATGTCACTTGTCTTGGAAGATAATAATGTGAAGCCATAGCCACAGGCCGCAGATGAGATCTGCAAATCACAAACCAGATGAACATAAATTATTTATATTTAAGGACAAAAATATAAACAACTTTAGTAAATAAGTTATTCAGGATGTCTTTGTTCAGTGCCAGCCACAGCAACCACCCATTTCTCCCATGATATAGCGGTGATAGGCTGTACAAAAGAGGGTTCAGAGGTGAACGAAACGAACAGATGAGAGACTGGAGGTGAACAGAGATGAGAGCGAGAGCAACTTTATATTTACTAAACTATGGAATTTAGAAGTGGAGATGTTGCCCTTGGAAACAAGGGCATAGCAAATAGTCATGGGGCACCAAGCCATTTCCCTAAAGGCAGTCCATCCCCTATTATGTATTCTCCCCTCTAATTTACTGACTCATTCCAGTTACACTATCCATGGATGTAATACAACACATTTCTGATGTGTAACAATATAATGGCACCACATGTAGGTAAACAGAAAATGATAAAAAAATAGCTCCATTTTGGCTGTTGGACATTGCTGATCTTCCTGCACTCCCTGGCCTGCTCATCAAACTTCCCTTTACAATGAAATATCTGCAGTCTGCGGCTTTACAGGAGACTCATATAAAGTGTTTGAATTGAGCATATATTGCACCTATACAGAGAGCACACTTTGTCCCCAGTGACACGGGCTGCTGCTATAGGTGTCAAAAAACTAATGCTTCGTACTACCACAAGTTCTGGGAGTGTCGGAGGATCAGGATCTTTTGGGACAAGCTGATTAATTATATTAACAATGTCTATACTCAAACTCCGAAAACACCCAGCTGCCTGTCTATTCCTGTACCTTCAAGTGTGGGACCTTGGTCCTAAAAAAAAAAAATCACAGATAATACCGGTCCTCATGATCATTTTAACAATGGCCAAAAAACTGATCCTTACACATTGGATCCATAGAAGTTGCCCTTCTATTCTGGAACTTAAGAAAGCTATGCTGAATACACTGTTCTATGAAAGCCAGGCATTGATGTCGGACCTAGAAATTGCCTGTACCTCTCAGCAAATAGGGACTGTGTTGGATGCAGCAGTAGCCATCTATTGGCATTCCCCAGTCTTTATCAAATTCTGCTACAGAGTGCTTCACTGGTGTGCATGCAAATGTGCAAGGACTGATTCACCCAGTTCCACTATCCACAGATGCTGAAAAATGGACTGACGCACCATAAGTCACACTTGCATCAGTCCTATGGTAGGGGCAGTTTCTCTGTTCCGAGTATGGCCTGTGAGTGACTTAGCATTTGTGTGTGCACGCACATTCCCCACTGACACACGCACAATATGCATATAAGACAGACCAGCTACCTGCGCCAAGCCACCTCACTGTCACTGCCCACTACATTTTCAACACATATTTGATACTGCGTGTCTCCCATGCACCTCGATAATAACTCCGGCTCTGTGCGTACACTGCCTGGATGCATGTGCAGTGCAACATATACACATGCACAGTAGAAAAATATCCCTTCACTGCAACCGCCATTATTTGTGACTCAACGAGTATTACAAATGTTATGCCCCTGCTGTAGAAAGAGAACATACCATTTACATTCAATATAAAACAATACATAATGAATGAATTCTATTTTTCTAGAGAATAAACATGCTTACATAACATACCTTTTCATCCATTTCCAACCTATATGGAGTTAGCTGGAATTGTTTCGGCTTTTTCCTCCCTGTGTCGGGTAGTACAAAGCTGGGTATCCCTAATGCTCCAGTGTAAGAGAACCCCCACACAAAAACACGGTCCTTTCTTCTAGAGGCTTTCCCAATATACTGAAAGGTTGGAAGTTCATCCCCTGGTTTGCTTTTCCCCACCGGAGTTGCCAGGTGTCTCACAAGTACAAATCTGGGATTCAGGATGCTCAGGCTTCGGCCAACTAGGAATGTTGTGCTGCACATTTTTCTATAAACTGGTAATAAAAGAAAATCAAATAAGAATGTTAATAGTAACACAAACGTATGGAAGCTTGGCTTGTGTGTGATCTGTAAACTGATTCGCAGTGGGAGAAATAGACCCAACATGTAATCAATATAACACAATAGTAATCAAGATTCTTGTTACACTATTTCTTAAAAATTTAGGTAAACCAGGCATCAAATCAAAACCCTGCATCAATTACTAATTTTTTTAAACAAAAAAAAAAAAATACAAGACTGGCCCTAATTAAAAAACAAACAAAAACTGTGTGATTACCTAGAATGGTAAATACCCAAATTACCATAGCCATCATTGATCATTCGTATGCTGCCACAAATTCAATCACTATAAAATTCGGCAGCAAAGTCAAGCATAATAACAAGACATGCTAAAATCTCAATTTTTGATGTACGCAAAGGATCAAAAGCACTGCAGACTATGCAGTATGTGTGCTATATGACTGTAAATATAACAATATAACACATACATACACATATATACTCAATCCCTTAATCTAGTAGCTGTGACCCTGATATTCAATCGGGTGATGTAGGACTTTATTTGGAATAGCGAAAGCCGCTGGCATAAGTGGGGAAACGCGTCAGTTTCTGATAAAAAAAAAAATTGCCATCCAAAGGAATCGCCGGCCGCCATACCAAAGATTGGATTGGACAGTCATTTACTAACTGATTTCTCAGGGAAGTCTCAGTGTATGGGGGCTTAACACCTCCATTTACGAACACAACTGTGACATCTCTAACCTCCACCCCAACACAAAATACACATCAGTATAAATTCCAATTGCACCAGTCAATTATATATGTAGGATTCATGAAAATGTACCACAGCATACTCCGCTTTGCTCTAATCTTCATGATATCATTCTTTCTGCAAAACAACTTACATTAACCCCCTTCTCCTTTATCACAGGTGCCAGACATTACCAGTTTGCATATGAAGCCAGCATGGGGGTTTACATTCACCTATACATGCTTGCAACTCTGCTGACTGTACTAATATGTGGACTGGTCTTAAAATGATTGGCATGCCCAGGACTGATCCAATCACGTCTGACATCTGCCACATACGGTAGGAGGCCCAGCCACTCACCCCCAATCCTGTCTCTAGGTGTCTGTGCTTAGAGGAGGGATTGGATTGTCTACAGGTCACATTATCCATTAGATAATTGGTACTTGTTTCCTAGAACGGCCACAACGATTTAGATCGTTGTGGTCGTAAGATAAAAAATCGGATCGATCGCATCGCATGCGATTTGGTAGCATACGATGCGACCGATCCGATCGGCCGATTTTTCACCCGATTTTTTTTTTTTTTTTCACCAGATTTGTTTAAATTGCCCCCCCAAATGTTAATAAGTGTGCTAGACCCCACGATAGACGTGAACCCGAAGCGTGGCGAGCGCAGCGAGCCCGCGAGGGGCGGCGGTGCGCGTCCTCCGACCTTTTCATTCCCCTACTATCCACTAGGGCGTGGAGTGAGAATATAATAGTGTGGCGAGCGCAGCGAGCCACCGAGCCCGAAGCGTGGCGAGCGCAGCGAGCCCCGCGAGGGGACGCGTCTAACTTCACAGGTATACGCGTCCCCTCGCGGGGCTCGGTGGCTCGCTGCGCTCGCCACACTATTATATTCTCACTCCACGCCCTAGTGGATAGTAGGGGAATGAAAAGGTCGGAGGACGCGCACCGCCGCCCCTCGCGGGCTCGCTGCGCTCGCCACGCTTCGGGTTCACGTCTATCGTGGGGTCATGGCGGGCACATAAAAAATGTGAAATGGGTCATATTGGCCCATTTCACCTTTTTTATCATTTTTCCCTATGTGAGATGGACTTAATCAAGTCCATCTCATCTTGTGCCATTATAATGGCACAAGACCGACCGATTTCAATGTTAAAAGATTTTTTAACATTGAAGTCTATGGAAAAATCGGGTCAATCGGTCGGTCGCATCGCGGCCGATTTTAATTGGTCGCGACCGACCGATTGACCCGATTTCTGTCAATCAAAGTGAAAAAATTGTAAAAAATCGGCCACATCGTGAGGATCGTGTCCCTTAATTAAGAGCCACGATCACTCACGATTGTGGCCGTTCTAGGAAACAAGTACCAGATAATTTTATTTGCTAACCCATTTCCCCAAAATATTGTAATGGAAACATTAATTTTCCTAAATAAAAACTCCTAAGGTAATGCCGTCAGTCACACTCACACACATAGGCAGCACCATTTATTTACTACTGTATGTCTCAAGAATAGAGAATGATGGATGTGTTTCTATTTTTAGTGGATGAAGGAGAAATTATACTCTTAGCTTTACTTTGGGGGGTATTCAGACATTGCCGTTGTTTTTTCATTTTCGATATTTTTAACTCAACGTTTCTTTCGGCATTCGAAATCCTTTTTCGTAGGTAAAGTTTTCGCATATTCTAACTTCAAAAGGTGTGTTACACCCCCACACACACAAAATCTGACCAATCACGCGATGTGAGGGCGTATATTTTTCGCTTTCTCGCCTTTATTTTGCCTATATTAGTTTTCGATCTGCGTAATCAGATGCCATTTGCATGTCAGACGAGGAGGCGTTCCCATCAGAAGAACGGCCTAGAGTAACAAGGACATCGTAGGACACCCGGGTATCTTGTGTGAGCCTGTCTCCACGTGCAGACATTATGGGGGACATTTACTAAAGGAAATTTGTAAAAAAATAGGTGTATTTGTATCCAGAAATACACTTATTTTTGACATTTACTATCCCGAAAATACGGCAATTCGTATTGATAGCACATCAATACGAATACGAATTTCCGTATTTTCGGGATATTAAATGTCAAAAATTAGTGTATTTCTGGATACAAATACACCTATTTCTTACAAATTTCCTTTTGTAAAATTCCCCCTATGGGTGAAAATAGATTGTAAGCTCCTCCGAGTAGGGCCCTCTTCCCTCCTGTTGTCAAAGCCCACTTCTCTTCACATGTCACTCACAGCTCTCCTTTACTCCAACACTCAGTCACCATCTTCATACTCATCTCCAT
The DNA here is from genome assembly GCF_055691185.1 of Crinia signifera. Classification (NCBI taxonomy): domain Eukaryota; kingdom Metazoa; phylum Chordata; class Amphibia; order Anura; family Myobatrachidae; genus Crinia; species Crinia signifera. The sequence goes on from NC_139218.1 coordinate 242,040,685, forward strand.
CATTGGCCTCAAGCCTCTAGTTGTATGTTGATTGGGTCCTCACTACTTACATTTAAGCTGTAATGTGTATTGAACTGTGGCGCTCTTTATTTGTACTGTATTTTTGTTATTTATTCAATGTTATGCCAAGTTTTGTCTCCCTGTATTGTTCCTTTGTACGGCGCTGCGAAACACTTGTGGCGCCTTATAAATAAAATTATAATAATAATAATAAATATGTATCACATGGGACAAATATAATAATACTTTTAAATCAGAAATAAATTCAAGAACATAATTTAATGTAAAGGAACTTGGAAAAATGAAATGAACACATTTAAAACAACAAATAACCATAAAAAAAGAGAAAAATACGAGGCATTTTTAACAGTGGCAAGGATCCGCGGCAGGAAAAAAAGCACAATAATAATCGTAAAAGGCATCTTTAGAAAAAGTGAAAAAGCATCGAAAATAGAAGAGTGAATAAGCGAAATCATACTACAGTGAAAAATACACTGAGATAATGAAAATGCAAAATGATGAATTCATCAGTTTTCGCAGTAAACGGTCGAAAGAAACAAAACATTTACAAAAATCGAAAATTAAAAATCAAGTGAAAAACCAATGTGTGAATACGCGATAACAATTCGAAACCGAAAAAAAGAAGAAAAAGTGAAGAGATTCCGAAAAAAAAACCTTAACGCCCAACTCTGAATACCCCCCTTTATGTTGTCTTCTTTAAAGTGACGTGTGACTTTCCATCAGTGTAAATTTGTAAATAACCAAAAAACAAAACGAATAATGTGTAGACTTATTTTTCACATAAGGGGGAAAAAGTGTATTACATGGCAAGCATACCTTGCTTCCCATAAATTAATTTTAAGTGCCAATAAAGATGATGTACAAGATTCGTACCATAACTCACACCGTGCAGTGCTCTTTAACATATATAACGGTATCTTTGTGGAGACCGGTGGTCAAGATATCCTCCACCTTTTGCAACACATGCAGTGTAATTAATGATATATACCAGAGTAGTGGTTATTATCCAGTTGAAATGTGAAATGACGTGTACCCGACTTACTATTATGTAAGTCTTTCAACTCATGTAGCGTGTTCTTGTCTCTATATTCCCAGTATATATTGACGGTCCCTTTTTTTTAGCAGTATTACCCTATATAGAATTAAAAAATAGGAGTATTTCAGTGTTTGCTTTAAAAGAGAGTATTCTTCTTGAAAATATTTCCATCAGGATTCTTAAAAAGTTATTTAAACCAGCAAAACTGATTAAAAAACCTCCATCCCGACAATGGAAGGTTTCCATATAGATCCAAAAAGAGGCCAAAGCTCACAGAACGGATTTACAAAATCATAAAAATTGTATATTATTAAAAATCATGAAAATTGTATAAAATAAAAAATTAACAAACAAACAAAAAAAAAAAAAAACAATTTAAAAATTAAAATGTGCAAATACATACATCCAATGAAGGGTCAAAAAGGTGATGGCTGCTCACACTCCACACTGGCTGTCGACACGTTTCGGTGTGTAGACGCCCCTTACTGAGTGATATTGTTCACAATATTACTATTGTAAAGCGCAACGGAATCTGCTGCGCTATATAAGAAACTGAAAATAAATAAAGAATAAATAATACCACCTAGTATATATGGGGCTTAAAATACAGATTTAAAAGTACTTTGGACAGTGTCACAATTCAGAGTATTAAAAATACTTTTACTTCTGCAGTGCTTTCTTGGATGGCACAGTGTCCTGCAAATAAGATGTGCTTGTGGGTGACGTCGGGATCGTAGTGCACCTTTCCTTGCCAGCGCATCTCAGGAACTGTCAATTCTGCCACTGCACTTGGTTCGGATGTCTCCATGTGCAACATATGGCAGCGCTCAGCTCACTCCACTTCTCCAGGGCTCAGGGCTTCTGTATAACAAGATCCCTCCAGTACAGCAATATTGGAGCAGCCATGTTGGAATCTATCACCTGACTCACCACTACTGCTCATTGAGAAGTTTCAAATCAGCTGACTGCAATAGCCAATTAGCACAGACTACCCTATAAATTCCATTTCATGACTAGTTCAAATCACCACAACAACATCGCTACACAGAGTAAGCAGCTCTATGCTGTGCTCCTCGTTTTTGTGACTGGCTCTAGTTTGGTTGCTCCTCAAATCTTCAATACAGTTTCCAATTCTGGTTGTTATCCTGGTTCTAGTCCAGTCACTCCTCAAGTCTTTATTGTAGCTTCATGGTCTGGTTATTATCCAGATTCCAGTCACTCTTTTAGTCTTCAGTATAGCTTTGCATTACTGTTACTCTTCAGTCTTAATTCACCAGTCTTCATTGTTTAGTCCGCAGTCTTCAGTTATCAAGTCTTCAATTCCAGTTACTTTTCTGATCCCAGTTTAGGACACCATTCCAGTTTCTTGTCTATCATCTCAAGCAATCATTTTTTTATATCAGTTATCAAATAACAAAGATACAGAACTTTCACCAATAGGGGCTTATTATTACAAGGTCTAATTCATCATCTCTTGAGTTTGACGCTCCATGAGCAAGAGTTGGATCAAAGTACCTCACTGTCTTTATTCGCCTGCTTCTTCAGCCATCGCCCTCACAAGCCAACCCTCCGGCATGACTTGAATAATGGAGCCTAAAAGAATACCATACCAGTGTCTAAATTACACAAGCCAGATGGATGGAAAAAAAGCATGTGATGTGCTAAAGAAACCGTGGCTAAAGCAAATTGCCCAAGACCTTCAACCACGGTTATCTGGTCGACACTGAAAATTTTCAACATAAAGAAAAGGTCGCCATGAGTTTTTCCTGTTTTTTTTATTTTATTTATTTTAACGACTTGTACTTACTTCACAATCCAAGTGGACATAGAGGTAGAATATAATGGTGTACCAAGTGCAGAAAACCTTACGAGACAAATGCAGTACAAAAAAACCGTGTCCATGTTCATAAATGTCGTTATAGACACCAAAAACATCAGGTGTGATGAAAAAACTGGACTTTGCCAGTTGAAACAGCTGTTGGGTCCACCACAGCATCAGTGTTTAGGATGTTTGAATAAACCATCTTTTACAAACTACAAGTGATTGCGGGTCTTCTAATTCCATGTGATGGGATGAGTTTCTTTTGAATAATTTGCTGGACCCTGCACCGCTGCTTGATTATATGTATTGGAGTGCTGTTTCTCTACCACAGTGAAATATATATATATATATATATATATATATATATATATATATATATATATATATATAGGCAGGGTGTGGCACCCTGCATAAGAAGCTTAAAGGGGACACTTATATAAACACACAACATATACATACACAACACCAGACCTTGCATCCAGGATAAAGGAAAAGGCTTGTTCAAATAGTGAATGTATTCATAAGGGCAAAAAACAATATTAAGTCATGTGCAGTCAACCTGTTGTTTTAAGGACAGCAGCCCTTTTCCTCAGGACCTATGGCAGTTTCCTTAAAGTGCAGAGTGCAAATCAGATTTATTTGCACACTACACTTACCATGAAAATTGCCATAGATCCTGAGGAAAAGGGCCATAGGTTGACATGTAAATAGTCAACACCCACAAAGTTGACACGCATTTTTTCATTTTTTGGGGGGGTGTCTTGTCGACTTAGGGCCAGATGTATCAAGCTTTAAAAAGTGATAAAATGGAGAGTGATAAACAACCAGCCAATCAGCTCCTACCTGACATTTTTCAAACCCAGCCTGTAACATGGCAGCTAGGAGCTGATTGGCTGGTTGTTCATCACTCTCCATTTTATCACTTTTTGAAGCTTGATACATCTGGCCCCTAGACTTTGTCATTCTAGGGGCCGCATACCGTGCAGACAACCACTAATCTATAAGTAGAACAGAATATCATTAAAGGAACCCTTAAACTACATTATTTTACTTTGTGGCACAACTCTCTTTTTACATATTATTTTGATAGAGTTCTGCTTGTTGCTCGACCAGCCAAAAATAGTCTATGTAGGCTAGCTGCACCTGTACCTGTAGGCTGTAGCCCATAGCACGCCAGGCTTATATGTACGAATAGCTGTGTGACAGCACAATAATTCCTCACCTGCAGGATGCCAGATCTATATGTCTGAGTTTCCATGCATTGCTCTATGCAGCGATACTGTAATTGCCATGCAGTCACTCATCTTATCACCGTTGCCGGGGTGTCATACTGTACACGCTGACAGCCGAAGCATGGGCGCAGCCATATTGCTGACCTCTCACACGCTCACAGACTACAACTCCCGGCTAGCAATGCATGGCCTCAGATCCGCCAAGCTCGAAGGGCTGCCGCGAAGTGTGATTGTGATAGCGGCAGCTGCCCCCTAGCGACTGATCGCTGGCGCTGCAGCATAGCGCCGGACGGACATCGCTTTTTCTCATTGGTCAATGCTAGGAAAATAATAAAATAGTGAATGAAGTTAGGGCCCTAGAGTCGGGGTGGCGTTTGGCGTGATTGACATCGATGGTTACCTGCATTATTGCATACCTCTCAACATGACCCTCTCCAGGAGGGATACAATGCTCTGTTTCTGGACTTTCCTATAATGTATGATTGCCATCACCTGTTTCAAACAGGTTAATGGGTAAGAAAGGTTCTTCCACACCAGGGTTGCCTACCCTCCCGGAATGACCGGGAGGGTCCCGGAAATCGGGCGGACCACCCCTTGCCAGGGGGGGTCCGTGGTCAAATGACGCGATCCCGTCATTTTAGTCCTGCCCCATACCTCCCAACAGTCCCGATTTTATCGGGACAGTCCCGATTGTCAGGGCCTGTCCCGCTGTCCCACCCGCGGGCGGCAGTGTCCCGCGGTGTGGGGGGTCTGTTGGGAGTCCCACCTGTCAGCTGCTAAGCAGCGGGGAATAAAAGCTGTGCTCATGCGCACAGCGTCTATTCCCGCAGCCAGGGGGCTGGGGGCATGGCTAGAGGCTCACAGAGCCTCTGGGTCATGCCCCCATAGCGGCAAAATGGGGGCGTGGCCTCGCGGAAGAGCCGCGCAGCAGCAGCGTCCCGCATACTAGACTTTCAAAGTTGGGAGGTATGCTGCCCCCCGCAGTGCAATGCATAAAATACCTGCATTGCACGGCGGGGTTAAATGACGCAATCACTCTACCCACGCCCCCAAAACAGGTCAGCCCGCCCGTGTCTCTGCCCCAGCACGGCCCCTATTTGCTCCGGATTTTGGCCCCGCCCCCCTGTCATGTTGAGCTGGCTGCCCTCTCCCGGAGAGGGCAGCAAGAAAGTCGGCAACCATGTTCCACACAGGTTATGGTAATCATACATTAAGAGGGAAGTCCAGAAAACAGAGCATTGTGTCCCTCCTGGAGAGGGTCATGTTGGGAGGTATGAGTCTGCCAGGACTGGTATGAAGTGAATTGGCAGGGCAATGATTCAGCTGTCTACAGCATCATACTTGCCTACCTGACCCTCTCCATGCGGGAGAAAATGCTCTGTTCCTGGATTTCCCTGGTAATGTATGATTACCATCACCTGTGGTGAGCTAGTTAATTGATAAGGAAGGTGTTTTTCTTTTTTTTTTGCAAATAGATTTATCAAAGGAACATAGCAAATCACAGACAGAATGTGTAAAAACATGCATTTCAGAAAGCTTTACAAAGTCTGATATAAAACAAGAGTCTAAAATATCACAAGTAGTTATAATGAGACTAAATAACAATTAAGAATTTGGCATAAATGCGGGTTCCTTCGGTTCACAAAGACAATACAGGGGGAGGAAAGAAAGAGAGGGGGGAAGAGAGTTCTGCGACTCCCACACCCTTAAGGAAGGTGTTTTAATTAGGGAGGCCAATCCCGGGATCGGCGGGATCCCGGGATTTAGGCCTAAAATCGGCAGGATTTGAATCCCGGGATTAAAGCTTTCCATTCCGGGATTAGTACCCCGTGTAAAATGCACAAAGCCGGGCAGCACTGAGCACTAGTATATGGCTCAGATGCTGCCCTGCTAACTCTTCTCACCCCCCCCCCCCCTGCGGTGCTGCTGTTAGGGAGGACAGTGATCTGCGCTGACAGACATGGTGGCGTCTAGGCTCTGCAGTGTGACCCCTGACATTACATCACGCTGCGCAGCCTGGCCGCCGCTATGCCTGTCAGCGCAGATCACTGTTGCGAACACAGACGCCCGGCCATTCTTATTTATTACTGCTATGTGAGGTGCATTATGAACGTGTCATGTCCAGCCCAGCGATCAAGTATACGCCACCCCGCTGTACAGCCTGTCTGCAGGAGACAGACTCCTGCCTATCACAACTAACGTAAGTGACTGCACTGTCACTTCATATCTCCCAACATGACCCTCTCCAGGAGGGACACAATGCTCTATTACTGGACTTCCCTCTTAATTTATGATTGCCATCACCTGCTTTGAACAGGTTAATTGAGAAGAAAGGCATTTCACCACAGGTGATGGAAATTCTAAATTGAGATGGAAGTCCAGGAATAGAGCATTGTGTCCCTCCTGGAGAGGGTCATGTTGGGAGGTATATCACTTACAGGGGATTGTCTGGGGTTGGGGGCGGGTTTATAGGCATTTACAATGACATGTGCGGGGCGGGCAGTTTAGGGGGCGGGTCATTTTTTTTATTAGAGAGGCCAATACCGGGAATCCCGGGATTGAGCATTTTTCAATCCCTATTCCCGGGATTAAAAAAATTCCCCGGGATTGGCATCCCTAGTTTTAATACAGGTGATGACAATTATACATTACCAGGCAAGTCCAGGAACAGAGCATTTTCTCCCTCATGGAGAGGGTCAGGTAGGCAAGAATGTGCAGCATGCAGAAACAGCATTCACGGGTGAGTCCCATCTAAAAGTCCAGCAGTGGTAGGTACACTGCCCAAAACTGAATTGCAGACTTCTGAGTTAGGCAAGTATGAGATAATCTACCTGACCCTCTCCATGCAGGAGAAAATGCTCTGTTTCTGGACTTCCCTGGTAATGTATGATTACCATCACCTGTGGGGAGCTAGGTAAAGGTGTTTCACCACAGGTGATGGCAATCATACATTACCAGGGAAGTCCAAGAACAGAGCATTTTCTCCCGCATGGAGAGGGTCAGGTAGGCAAGTTAAGCCCCATACACACGGGGAGAGATATATTGCTGAGCAATATATTGCTCAGCAATATATTGCTACCAATATACATACCTCCCAACATGACCTTCTCCAGGAGGGACACAATGCTCTGCTTCTGGACTTTCCTCTTAATATATGATTGCCATCACCTGTGGTGAAACACCTTTCTTATTAGTAAACCTGTTCAACACAGGTGATGGCAATCATACATTAAGAGGAAAGTCCAGAAGCAGAGTAGTTTGTCCCTCCTGGCATGGGTCATGTTGGGAGGTATGAATATATTGCTGAGCAATATATTGCCCAGTTTCTCCTTTACATCAGCGACCAGAGATGAAAGGGAACCTCTGCCGGGCGGTGCCACTGAGGTAATCAGCTGGTCACAGGAGCATGTTCCTGCGACCAGCGATTAGAACGGTGCTGAAAACGGGAGCGCGCACCCGGCAATTTATCGCCGGGGCACACTCCCATCACTGGCAATATGTTCGCCAGCTACCATATTTCCAGCGATTTCAGCCCCTATCGCCCCCGTGTGTACACAGCTTAAGGATTAACTACAGTATGTAGCAGCAGCAGAGGATGTGCCACTGATCTTGGTGGGAAGAGCAGTGGTCACACTTGGATCTTAAGGGCACCTGCATGTACAGGTGCTGTACATGCAGGTGACTTTTCATGGCTTGGAGCCCAGAAGCAGGTGACTCCATTCAGGGGCAGGCTGGGCCGGGGGCAGGGTGCCACATGCCCCCCAGGGGGGTGTGACTATGTACTGGCTGGGCCGCTGTGTGCATCTTGCACATGCTGCCGCAGCCGTCACCGCTGCAGCCTCTGTGTCCAGCACACCCCCAGCTTCCTGGCCACACGAATATAAGGCGACGGCCTCTCCAAAAATGGCCACCGCCTTATAGGAGACAGGCACTAGAGGTACTGCCATACCTGGAAGTGCGGATTCGGGTAGCACTGTCGCGCTATTTAAATGGAACCCCTTGGCGACAAGCATGTACCTTGGCTCCCCCCTGGCAAAAATTCCCCATGGCAACAAGATTAAAACCCCTGGCAAGAAGCATGTAACCCCTGTCAACAAGCGATATTCCTCTGACAATGAGCATGTAGGTAAGCAGCAGTTATATGGTATAATCAGGGCCCGTGCGAGTGCTATCTGCGCCCCAGGTGGGGCGGGAGGGTGCACGCTCCGACGCACACCCACTCCACGGTAGGATGCGGCTGCGGGCTCCACGGGGGGATGTGTGGCTACCCAGTTACCCGCTCCACGATGCGCCCTGCTGCTCGATGTGGGGGGGGGGGGGGGCGGTTGCGTGCGGCCGCCGACCTGCTCAATTTGCGGGCTCCACGGGGGGGGATGTGCGGCCACCAATTTCCTCCGGGGGGAGACGACGACATGGCCGCTACCTGCCTGCTCCAGAGGGAGGGATATGCTGCGGGCTCTACGCGGGGATGTCTGGCCTCCCCACCAGTCACCCACTCCTACCCGGTTCAAAGGGGGGTATGGGGATATGGGTACGGGTGCGCTCACCTGGCTCTAGGGGGGTGACTTTTTTCAAACTTCCACCCTCCAGTGCCTAAAGCTGCCTAGTGGTGGTGCCGGCCCTGGGTATAATATGTAATAGGATTATTATGTTTTATGGGCATTACTTTGTTGGTATTATGTGTAATGGGCATTACGGTGTCGGCATTATGTGTAATGGGCATTCGGTGTGTGACATTATATTTAATTAGCATTACGGTATGTGGCATTATGTGTAATGGCCATTACGGTGTGGCATTATGTGTAATAGGAATTACGGTGTTGGCATTATGTGTAATGGGCATTACGGTGTGTAGCATTATATTCAATTGGCATTACGGTGTGTGGCATTATGTGTAATGGGCATTACGGTGTTGGCATTATGTTTGATGGGCATTACGGTGTGGCATTATGTTTGATGGGCATTACGTTGTGTGGCATTAGGTGTAATGGGCATTACAGTGTCAATTTTTGCAATGCGCCTTCGGCGCGCACTTTCCCCATTTCTGTTGTATGTGTGTGGAGGGAAAGATTGCTTAATCCTTGCTGCATACTAGAAGGGAGAGGGTAGGGTGGTGAAACAATGGCGATAGTGATGGGCCACTTGCTTGTGTTGCCCCCCAGGCTGAAAGTTGCCAGCCAGCCCCTGACTCCATTGCATCTGGGAGTTGCACCACTGAATATATATAAGAACAACTGAACACTGAAGAAGTCAGAATGTTCACTTTGAAAACTTGTTATGGAGCTCAGTGGTGATGAATTCTGGTTCTGCCGTTTCTATCCAGAGACCAAACAACACCCTGGTTCTGGCTACTTTTGTGGCCAAGACTTATGTTCCATACCACTCATGCAGCAGCGCACCATCATTGGGACAATGCCTGTCACAAGTGCTGTAAGCAAGTACATAGTCTCTGAGTGCGCCCCAAGTGAAGACCTGCACACATGTGCATATTAGCTTATGCGCATGCGCAGATCTTCAACATCGATCGCTGTTGCGAATTCTCATCCGTGCGACCAGACCAGAATGACGGCCAAATTTGTGCTGCTATAGCAGTACTGCTGACTTTAATATTCTCCTCTCCGGGAGAAGCCCGGAGAGGAGAGTTTCAGCAGCTGCTCGGGGGGCTTGAGCACGGCGTCACTAAGCCCCGCCCCCATTATGTTAAACCGTTGAATTCACGGATCTCCGTGGAGGGGCCGGGTAAAATGACGTAATTTTGCCATTTTAGCTCCGCCCCCTCCTCTGAGACCCGCGGATTGCGGCATTTAAATGCCGTGATCGGGGGCGCAGCCGGGGGTTCCCCCCTGAATCCGGGAGGGCTGCCCACCCTTCCTGGGGGGCCCGGAGGGGGACCCGATTTTCGTGAGACTCCCGGCCATTCCAGGAGGGTAGGCAACCCTGTCCAAATCTTCTGAGAGAGAGAGAGAGAGAAAGAGATTGTATTTAGGAAGAAGGCACTCACAGGGGACTTTAAAATAAACTGGGTCCCTGATGATATCATATTTAATAAGCGGTTCCGGAATGGAGTTCCTGCTGAAAAATAACACTGGATATCCTATTGCTCTGTTACGGCCAGATGTATCTAGCTTCAAAAAGTGATAAAATAGAAAGTGATAAACAGTCAGTTATGTTACAGACTGGATTTGAAAAATAACAGGTAGGAACGGATTGGTTGGTTGTTTATAACTCTCCACTTTATCACTTTTTGAAGCTTGATATACCTGGCCCTCAGTCCTCTGAAGGTGTCCAGTGGTATCGTACAGCCTTTCCCCAAATCCTGGGAAGTAGTACAATGCTATTCTCAGAATACCACTTAAAGGTTTTATATGCTTGTGGTGCTAAATTTCACTATTGATCACAAAATATTGCTTATTTGCGTTATTAGCTCATGCCTATAATGTGAATGGTTTCTTAACTAAAGTATACAGAAGTACATTTTTCTTTTCCCCTACATAGTACAAAATGAAATAACCTCTGTTGGGATTCTCCCCTTCGGGATATCAGTGTCTGTATTTTGAACATCAGCCCCTTTAAAATGTTGCTATAGGGAATGCAAAGTTCTGTCTATGCCCCTGAATGTAAACATTTCTTTCTAAAACACTGTGCTCTCTTTAGCAGGGACGTGCAGTCAGGCAAGGCAAGGGAGTAAGTGCTTTGCCTGTAATTTTGTTTTAAAAAAATACAAAGAGTATACCATACTTGCCGACTTCTTCGGAGAGGAGAGGGGGGCGGGAAGATGCGGGAAGAGGCTATGTTTTGGGGGCGGAGTGAGGCTGACGTCACTAAGCAACTGCCCCCATGACTGGGAGCTGCAACAATTTTGCAGGTCTGTGGATGGTGGGAGGGGCTAAAATGACACGAATTTTAGCCCCTCCTCGCGGACCTGCGGAATTAGGGGGTTTATACCACGGGGAAGGGGGGAACCAGGGAGTGGAGAAATGCGGGAGACTTGCCCCCCTTCCCGGAGGGCCGTGAGGGGGACCCGATTTGCGGGACCCTCCCGGCCATTCCGGGAGGGTAGGCAAGTATGTAGTATACCGATGACACATATTCTGTGTCATAAGTTTTTTCTTTATATTATTTTAGGTATCTGTAATATTTAAATTAGTTTTAATGTACTAAAAGGAGATAAGGGGACAAAGCGGCAATCACAGCAGCCCCTGTCAGCTAAGCTAATGAAATGGCACTCCCCTGTCAAAGACTCCCACGTCCCTGTGTCCCGGCTCCCCTCTCCCCTGTGTGAGTATAACATAATTACATTTTTTCAAGGTGAGGTCAGGTCAGTGGTGGCTGAAAGAGGGGTGGGGGCTGTTGTGTGGAGGTTCAGATGTTGTTACGGCATGGGGGGCATCCATTGACGCTCGCCGGGAGGGGGGGCGGGGGGTTGTGCGGAGGTTCAGATGTTGTTGCGGCATGGGGGGCATCCATTGTCGCTAGCTGGGGGGGGGTTGGATGTCATCATCGGTCGGGTCAGGGATGGGGGTGCGGTGGTGGCTGTGACAGTGCCTCTCTGTTCACAGCCACCACCGCATGTCACTGCTCTTTAGTGTTACATTCCTAGTTGCAGTGGCGTAACTATAGAGAGTGCAGGGGATGCAGCTGTACCCTACTGAATTATTTATATTTATTTATTTTCATTAAAGTGGTTCTGCCACCGAGCTTGCCAGGTTCAGTGCCAAAAGTTCACCTACTGGCAGGGCGGTGGAGCTGCTATAATTTTGTAGAAGAAAACCCTCTCACCTATCATCTGTCCATCTGTCTGCCATTCAACTATGCCCCACATTGTGTTCTGTCCATCTATGCCGGTCCTTCCGTCCTTCTGTCTGTATTTCCAGCACCTTCATTCCTGCGCTGTAGTCAGTTAGTCTCACCTGCTCGTTCCACTGTCCTCTCTCTCTCTCCTTGACACTGTCATTCTGTCATTTTTAGCTCGACACCGCTCACACATGATGCCACCCCCTTCGCAAGGCGAATTCGCTCACACGGCTGCGAACGGATGTTTTGCATAAACATCCATTCACAGCCTATTGGGCTATACCCACACCATTGACCATGGAATGGTGTGGTGCACACATGCAAATCCAACACACTCTCAGGTGTCTCAGGCTTGCATGTGTCCTGACCGAGGACGGGCAGCTGACAACCAGTGATGTCATCTACCCGCCCCCCGCACCCGTCATTGGATCATTACCATGGGAACACCCAGCATTTGAAATGTTGGGCGTTCCCATGGGCGCGACTACCCACTGCCACCCGACAAGCTCTCTGCCCGCACTGGGTGTATTACAGGGGTCCGACAGTCAGGATCCCGACAGTCATTAGCCCGACGTCGGGATCTCGACTGGCCGGACCCAGGCAGCATGGTAAGCGCAACTAAGCCCCATGCGGGCACAGTGGATCGACACGCGAGCCACCTAGTCTATTCTCCCTCTATGGCGGTCGTGGACCCCCATGCGGGAAAATAGCCGACAGCCGTCGGGAACCCGGCTGTCTGTGTTTTGACAGTCGGGATCCCGACATCAGGTAAATGCCTGTCGGGATCCCGTCCGGCACCCGCCCGCACTGGTGGGTGAGAACAAATAAAACCCGGTAAACACTCTGTTCACCGTGGCTGCTCATATACACATGCGCAGAATTGTGTATGCGCACTAAGAAAACATTGTGCACCGTTGCGAATTTTCAGCTGTGCGCATGAACCAGAATAAGGTCCACTATCTCTGTCTATCTATCATTCCCTTTCTTTCTTTCTTTCTTTCTTTCTGCCTCTGAGTTATGTTTGTTGCAAATAAAGAGTAGTACATTAAACAGCCAGTTATGACAGAGACAGAAAAACTTAAAAAGCCTCAGATGTGAACAACCTAAATAAAAAAAAGTGAGAAATGATCGAGATGTTAAAAAAATAGATTTATTTTGGAATAAAAGGCACCTCTGGAAATTTCCTTACCACAGTGGTGACAGTTTAACAAAATGTAAAATTGGACTGGATGCCTATCTTACATACATCTAAACTATAATTACCGGAGCATATTCTAGACTAGGTGTACAGGGAATTAACAGTATAGGGAGCTTCAGCAATGTGGGGAGTTGAAAAAATGGCCGGATTGTACTTGGTGACCTTATAAAATCTAGCTCTGAAGCATACAAATAAAATATTGGAATATTTTGCTCAATGTATTATTGACATTTTATAGGGTCTTTCATTCAGCCACAATATTTGAACATGAACATTAACTTATGTTGAAACATTTGCACCATTGCAACAGACTGTGTCACAAACACTTCCCTTTGTATAGCCATCTCCAGTTACACATAACTGCTTCCTGATTGGTCAATAATGGGATTTATTTGACATTTCCTAGACACTGTGAAGCAATGTTTTTGTAGAACCTCACTCAATTACATATATAAGCAAACAGTTTTTTCAATACCTATGGTAAATTAAAATAGTACAGTATATGAACAGGTATACAACATTTGTATAGGCTGCTTAAAGAAATTCAAAAACAATAATTTATATAACAGCTACCAACTATATATAGTCCAAGATTTTGTGTTGGGACTTGATAGCAAATGTGGCATGGTGAGGCTGCCTTGTCTAGATTTGCTGTGGACCAAAGAGATAGGCAGGGTTATCACAACACACTGTCATACCTCCCAACTTTGCTCGAGTCGGATGCGGGACACAGTCGATGCGCGCCGGAGGCGTGGCCTATACTCGGCCTATACTCGTGGCCTATACTCGGAGCTCTCCCGCGAGGCCACGCCCCCACGCTATGGGGGCATGAACCCAGAGGCTCTGTGAGCCTCTAGGCAGGCCCCCAGCCCCCTGGCTGCGGGAATAGACACTGTGCGCATGCGCACAGCGTTTATTTCCCGCTGTTTAGCAGCCGACGGGGGGGACTCCCAACAGCCCCCCCTCACCGCGGGACACTGCTGGCCGCGGGAGGGACAGTGGGACAGGCCCTGATAATCGGGACTGTCCCGCTAAAATCGGGGCTGTTGGGAGGTATGCACTGTACAGGCACACTAGCCAGACACACGGGTGCCGGACGTCTCACCGACAGCCGGGATTCCGAAAGTCATTACTCCGACGTCGGAATCCCAACTGCTCCCTCGTGGGGGTCCACCACCCCCATAGAGGGAGAATAAAATAGGCGAGCGCAGCAAACCCGCAAGGGGCTTCATTGCGCTCCCCCCACTGTGCAGTCGGGATTCCGACGTCACATTAATGACTGTCGGAATCCCGACTGTCGGTGTGTTATACCACACCCAGACACACAGGGCCAGACAATTCTAGAGGCCTCCAAGCAGGGATGGGTAATAGTAGCACAATCAGAGTGGCGAGGAAGCATACTATCCCTGCCTAGCCTGCAGCCACACACTGAATAAATATCACTCAACATGCCGATTGGTGGATGGCTTGAGCTATCTACCAATCAGAGCGTTGACAGCCATTCACGGCATGTGGATGTGATGCATGTGGATGTGCATGTGGAGAGATGTTTCAAGACCGTAATTGGGGTATGTTATTTTTTTTTTTTTAATTGGTTCCTGTGAATCGTTGTGTGCTTTTCAGATGGCCTTGGAGATGGGGCCAGTTAGCAGTTACAGGGCCTGATTCAGAAATGGAAGCAGAATTGCCCACAGCTGCATCTAATAGCAGCAAGCAAATGAAGGGGGGGGGGGGGGGGTGTCCGAAGAAGGCAGAACACTATTGTTTTTTTGGGCACACTTATGAATATTTTGTGAGATGAATGAGCAATGTGTGAATTGAAATTTAACTTTTATTCAGCAATTATAAAATATGATAAAGAAGCGTCACTTATATTGATAAAAATATATACATGTGTGGTTTTCAATAAAATAATTGAATCTGTCACTGATTGTGAGGCAAAAATGATTCGCTCACGGTATCCACCTCTAGTAAGGGATATTCTTTTCCAAATAGTCTCTCCTCCAGCTTTATAGATAGAAAACTGGTTACATTTAGGAACATAACAGAAAAAAAAATATTTTTAGACATCCCAAACTGGCCAAGTGTATACTCTGTAGCAGTGGCGTAACTAGATACATGTGGGCCACATAGTAAAAGTTTATAAGGGCCCCTATTTATCACCTAATGCTGAAAAATTTATACAGCATATGATACTTTGACAGGCAAAGTGGGCCCCTCTCAGCTCTGGGCCCCATAGCAGCTGCACCCCCTGCACCTATGGTAGTAACGCCCTTGCTCTGTAGTAAGAAATAGGTCTCGGGTAGGAAGATTGGAAATGAGAAAAGGCTCCTTAGAGGGCACTCTGTGCTTCTGCTGTCCCAGTTCTAATACAGTACCGAAAATTCCCTGCAGGTCTCTCACTACTTAGCTGCTGAGTTCGGCAGGGTTCAGACGGCCCTTACAAACTTTTGCTATGGGGCCTACGAATATCTAGTTACGCCCCTGGACTCCTTCACATGCCATTATCACTAGGTCCTACTTGCCCTTCATTACATGCACATGGGCAGTATGAATGGCGAGTTCCTGAGTGCCCATACATGTGTGTTTAGCAGCATTACAAGGGGAGCTACATGAACCTTTAATCAGGCCCTGCTTGCACCAGCCCTATAGCAGGTATGGTTCCTCTGTCCATGTATGGTTTCTTATGTTAGGGGTATTTCTCTGTATGCAACCACTTTACTGACACGCCCCTAAACAATCCCATATCATGCCCAGGAGACGGACCGTCTCCATGCATGTGCTAAGACCCCTACATGCATCTGCAGTTAGAGCTGTGTCTGCATGGACACAATCAGAATGTGTGTGCGGTGACTAACAGTCACTTCACTACGTCCGACATCATCAGTAATTCCACCTCTGAATCAGGCCACAGTGTGCTGGCAAACAGTAAAATAAGGAAACAGCTTACATTTGAAAAAAATATAAATATTAGGAATCAATCTATTAACTTATTTAACAAAAGATGTTATGTAGGTGATAATATCTCCATAACTGTTCACATCTTGTCGTCACTCATCTGTTCTGTTACCATCAGCTCTTAATATTTCATTAAATGCAGCTCAATTAGTTCACTGTCCGAATCTTGTTCTTTGTATCTTCCGTGCATCGGTCCAGAATAAGCTCTTTGCTTGGCCTTGGTGGAATGGCAGGTTGGGCTTTGGATTTATTTTCCGCATCACTGTCTTCTTCTACAACTGAAAGTATTACAATAAATACAGCTACTCTATCAATAGGGAGATATTAGACATTGAATGTTTATTATATTTATACAGTATCTGAAAAAACAATATGGTCATGAGCCTTTTGACATATTGTGTTCCTTTAAATCAGGCATGTCCAACGTTGGCCCTCCAGATGTTTTGAAACTACACATCCCAGCATGCTTTGCAATAGTTTTAGCATTCTCTAATAGCAAAACTGTGGCAAAGCATGCTGGGATGTGTAGTTTCACAACATCTGGAGGGCCAACGTTGGACATGCCTGCTTTAAATCTTTAAACGTGGCTATATACTAGCGATTTGGCCTGATGGATCGGTCTGAGAAATCAGGTGAAATCAGGCAAATCACATGCGTATTAGATCCGCTCCGATAGTGTACAGCAAAATATGTAAATGCATTGGCCAGATACAAACTAGTTACAAATTTACCTACTAGACAGAAGTACTCAGTTATAATCCACAGATTGGAGAGGGGGCAGGAGGAGTGAAGGTGTCTTCATAACGGGGAGACAAAAAGCCTGATTTGCTAGGCTGCGAATATATGTAGCCTAGCAAACAGGTCTGAATCAGGCTCTTAACGCTCGCACGCTCGCCATCAAATGATTTTTCCTCCATTTGTAATGAGAAGTAAGCCAGGACTTATTTTAATTTCAACACCGTCCTCAAAATTCGGGGCAGGCACTGACATAATGTGAAGTCAGCTGCCCGCCCCAAGCAGGCATCATTATCATGCCTGCATCTGCAGGGGTACACCCAGCATTTTTATGGGTACGCCCATAAAACACTGGGCGTTCCCCTGCTTCCGTCCAATGGCCGCCCCTTCCCATGCCTCCGGGAGCGACCATCGGGGACTGGGAAGAATTTGCCTATGAGCAGGTCTGAATCGGACCCAAAGTTGTTCCAGTGGACTGGATAAGTTAAGAAGTGGAGGAAAATGCAACACAGTTGGTTGGTCAAGGTTTTGGCAGTGGGGGGGGGGGGGGGGTGTGAAAATGGGGAGGAGGTGATGAGAGGTGAAGGATTGGTAAAAGATGAGACTTCAATGAGGACTGTTTGGAAAATGAGAGCATAGAACTGTAGGGGAAAGAATGAATGGTGTAGGCCTGTTTGGACAGGGCTGAATTTGGCCACCATGCAAACTGGTCTGTATCCGCCCCCCGGCCCCACAAACTCCCACCTAGCAATTGGTTTTGCAAGCCTCCTTTTACCTCTTGTCCCTGGTGTTCACGGCTGGCCACAGATATCTTTTTTTTTTTTGTGGGCACACCCATGAAACGGCCGGGATCCACACCGACACGCCCACTTCCTGTCACGTCCCATTGCTGCGATCGGCATACAAATGGTAATATTTGCTGAAGCCGATTGCAGACGTGCCTCACGCGTACACATTGCAGTCAATGCGCATGGACATTAGCTCAGACATCGCCCAGTGTCAGATTCAGACCTGGCCAATAAAGTCTGAATCGGGCCCATTGCTAGTGTAACGCTGTTTTCCACGCTGAGGATATGTGAGAGTTATCAAGTGCCTCCACCCCAAGAGTTGATGTGACAAATGTATATTACATATATAGTTAATTATAACTATAGGGGTGACCTTGGGGAATCACCCGCAATCATCTTCCAAAAGAATACTCTTTAACAATTTATTCTCACAAGTTACAGAATACAATATGCAATGCTCTATACACTTTCAATGTTAGTAAGGGCTTAAGTACCACCATCAATTACAACAATTTTATTATACTGGATCCGGAACTTGGATACTGGGATCCCCAGGACATATAAGGATTCCTACAATAAAATGTTATAACACCCTACCTTAGAGTGCTGCAAACAATAAAAACAAGTTGTTATACTAAGCATTTAACATTAACATTCCAACAGGTTATCACAGATGTTCATACAATCTCCATTTATCGGAGGATCTTTGCTCAGAATTATTATTTCACAATAATAGACTGGTTAAGTGTGCACAGTTTATACAACTATAAGCGCTTGTTTGTGTTAATGTATATTAAGGTACCAAGAACGGTTCCCACCTGAGTCCTGTAAGGTGAGTACCCCAATTATAGGGGGTAAATTTCTACTCCCACCTGAGTCCTGTAAGGTGAGTACTCCACGTATAGGTGTGAAATTTCATATAAGTTATTTGTAATCCATTAGGGTAAGACTTGAACCCACTAAATGCTGCACTCCTATATACGATAGTACTAACTAGCCGAAATTAAGTCTTTCCTTGTGAATTGATGTTAACTGAAAAGTAACAATGCTTGTTAGGTCATATTATGAGGTGAAGTACCTTTGGCAACATTGTAATCCTTCTGGTAGTTGAGGTGAACTATGCTGGTCTGTCTCTGTTAGATTATGCTTGCTGGCAACAAAGTACTGGGCTCATACCATGTATATCTGTTCTGCCTGCCTTTTCCCAAGAACATAGTTTTTACCCTGCACTCTCTCTGGAGAATATATCCGTCGGTACAGGTGCATAAATTCTCTATTTCATGAATGCCTTGACTCAAGGAGGATTTAATTTATATGACTTTTATATCCAGGCGAACTCTGAATAGTGTGTCACCACAGTGCTATTTCAGGCTAGTGCTACACGGTGGCATACAATATACTCCATTAATAACTGATGTCCCGTGCTGGAGAAGGGAGCAGAGTCCGTACAACCTGTCAGTATAACTGGTTCTGAGCACTGGTTCAGCATTAACAACTCCAGTATGACGATAAACTGTCTTGTATTATACTATGCAGCAGAGGTTTAAGCTGGGTAAGACTGTATTAAGGTTTAAGCCCCCAGTGCAAAGTACTGTCACACAGTGCCATCTCTATCCATCTCCCCACCGCAGTGACCCATGGACAGGCACTAATATTGCAAGGAGGTTGTTTTTAAGCAGGACTATTGTAATTTACAGGGGTGGCACCCTATCTCCACTCACGACTCAAAGCTCTCTGATCAGTCTGTACTGTACACTGACGGGGGAGGTCCAATGGCTGCTCTATCCTGTACAGGGGCTGGTTAGACACTCACCAATCCCCTTAGCTGGCTGTCACTTTTTCAACGCCGCCTTCCTCTCCGCCCTCAAGATGGCGCCGCCTCTCATAGGACGGAGATGCAGCCCGCCTCCTGAGGTGTCACGAAATGGCGCCGCCTCCTGAAGACGCTCCCGCCCCACTCAGCACTTTCAGTGCAGCTCTGGGGATGACGCTGCCGGAGTCACTCTGCCTGTCAGTCGTATCGCTGCTGTAGGAGCCAGCGCTGTACACAGAACTCCGTTTCAGGTAACAACGCTGCTCTCCCACCGTCCAGCTGTCCGCCCTCTCTCCTGCGTCACTCCGCTGTTCACCACAACTCCCCAGCTCTCCCCCTTCCAGAAAGTTCTCCTCCTCGCGCGCTTCTCCCTTCCCTCCGGTAACTGTCCCAGCAGCGCTATCCACGCGCACCATAACTTTATTAACCCACTGTATACAATGCTCCGATACAGTCTTTATATCAGCTGCAGAGATAATGTTACTGTCCTCCACCATCAGTATTTGGGGCACTGAACAGTCCTTGTGGCCCCCATCAAATAACATCCCCCCAGCAATTACACTATAGTTCACAACACATTGTGCACTTAACACTATAGTTCACAACACACCATGTGTGATCTATATACATATGTACATGAAGGGTATTACATTTCTCCCCCTGGAGGTCAAGTTGGCTCGTTCCATACACAGGCAAATTGATCTCCATTTACACCTTATAACGCAGTACGTATTATATTCTTTTCCACTTTAACAGTAACAACAATTTACAGGTATACCTCCAAAATATGGCCATGAATATACCAATTGCGGGTGTACTACTCTATCTACTACTGTGGGACACCCTAATTGCTCATAGGTTAACATTCTTGGAGGTCTACGCTCTCTGGTGGTTAATGGAGGTTCAATGTGGTAATTACTGGGTGAAGTTTCGCTCCCCCAACTCTCTTCGGTAACTACCGGGTGATCGATAAGTTCCGGCTCTTGGATGACTTCCCTGAGATTTGAACTTCCAGCATCGGCCACTAGATTGAAATCCATTTCCCATGTGGCAGATGGGTCGACACGTCCTTCTCTGTAAAAATACCCCATTTCGGTGTCGTGCTCCTCTTCTTTGGCCTCTTTCATGGCTGGACCAACAGACGAGTTGGCTTTCTTTTTCCTACAGGTAATGGGGGCCTGATTTGTGGCCAATTCACCATTCACTGGATTATCCCTGGGAGGAAATATAATGTCTTGCGTAATGGGTAATAAATGTTGACGGTGGTATGTCAGTAGAGGTCCTTTCTCACCCTCAGGGACAATCTGGTATACCGGGATACCGGGCAACTGTTTTAACACTACATAAGGGACGTCTTTCCATCTATTCTCAAGTTTCTGTTTGCGAGGGCAACCCAGTCTCTTAAGCAGGACACGATCTCCGGGTAGCAATACTTGTTCCCTTACTTTTTGATTATACTGTGCTTTATTTTTGTCACTTTGCTTCCGTGCGGAGTCTTGGGCCAACGTATAAGCATAATTGAGTTCCTTTCTCAAATTGGCAACATACTTTGAATGCGACGGGGCTTTCACAGTCGTAGGAGAGGTGCCCAAACTAATATCGATGGGGAGCCTTGCTTCTCTACCAAACATTAGTAAATATGGAGAAAAACCGGTTGCTTCATTTCGGGTACAGTTGTAGGCATGTACTAGGTGACAGATGTATTTGTTCCAGAGGATTTTCTGTTGCTGATCCAAGGTTCCCAACATGTTTAGGAGAGTGCGGTTGAACCGCTCAGGCTGCGGGTCTCCTTGTGGATGATAGGGAGTGGTGCGGGATTTTCTTATTCCACAAATTTCGCATAGCTCTTTGATGAGATGACTCTCGAAATCAGGTCCCCTATCGGAGTGAATGCGAGCGGGTAAGCCATAATGCACAAAGAATTTCTCCCAAAGGGTTTTTGCCACCGTAATGGACCTCTGATCTGTTGTCACGAAGGCTTGGGCATATCTAGTAAAATGGTCTGTCACAACCAGAATGTTAGTATCTCTCCCATTAGGACTCTCGAACGAAAGGAAATCTATGCAGACTAAGTCCATAGGTCCTGAACTTTGAAGGCTCACCAGATTTGCAGCATGCTGTGGTAAGGTC
Organism: Crinia signifera; assembly: GCF_055691185.1. Lineage (NCBI taxonomy): Eukaryota > Metazoa > Chordata > Amphibia > Anura > Myobatrachidae > Crinia > Crinia signifera. Next base: position 242,062,212 of record NC_139218.1, read on the forward strand.
TTCCTGAGAATGCAGTTTCGGCACTTACGACAATACTCTTCAATGTCCCTATTCATCAATGGCCAATACACTCTTTCAGCTATTAAATGTTGGGTTTTATCATATCCCAGGTGTCCATGTTGATCATGAAGAGCCCTCAACACTACAGGTCTGAGATCTGCAGGGAGGACTAACTGCTCTTTCGGTACACCATTGGGAGGTTTTGTCTTCCGATACAACAGTCCCTGTTTCACCACTAAATTCTTTCTTTGTCGACATAATATCTTATACTTTAGAGTCACTGAATCAGGTAGTACAGCCTTATCCGGATGGCGAAATTGCTGCAGCATACTTCCTATCTCAAGGTCGTCATCCTGTGCTTTACGTAACTGTTCCTTGGACCATTTAGGTAAATTTCTCATTTCGTCATTTGTAATCCAACAGTACATCAATGGTAATGAAGTTCCAGAAGCCCCCAATGAACTAACCCTTTCTGGCATTTGATGATGCATGACAGTCACTTGATGACACAACCCTTGTAGATCCGGGGCGGGTACCTCTATCCAATCATCATTTTCGCTACTAGTGCTGGAATGAGGTATGCGAGATAAGGCATCCGCATCAGTATTATTGATCCCGGGCTTATATTTCAAGGTAAAGTTGTAGTTGGATAGAGCCGCCAGCCATCGGTGCCCGGTAGCATCCAGTTTAGCAGTAGAATTGATATACGTTAGGGGATTGTTGTCCGTATGGACGGTGAAACTCACTCCGTATAGATAATCATGGAACTTATCCACTACCGCCCACTTGAGAGCCAGAAATTCCAATTTATGGACTGCATAGTTCTTTTCACTCTTAGACAGGCTTCTACTAATATAGGCAATAGGGCGGAGAGTCTTCTCTTGCCATTGATAAAGAACCCCTCCTATACCCTCCATGGATGCATCGATATGTACTTCATATGGTAGTTCTGGGTTGGCATAGGCCAACACAGGAGAGTGAGTCAGATGATGCTTTAGTTGTTGAAAAGCCTCGTCACACTCAACCGTCCAACGTGGCCCAAATTCCTCTTGAGGTTTATAATACATTCCAAGAGTAGATCGAGGGGTTCCCACAGGGGGATACCCTTTGGTAAGTTCAGTTAGGGGGCGAGCGACTTGAGAATATTGCGGCACAAATCGTCTGTAGTAACCACTGAACCCCAAAAATGACCGTAAGTCTTTCAGTTTCAGGGGTTTCGGCCAATCTTTCACAGCAGATATTTTATCGGGGTCGGTAGATACCCCATCCCGACTGACGACATGGCCCAAGTATTTTACGGTGTTCTGACATAGCCGACATTTATCAATGGACAGTTTCAATCCTTTATCATGTAATCTGTCCAGTACTTTCATTAACCTAATGTTATGTTCTTCTAAGGTCTTTCCGAACACGATGACATCGTCAAGGTATACTAAGACTTCTCGGTAACACATGTCCCCAACTACTTTCTCCATCGTTCGCTGAAAAGTCGCAGGTGCCCCTTTGATACCCTGTGGCATTTTGAGAAATTCAAAGAACCCGATTGGACAAATAAATGCAGTCTTAGCACAATCATCTGGATGCATCGGGATTTGATAATATCCTGATCGTAAGTCCAGTACGGAGAACCATTGACTCCCTTGAAGACAGTCCAAAGCTTCTTCCACTTTAGGTACGGTGTACTGGTCTTCAATCGTTCTATTATTGAGAGTTCGATAATCTATGCATAGTCTTATATCGCCGTTCTTCTTCCGTGCTACTACGATGGGTGATGCATATGGACTTTGGGATTCAGCTATGACTTGATTCTCAAGCAAGAATTTCAAATGAAGGCGCACATCGTCAAAATCAGCTGGGGCCAATCTTCGTGACCTCTCTCGGAATGGCGTGTCATCCGTCATTCTAATTCGGTGTTCCACCCCGGTGGCTGTTCCTAGATCCCAATCACTTAATGAATATACTTCTTTAATTTGTTTCATTTCCAGGATTAGTTTTTCTCGTTCGTCATTGGAGATGTCGCTGCCTTTAAAACATTCAAGAATCCGGGTGTCAAATGAGGGAGGTTCACCCGTATCCTTTCTGGGGGGTGCCATATTTGTCGGGGACACCAAGGAATTTAGCGACTTAGTCTCTCGTTCGGTACACTGTGAAATCATTTGATCTTGCTTCTGGCACCAGTCGGACAAGGTTTTGAATAGATTTGAATTAGTCCCCACAATGACAGAAACGACTTCTTGCCCCGAAGGGGAATCCGGACATACCAGTGCTAGGAAGGGCAACAGAGGTGAAGAAGAATCTGTCGTATGGTCCAAGAACTGTAGGTGAGTAGTAACATATCCCAAATAGGGGTACTTTTGATGACTTAATCCCCATATCACCAGTCCATCAATGGGGTTCAAAGGTAAGTTCGCCAGATGCTGCCGATACCAGCTCTCAAAGATTATTGAAACTTGTGATCCACTGTCCAAAAGCACCTTGCAATACTGGCCATTTATTAACGCCGGGACCATTGGGGCGTCTCCAACTATTCCATGGTGCATCAAACTAGACCACTGGGTGCTCCCCATTGACTTTACATCGATGAGTTGGGAGTCGATGCGGGGTTCATCGGCGTCCCTTGGGAGTTTCCCGGCTGTGCTGACTCCCTAGAGTCAGGATGATTTACTCTTCTGGTGTATCCCCCTCGGTAAGGGCATTCAAAACTGCGATGGCCCAGTTGACCACAACTGTAACAAGTATAGTTCCCTCTATCGTCAGATCGTCGACTATACCCTCTCCCCCGACTCGCAGAGGGTCCTCTTGGCATTTCACGGGAACTAGGAGATTGTATGGCAATAAGCTGATCTAATTTCTTAGTCTGCTCTTCCATTAGCTTGTATAACTTATCAGCTGGGAGTGGTACTTCAGGGGCCGGTAAGATAACTTTTACTCTTTTTAAACTTTTGTCTCGATTCTCAATTTGGACTTCTTCCAGTTTCACCTCTTTGATCAGTTCACTAAGAGTCGGAGCTGGTACCTTGGACATACTGCACCGTAGCCGCTGTGCCACCGGATTTGTGGTCAATGCTCCTCTCAGCACGTACTTCATTCGTTTTTCATCTATCTCGGCTCCTAACACACCCCCTTTTTCCATTAACTTATAAAGACTTTTGTCAATGCGATAAATATAGGTGGTCAACGTTTCGCTGGGCTCCTGGTAAGTATGATTTAATCGGGACAGTAGGTCTCCCACATCTTCCAATGTTCCAAACGAGTAGTCTAATGCATCAAAGTAGTCTCTTAGAGTGGCCATACTATTGCTTCTCCTTGTGGCTTGAATGATGCCCATGGCCGGTCCTCGAAGACTTTCAACAATCCGCTGTTTCTTTACATGCTCAGGACATCTCCATTCCTCCGAATGCTGAGAGGCGGCTTCTCTCCAGGCCTCATAACTTTCTTCCCCAGTGGGTACGGGGAGTATACCAGAAAAAATGCGCAACCGTCTGTAACCACCTTCGTAATGCCATCTCTCAAATTGGCTAACCACCCGATCCATTACAGTATCTACAGCCGGTTCTGCCACTTGCTCACTATTTGTATCTGGTCCGGTAGTATATCTGGGGAGTGGATCCCTGTCATTGATCCCATCACCAGCGCTGATCCCTTGATGTTCTATGTGACCGTCTCTCCGCGGCTCCAGAGGCATTTCCGGCCATATGATTTTCCACCTTTTGGTTGGCGAATGGGAAAGTGCGATCTGGGCCGGAATCAAGTTGGGGTCTAGTTTACTCAAGTTGGTGATTAGCACGGCCCACACTTCTTCTCCCCCATTACGGATCCTTTTATCAATTAACTTGGGTCGCTGTACGCCAACTAATTTATCCACTTCCTCCATAATCTCCTCATCGGAACTGCTGCTAAAATTTCCTTCAATCCCAAAACTACAGTCCATATCAAGTCCATGCTTCTGAATCCATTCCTGGATATCACGCTTACTTAAACTTTCCATATCTTTGGATTTGGATCTCAGCAGTGCCTCCATAATGTAACGCTGTTTTCCACGCTGAGGATATGTGAGAGTTATCAAGTGCCTCCACCCCAAGAGTTGATGTGACAAATGTATATTACATATATAGTTAATTATAACTATAGGGGTGACCTTGGGGAATCACCCGCAATCATCTTCCAAAAGAATACTCTTTAACAATTTATTCTCACAAGTTACAGAATACAATATGCAATGCTCTATACACTTTCAATGTTAGTAAGGGCTTAAGTACCACCATCAATTACAACAATTTTATTATACTGGATCCGGAACTTGGATACTGGGATCCCCAGGACATATAAGGATTCCTACAATAAAATGTTATAACACCCTACCTTAGAGTGCTGCAAACAATAAAAACAAGTTGTTATACTAAGCATTTAACATTAACATTCCAACAGGTTATCACAGATGTTCATACAATCTCCATTTATCGGAGGATCTTTGCTCAGAATTATTATTTCACAATAATAGACTGGTTAAGTGTGCACAGTTTATACAACTATAAGCGCTTGTTTGTGTTAATGTATATTAAGGTACCAAGAACGGTTCCCACCTGAGTCCTGTAAGGTGAGTACCCCAATTATAGGGGGTAAATTTCTACTCCCACCTGAGTCCTGTAAGGTGAGTACTCCACGTATAGGTGTGAAATTTCATATAAGTTATTTGTAATCCATTAGGGTAAGACTTGAACCCACTAAATGCTGCACTCCTATATACGATAGTACTAACTAGCCGAAATTAAGTCTTTCCTGGTGAATTGATGTTAACTGAAAAGTAACAATGCTTGTTAGGTCATATTATGAGGTGAAGTACCTTTGGCAACATTGTAATCCTTCTGGTAGTTGAGGTGAACTATGCTGGTCTGTCTCTGTTAGATTATGCTTGCTGGCAACAAAGTACTGGGCTCATACCATGTATATCTGTTCTGCCTGCCTTTTCCCAAGAACATAGTTTTTACCCTGCACTCTCTCTGGAGAATATATCCGTCGGTACAGGTGCATAAATTCTCTATTTCATGAATGCCTTGACTCAAGGAGGATTTAATTTATATGACTTTTATATCCAGGCGAACTCTGAATAGTGTGTCACCACAGTGCTATTTCAGGCTAGTGCTACACGGTGGCATACAATATACTCCATTAATAACTGATGTCCCGTGCTGGAGAAGGGAGCAGAGTCCGTACAACCTGTCAGTATAACTGGTTCTGAGCACTGGTTCAGCATTAACAACTCCAGTATGACGATAAACTGTCTTGTATTATACTATGCAGCAGAGGTTTAAGCTGGGTAAGACTGTATTAAGGTTTAAGTCCCCAGTGCAAAGTACTGTCACACAGTGCCATCTCTATCCATCTCCCCACCGCAGTGACCCATGGACAGGCACTAATATTGCAAGGAGGTTGTTTTTAAGCAGGACTATTGTAATTTACAGGGGTGGCACCCTATCTCCACTCACGACTCAAAGCTCTCTGATCAGTCTGTACTGTACACTGACGGGGGAGGTCCAATGGCTGCTCTATCCTGTACAGGGGCTGGTTAGACACTCACCAATCCCCTTAGCTGGCTGTCACTTTTTCAACGCCGCCTTCCTCTCCGCCCTCAAGATGGCGCCGCCTCTCATAGGACGGAGATGCAGCCCGCCTCCTGAGGTGTCACGAAATGGCGCCGCCTCCTGAAGACGCTCCCGCCCCACTCAGCACTTTCAGTGCAGCTCTGGGGATGACGCTGCCGGAGTCACTCTGCCTGTCAGTCGTATCGCTGCTGTAGGAGCCAGCGCTGTACACAGAACTCCGTTTCAGGTAACAACGCTGCTCTCCCACCGTCCAGCTGTCCGCCCTCTCTCCTGCGTCACTCCGCTGTTCACCACAACTCCCCAGCTCTCCCCCTTCCAGAAAGTTCTCCTCCTCGCGCGCTTCTCCCTTCCCTCCGGTAACTGTCCCAGCAGCGCTATCCACGCGCACCATAACTTTATTAACCCACTGTATACAATGCTCCGATACAGTCTTTATATCAGCTGCAGAGATAATGTTACTGTCCTCCACCATCAGTATTTGGGGCACTGAACAGTCCTTGTGGCCCCCATCAAATAACATCCCCCCAGCAATTACACTATAGTTCACAACACATTGTGCACTTAACACTATAGTTCACAACACACCATGTGTGATCTATATACATATGTACATGAAGGGTATTACACTAGTATAGTTTACTATTATTATCTGTTACTTATAGCACTATATGTTGTAAAGGTCAATGCTCACCGATGGTTGCAGACTTCATAGCTTCAATGACAGACTTGCGCTCTTTCAGGTACTTTTTGCTGTTCCTCCTATAAGATTCCTGGCTGATCTCTTTACGTTTTACCTTGTGAATACTATTAGTATTTGAAATTGTTCTTCTACAATGGGAAAAATATATTATTATACAATAATTTTATTGAACAAAATGATTAAACTAAACATATGAATTCATATTGCTATCAATCAAAGGAGATAATTTACTAAGATGTGTATTCTACTTCACATGTTTTCCAGGTCACTCAGCAGGTGCACAGATTATTCAGGCACATTTTAAAAGATCACAGGTGGAGCTAATTATGTCACTTGTGATTCTGTGTAGAGACCTGGAAAACGTGCACTGTTGGGGGTACTTGAGGACCAGGGTTGGCAACCACTGCACTAGAAGATAGTAGACAGGATCTGATTGGTTACATGCATATGAATGATGGATATGATGCTCACAGCAGCAACTTGTTTAATTGGGACACAATAAGGTGCCTTTAATATAACAGTAATCAGGGCTGAAATAGGGCTCAATGCCACCCTTTCCCACCACAATCACAATTTCATGATATCACACCAAGGGGAGGGCCCATTGGCACTAGGAAGTAGGGCACTGGCCATGGCTACCGTAGGCAGCAGAATCGCTACAGGCTGCAGTGTGCATTCCAGGAACCCTTTAAACCAAATGCAGTTGCAGTGGGGCATCTCTATGGTGCTCATGGCGGTCTGCATCCTGTGGGACCGCACCTCTCCCACACAACCCTAAATAACGGCACAGTCAGCTTTTTACATGAAGTTTCCATTAGAACAGTGCCCTAAAGATGTGGGAGGAGCTATAGCTGCCTATATTAGGGTGGAAGATTGTACCTTTCTCTCTGCGGTGTTAGGTCAGGTTACCATTGAAAAATTTTAAATTTTGTTGTGAGCGCATGTGGGAGGTTGACAAAGAATATGCCTTGAACATCTTACATGTTGGAAAACAAGGCTACAGATGATTCAAACAAAATATGAATCCCTTTACTGTTATTATTTGATATTTAGGTGACGATCAGTATTGCTCCTACCTGCGTGGTGGCAGTCCCTTTGTCTGGCTCCGATCTGTAGGAAGAGCGTCCCCAGATTTTTGGAGATATATCGCAGGGAAATAGCCAGTGGTGGTGTCATTCCTGTATCAAAACAGTTAGCCATGTAATGAACAACACTTATAACTTATTGACAATACAGTATATCAGGCTTGCCTACCCTCCCGGAATGTCCGGGAGTCTCACGAAAATCGGGTCCCTCACCTGGCCCCCTGAGATGGTGGGCAAGTCTCCCGCAATTTTCTCAGAGCCCAGGCACCCACCTTCCCCGCAACTACAACAGCTGGAATTCGCGTTGTGCGGGGGAGGGGCGGGGCTAAAATTACGGAAATCGCTTCATTTCGTGGCATTTAAGCCCCGCCCCTCTTCACGGACCCGCGAATCACACTGTTTTTGTGGAATGGAGGCAGGGCTTCATGACATCAGCCTCTCCCCTGCATCCCCCACCATGTCTGTTAAGGCTTCTCCCGGAGAGGAAATCTAAAAGGTAGGCAACTATGCAGTACATTGGCTTTTTGTAGCAATTAGACATTGATATAAAAAAAATGTTAAGCATATTAATCAGTTAAGAGTTCTAAAAACAATAACGACTTAAGAGAGCAGTACTTTGTATTTGTGCTCTGCCGCATGCCCACATGCATTTTGCTGCGTGCTCGCATTCACATAAGTGCGGACCTTGACGATTATTGATTTCCACACTTTAGCAGGGGAACCTGAATTAGGCTCAATGGTCAATAATTGATTGTACAGGAAATTGGTTCCTGTTGATTTAAAGATATATTCACATTTATTTCAGATTCACCTGTAGTTTGCTCATACCTGACAACCCACCAGCCATCAAGGAGCTTGTGGATTACTTCAACAGTATCCCCCTCCTTCACAGACACCTCGTCCTCCATTTCCGCTGAATAGTCTCTGATTGCAACATGCAGTTCCCCTGTTTACACATAAGTTGAACAGTTTGGAAAGCTCTAGTTCGTTTTACCTGTCTGCCAGAGAGTCTGATTCTGGCAGATAATGACCCTCTATACTGGGAAATAAATCACATACAGTACATGAAGCCTAATTGCTTTTAATATTTTACAAGGAAGAAACTGAAATACAGGTTTACTTTTTCCATGTGCTGGATCTACTTTTTGGAGATCACTTTGTTACAGTACAGGGCAATGAACTTATAATGAAATAGGTTGTTGAAACAAAAGGCCTGATGCTTATATCCACAGTTCCATGTACTATAGCCACATTTTGCTCTATACTACATCAATAGTAATGCAGTACATAAGATCATTGCTACCTTCATAGTTGGGGTCTTGCTCTTCAGGCTCATCTGGGCTATCAAGTGGCTCAAGATAAGCAGCTGGTAGCCAACCCCGCTTGTTCCTCATCTGGCAGAACCACCAACCTGAAAGATAGTATACATAATATACAGTATAAACCATGGTTCTGTGATAGACACAAGATCATGTCAGTGCAAAGGTCAGAGATGTTACCAGGGCTGATGTAAGGCTTCTCGGCACCCTAGGCAAAGCTTCAACCACCCACCACAAAGCTTCCGCCCACCCAACATACACCCCTCACTGCTGCCAACATCCACTTTCAAGCCCCTCAGGTAAAAGTTTGGTGGTGACCCTGACGCCTTAGAAGTTCCACAGCCACCACCTACATTAAGTACAAGGATACATCCTCATAGACAATCCTTAATTTTGTGATAGGCGCACCCCAGTTCCTGGTGCCCTAGGCAGTTGCCTAAAGTTGCATAAGCCAGCCCTAGGTGTTACTGTTCTGTACGCTCGGTGCAATCTTCTCACACACTGGACATAATTCTGGTTGAGTCATTTGCATGAACTTTCGCACACAACCGTGGGAACGGCAATTGCATGCACGCAGTCTACGAAACAACGCCCACACCACAAGCGAGTGTGAGTGAGTGCAATGCTATTCAAATGGGAGTGGCTACAAACTACACGCACACTTGTGTGCTCACAAGCACATAGCCCTGTTCACAAGATCAGGCACTGTGCGTACAAACATCCTTTGTGAGTGAAATCATTCGCAACTCCAACCATACACATGCAGCCAAACCATTCTCAACCTTTTATTTAATGACATGATGTTCCTCATTTCATTTTATTTATTGGAGCAAATTTACTATTTGACTGCCCATTACCAAAGAAGCCTTATTACAAAGATAAATAATACTTGTTTTATGTCTGACTTCCCCAACGAAAGTAAAAAATATGTCATTATGGTGTGTCACTCAACACCAACGAATAAAATTGTAATTTTTGTTCCTAAAATATTGTACTGAGCAATGTTTTATCAATATATATATATATATATATATATATATAGTGATCCCTGCTATCTTGTGCATTTATTGGTGAGTGCCGCCACCTGGACTGCTTTATGTATGTATATATATATATATATATATATATATATATATATATATATATATATATATATATATAATCCAATTATCCCTCCACAGATTGGGGGGATTTGAACACTCTCCTTTGAAATAAATCAAGTCACTGGTTTTGTGTAAAAATAGCACAATCTTGCAATTTATTTCAGCATGTTAGTTCTCATCTAGCCCCGACGTTTCGGTCCATGCTCAGACCTTTATCAAGGAGCTTTTGTGGTGAGTCATCAGCGTTTACATATGGCTAACGCCTCAGCCCTGGAGAAGACAGGATCAGCCACATAGGAGGACTGTCCTGGTCAGGCTTTTATACCCTACTGCATATAAAAGCCTGACCAGGACAGTCCTCATATGTGGCTGAGTGTTCAAATCCCCCCAATCTGTGGAGGGATAATTGGATTGTAATTGAGGGGCATGTTTTACATGTTCCCTCTTTTGAACACCCCTAAAGTTGTCTCTAATTCAGTGCGAGTGCGGTCTCACTTTGGTCTATATATATATATATATATATATATATGTAAACGACAGTGTAGCGGCACTCACGGGAATTAATGACACATACTCAGCAAAAAGCTTTTTGCTGAGTACGTGTCATTAATTCCCGTGAGTGCCGTTACACTGTCGTTTATATACTATCTGCCTACCGAAGAGGGCACCCGGGGCGACGTTATACTTATCAGGGGTGAGTGCTGATATTCTGGACTCTATATATATATTTTTATATATATATATATATATGTATATACATATATATATATATATATATATATATATATAGTTGCGGGTTGCAGGACGGCACTCCACAGGTTAGATAGATGCCGTGCCAGGTCTGTAATCAAGAAATGCAGTACACTTAACCCCCCCCCCCCCCTTCCCCCTTGGAAGGATGAAGACCAGCACTCAGGCGTAAATTAAATTCAGAAAAAAGTGGTTTATATTCCATGTGCATAAGAAGGCAACGATGGCTCAGGGGATGACAACTGGCTAATGCCCAGTTGAAACGGCTGTCGGGACAGCCATCGTTGCCTTCTTATGCACACGGAATAAAAACCACTTTTTTCTTCAACTAAATTACGACTGAGTGCTGGTCTTCATCCTTCCAAGGGGGAAGGGGGGGGGGGGGGGGGTTAAGTGTACTGCATTTCTTGATTACAGACCTGGCACAGCATCTATCTAACCTGTGGAGTGCCGTCCTGCAACCCGCAACTATATATATATATATATATATATATGTGTATATATATATATATATATATATATATAAATATATATATAGAGTCCAGAATATCAGCACTCACCCCTGATAAGTATAACGTCGCCCCGGGTGCCCTCTTCGGTAGGCAGATAGTATATAAACGACAGTGTAACGGCACTCACGGGAATTAATGACACGTACTCAGCAAAAAGCTTTTTGCTGAGTATGTGTCATTAATTCCCGTGAGTGCCGCTACACTGTCGTGTAGGGGGGGGGGGGGTGTAGTTTATAAAATAATTACCATTTTCATTTTTCTCCACTACATCAACAACATCATCAGCTTTTACTGTCAGCTCTGTCTTGGAATTCTTTTCATAGTCTCCGATTACTCGATAGGACTGGAGAATAATAGGACCTGTTATATCTGTCAAAAGAACATAGAATACTTATGAATATCCATCATGTAGTAAAACAATACATGTTTGGGCATTTCATTCAGATTAAGCATTATTATTTATTTATTTATTTACAGTTTCTTATAGCGCAGCATATTCCATTGCGCTTTACAATTGGAAACAACAGTGATTAAATAAACTGGGTAGATACAAACCGACACACAGGTAGGAGGGTCCTGCTCGCAAGCTTACAATCTATAGGGATAATAGGAGGTATACATAAGGATAGAATTCCATAGCATGGCAGTCCCATCAGATTACTAGACAGTCCTGATGGGATGCAATTAGATATCAATGCTACTGAAGGTTATGTGGGGGTTCCTGAATACGATAAGCTTGCCTAAAGAGGTGAGTTTTCAGGGAACGCTTGAAAGTTTGGAGGCTAGAGGAGAGAATTAATGTGCCTGGAAGGGCATTCCATAGGGTGGGAGCAGCCCGACAAAAATCCTGCAAGTGTAAGTGGGAGCAAGTAATGAGTGTGGATGAGAGACGCAGATCTTGTGCGGAGCGTAGAGGTCGGGTGGGGATATTTTTTGAGATAAGTGAAGAGATATAAGTCGGTGTAGTCAGAGTAATGGCTTTGTATGTAAGTAAAAGTATTTTATATTGAATGCGGTAATATACAGGCAACCAATGGAGGGACTGGCAGAGAATTGTCATCTTATCACAGTGCTCAATAATGGGGCATACACATGGGGTGTAGATTGCTTAGAAAATGCCCCTACATTACTCTGTGTGTAGGGGCGATAGCAATTTGCGGCCCCGTGCGTCGATATTGCCCTGCGATTAATATCCAACATACTGATGAAATCTAGTTACATCGCCGGTCAGGGCCAGTGTTCTCACCGAGATACACTGGCCCTGACAGATCGCTCAGCACACAGCGCTGTACATCGTTTTGTGCTGAGCGATCTAGCATCGCTCAGAATGATCAGCAATCTCCCTGTGTGTAGGCCCCTTAAGGTGACAATGTATTGCCTTATGTAATGTGGGCTCAATTTATCTTCAAGATAAACCCATCTCTGTGTCTGTGCAGTATTGCACACACTGCATTTTGTAGGAGGCAGACAATAACTTATTACATCATGACCAGGCTACACTCACTCTAAAGTAAAGATTTCTGAAACCCACCACTGGAGATCCTGTATTTGCTCCTGTACTGTAATACATACTGGATGAGATCATTTAATCATCCAAAATACAATTTTAAGAAAACCAAGGGGTATAGATGGGAGTTGCAATTGCAACCAATCAGTTTCTACTTCATATTTAGCTTCTTCTAGATTTAATAGATACATTCCGACTGGCTGCTATTGGTAAGTTAATAGATCAGAATCTGGCTGGTTGCTATGGGGAACATCCCACCTTCAATAGAACTCCCATCTTGGTAAATAACCCACATGTAGAGGAAGGTTAGTTATGCATCATTGACAGCTTGGAGCCTTATATACATAGTTTAATAAATTCCCTTTGTGCGCAGTTATAGGGGGGTTAGGTGGGGACCACTCAGAGCCGGCCCTAGGCATAGGCAGGCTAGGCAAATGCCTAGGGCATCTGGAATGCCTGAGGGTGCACACCAAGCCTAGCCTAGGGCCAGCAGAAATTTGAGGGAACAGGAGAGCTAGCTGGCTGGCTTGCTACTGCTGGGATTCGGCGAAGCAGGCAGGCAGCTGCGCCCAGCAGCGCTTGCACCGCACACGGGGGACATGTCCCCCTGCTGCCGCTGCATGCTGATCGGGCAGCTAAATGAGAAAAAGGCCAGGCTGTCAGCTGCGCCCAGCACCAACAGCACTCGCCCCGCACACGGTAAGTCCCCGTTGCAGGCTGGGGACGACAAGCACCCACCCTCCTGCCCTGCCGCCGTTGCCGCACAAACTACAAACATCAGAGACATCACAGAGCAGCAGCAACAGCAGCACACTGAACTCTCCTCACATGAGAGGTCCCACTCCCACCAGTGACTGCACCCCCAAGCCTAAAGTTCTCTCCAGGAAGTGACTGATCCTCCCTCCTCTGCAACACTGCTGACTACTGCTGGCTTCTATTACTGTAGGTATGCAGTCAGAAATTATATTCTCATAAAGTGTCTGCCCCACACTCAGCATCACTTCCCTCTGTGCCTGTCTTCCCAATACCCCCATCATGGCCTCCCCACCCTTGTCCATCCCTGTCATGCCTCCATTCTGCCCCCACTGTATGTATCCTGCAATGGGGGTGCGGTGCTTAGAATACCGATGCCAGTATCCTAATGCAGAGAATCTCAACATGTGTCAGGTAAGTGTAGTTACCCTCCCACTGTTACCTACTCTAACCCCCCCCCCCCCCATTCCTGCAGCCTAACCCTTACCGCAAGTGGAATTCCCAAACCCTGTAACCTGCCAACTAAACTCCTCTCCCCGCAGCTTAACGCCCCACCATTCAAAGTGCCTAAGCCTCTCCACAGCCTAACCCTAACATCCCCCCACCCCTAAGGTACTGAGGTATAATATGTACCTGGGACCCTTCAAAATGGCATAATGTATCTTAGGGCCCGATTTTGAGTCAAGCATCGACAGCAGCGTATATTGGCAGCCACCTGCTAATGCCACTACTCTCCTTCCCATGTGATTACATGTACATGGGCTGACACACCCCTTTTTAGCTCCAGTGTACAATTTTTTGCTGTGGTGCTTATTCAGAGGTGCAACCGGTGGCGGTGCTAGGGGGAACCAGCCAAAATCTTTGCCCTAAAATTGGTTAGGGCCGGCTCTGGGACCCCTACATCATTTTGCAAGTTTATTGGTATAAGCCTAGCTACTGTTAAAACAAAATACATAGATATTTTCCTTACCAGACACATTTTTCTTTGTGGATTCTACCTTCAGCAAGAACGTTTCAGGCTTGCGACCACTGAAATTGCAGCAAGAAATGTTACAAAACGCAACCAACCATATAGCCTATTACCACAACATCCTCCTTGTTAAGTGATATGCAATGCATTGCTTCCTGCTGCCTAACATGTGCTATAGCAAGTACTGTAAAAATAATTTATAAATATGTAGCTAAATTGGGTAGCAGTGGGTGACACCATGACCACTAATTATGTGATGATATAAAACAAATATCTAGTAAGTCCTAGGTCACAGCACCTGACTCAGACATTAGCAGCTTACATCATTATTACTGTTAACATAGGCGCGCGCACAGGGTGCACACCCCCAGCACCACACACGACTATCACCACGCCCCCCATTGTGTCCTGCTCAGTGTGATTGTTTAATTAGTGCAGGGCCAGTGTGATTGTTTAATTACGGTGGGGGGCAATGTATTTGTTTAATTACTGTGGGGGGCAATCTTTTTGGGTACTTGTTTCCTAGCACGGCGCCCGTCGTAGGTGATTGCATACCTTAAGTTAAGGTATGCCATGGACGCGACCGACGTGATTTCAGGGCTCTTTTTAGCCTTTTCCCCGACAATTAAAAAATCGCATCCATCGCATGCCTTAAGTTAAGGCATGCGATGCGACCGATGCGATGGATGTGATTTTACATAGGGAACAATGTTAAATGGGCCAATACCCTTATGGGTATTTTACATGACAAATCCCCCCCCCCCCATTGTTAACGCCACCCCACGATGAACGGCAACCCGAAACGTGGCGAGCGCAGTGAGCCTGCGAGGGGTGGCGGTACACGTCCTCCGACCTTTTCATACCCCCATTATCCATGACGGCGTGGAGTTGATTTTATATAGTGTGGCGAGCGCAGCGAGCCACCGAGCTCGAAGCATGGTTAGCGAGGGGACGCGTAATACCTGTGAAGTAATGCGCGTCCGCTCGCCACGCTTTGGGCTCGGTGGCTCGCTGCGCTCGCCACACTATATGAAATCAACTCCACGCCGACGTGGATAGTGGGGGTATGAAAAGGTCGGAGGACGCGTACCGCCGCTGCTCCCCACGCTTCAGGTTGGCGTTGATCGTGGGGTGGCGTTAACAATGGGGGGGATTTGACCCAACAGGGTTGGGAAACAATAAAAATTGGGGTCTGGGGGCCATTTAACATTGGGGCCAATGTAAAATCGGGACTCAGGGACCATTTTACATTGATTCCAATGTAAAAAGCGCGTCGATTGCATCGCATGCGATTTGGTTGCATGCAAACAACGCGATTTCGGGGGGTCCCGATGGATACAATTTTTATCACTGGTGCCATGCTAGGAAACAAGTATCTCTTTTTGTTTAATTACAGTGGGGGCCAATTTATTTGTATTACTATGGGGGCCCTAGTGTTTATATTATCGTATAATATGGGGGCCATTGTGTATGTTAAATTACCGTGGGGGACAATATGTGTGTGTATTTTTGCATTGATACCTAGTAGGTGGTGATAGATACTCCCAGCAGAAGGTGATTGACACACCCAGTAGGCGGTGATAGACCCCCTAATAAAATGAACTGTGCACACCTATGATTGTTAATATTAATTGTAATCATTATATACAAAAGCATGTGTGACACAATAGTACTAAACCTCATAACATAAAGTAGCCTCACTTGGTGCTTGATGCTGGATTTACATCATCCGGTTTGACTTTGAAGAAGTTGATGATATGAGGGCAGCGGGAAATCTTAGAGGGGAGATTAATTAAAGACAAGCAGTAGTCAGCCAGTGTGACTTGTCTGTTCTCTGTAGACCTCAGGCCATCAAACCACTTTGGTGCTAAAAAGGCAAAGGTCAGTGTCAGATTTATAGTGGGGTTAGCTCATACTGTCATAATGTAACACGAGGTTAATCAGATAGGTGATAAGTAACATATATACTGTACCTTCATTGGAATTTCAATTTGGTAATATAACATTTTAACAAGATTCATATTTCGTTTGATATTAAAACTTAAGCACATTAAACATTAAAAATAATTTTGATTGAATGGTTCGATCAATGTAAGAAACATTATAGTCATTTTGCCAAATTGGCTTCTAAAGCTGATACATTCTGAAACTCAGATTTATCTTCTACAAAGACGTTATCACACAAAAATCTTTCCACAAACAGATGGTTCAACCTATAGGTTTCAGTTCCCGTTTCTTGAATTCAATATGTAAAAGGTGTCTAAATACAGTATAGGAAATAGCATGTACACAAGTAGCAGCTATGTTGGCAGTGGCAAATATGCAAATAATACTAACGATCCATTCATGCTGGTTTTGCATGCAGTGGTCAGAGGCTGAACCTATTTCAGATGTAGTTGGATGTCTATCGATGCTACATACTTTTTATTCTATCAGGTGATTTCATAAAAAAAATACTGTATCAAAGATGGATGGGGTCTAAGGCATGAATTAGAGAAAGAGACTCAGGTTAGATTTTAAGTCTGATAATGGCAGAATATATGGCAGAATATAGAAGGATCTGCATATAAACTAATAGTGGGTAAACACGGTGAGAAATGCACTATGGCCCTTATTCAGATCTGATCGCAGTACAAATTTGTTCTCAAAATGGGAAAAACCATGTGCACTGCAGGTGGGGCAGATGTAACATGTGCAGAGAGAGTTAAATTTGGTTCACAATCTCTTTTCACAATCTCCATATATGGAACTAGAACACGCCCTTTGGGTGGAGCATGACACACCCCCTCAGTGGGGAGCTGTGCAAAATTCTACTACCAACTACAATCTCCCTGAAACTAGTTTTCAAAAGTAGGCAAGTATGGTAATATGAAGCTGGTTTTTAAAAACCTTTTCATCACATTAAATAATTCATACTGCATTTACAGTATATGCTTGTATTTGTATAAATGATGTCAAAATATAAGCTGTTAATTCCTAATGTACCAGCAGGTTTTTTTTATCACTTTCTACATCATCCGCAATTTTTTTTTTTAGCAGAGGATTTGGGGGACTAAAACAAATGCTGTCTCTCCATCCCCAAATGCCAGCTGTGTCTATCACACCCTGTGATATTATATTTGAGGAAGTGTTAAGGTTCATGTTTGCTGTAAATCTGTCATATAAAGGCAGAGAAGAATAAACAAATTCATCCACAATACAATTAGGACCTTATTCTGGTCCATTTGCAGCCAGCGTTTGTTTTCACGGGGACCGATGTTTGGCATATGCGCGTGCTCAGCCGCATTTCTGCACATATGCATACTCCAGGTGCGTGCAGCCACAGCGAACAGACTGTTCGCTGGGTGCATGCACCTAAGGCTGTGGCCGGGGGGTGGCGGTGGGTAGTCGCACCCATGAGAACACCCAACGTTTCATGGGTGTTACCATGTAAATGCTGGGCATTCCCATGGTAATCGGGCCGTGATGTCGGTGCCGGGGCGGGCAGCTGACATCACCGGATGTCAACTGCCCACTCACTTCCTCCCGAGGGTACATGCAAATCTAAGTGACCTGAGAGTCAGTTAGATATGCGTGCACGTTCCACATAATTTGATCGATGCCCACAGTCTGTGAAAGGAAAACACACACTGTGAGGGGGTGGCGGGCATACCACCATTCGCAGGGCGGATTCTGGTTGACTCGCAAGGGTGCGAATTTGCATCCAAGCGAATCAACCAGAATAACCCCCTTAATTCACTGAACTGTTTTGCTATTATTTTCATAATAGGAAGATGACATTAAGTTTCCCTTGTACAATAAATGATCATCAAGGGTCCACAAAACCTTAACTACCCTCACTCCCCATTAGTGGGAACCCAGAAAACAATTAAATAAACAAAACAAATAAAAAGGTTTATGCTACCCAACATCCAGGGTCCAAGCTCCCCAGCCATATTTGAAATAGAGAAGGCATGCATTCCAAAAAGGGGTGTGGTCTTGAAGTTCCCCTTATTCACATTATACCACAATGTAGTGTCCCTTATTCACAGTACACCACAGTTATCCTTTATTCACATTACAACAAATAGAGTTGTCCCTGATTCACATTATGTCACACATAATTATACCTTATGCATGTTATACCACACAAAAGAGCCCCTTATTAATGTTAGGCTACACAGTATTACCTCTTATATACACATTGCGCTGCACAGTAGTACCTACCACACAGTAGTGCCACTTACACATTATGCCTCACAGCAGTAGTGCCCTGTACACATTATGCCAACACAGTACCATTGCCCCATAGACATTATTCCCACACAGTTGCATTGCCCCTTACACATTATTCCCACATAATTGTAGTGCCCACCAAACAGTTACAGTGCCCCTTACCATAGTTCTGTCTATGGTTCTGACATATTTTGGATGACTAACTTCACCTAACCCATGAATGAGCACCATTCTACAGTTAACAAACTCAAAATAAACTGTAAACACAAATGCAGCTAGGAGTTTGTTCACTGTAGTGTGGTGCTGAGCTGGACACCAGTGCCAGTAACAGTGTCTTATGTCTGCTGTGTGTGTCTTTGGGAAAGGCACACCAGGTACTACCACTACTATTTAATTCTCAACCACTTGGCAATGTATGATACCACTGGGCAGCACCCCTTCTCAGTCGATGCCCATGGGGAGTGCAATCCTGCTTAAGGGGTAGATAAGCCCCTAACTACATATGTAAACCCATCAGTCCATCAGATAGGCAGTGGTCTGGATCATTGGTTCAATCATAATTAGGTTGACAGTCATCAGTCAAACAAATATGGTTGACATGCAATAGGTTGGCATGGTCAATTGTTCTACATGCAAAGTGAAAAGGTCAACCTATCATCTAGAAACAAGTATTGGTCATTTTAATAAAAATTCTCACTTATTACATAAAACACACACACCAAGAAGCATGTTTTAGATTATTTAGTAAATCTTTATTAAAATTCACATTGCAACATAATATGTTGTGGTGATTTAATACCATAATATGTATACAAATGTAGATTTATCAACTAAACAAACCCTATCATCCAAGCTGCAAAATAAACACAACTTCAGTAAAGTCCTAATAACACAAAACATGCCAAAAAGTGTTATTGGTAGATTTACCTGGTAAGTGAGGGATAGTTCTGTGTTCTTTGTCTATTTGTCCAGACTCAATGGGAAACATTTCCTTCAATGCTTTCTAAAAGAAATGTAAGTAAGATATTAGGTCAAAACAACAACTAACTAACCGATGACGTACTTTAACTCTTATCTCCATAGCATAGTTTGATATGCACAACTCTTATTTCTACCACATATATAAACTGTAGTGAAGGGGTGGGGAACCTTTTTTGTGCCAAGGGCTGTTTGTATGGGTAAAAAATCCTTTAGTGGCCATATGTAAATGTATCTTACAAATTGTCCTGCTGCAGCAGTCCCACGGCCTGGTGGCTGCCGCTGAATAGGACTGACAGTCTCTGGCTGCTGTTGACTAAGAGGAATCTCGTGAGAACTACTAACCTCTCGCAAGAATTCCCCTGTACTTGACTCCTGGCAAAGCCGCCGGGCAGGTGGGAGGGCCACTCAGACGGCTACAGAGGATGCATACGGCCAGCCGGGCCTGAGGTTCCCCACCCCTGCTGTAGTGGCAGATGACATAGGGCCGGATTCAAAGTTGTATGATATTGCACAGAGAAGGGGCTGAGTATTACCATACAGCGATATGCTAATGTAGCAGGAGGTGTCTGGTGTAAATAGACATTCTTTCTACATATCCGCTGTTGTGTTTCAAAATGCACCACACAAATCAGATACAGTAACTCTGTGTGACCATCTGATTAACATACAGGTTACTCAGATTTCCCTCTCAGGTCCGCAGCCAAGGTCAGTAAATCCATGTTGGCAGACACTGATTTCGTATGCCCTCGTTTATAGGAACTGACCATGTCGGCACTCTTATACTGCCCCAAAATGCTTGCTTGTTTAGGAACTAGATCTGAGAATTACAGGCAGGCATTTATCCATCATGCAATACCATCAGAGAGGTGACTAATTGTGTCCAAATGTATTCTACAGCAGGACAATGAATCCAAACATATAGCCAATGTCATTAAGAACTATCTTCCTATGGTTCCATATGTGTATTGGCAGCTTTCTACATTGTCATTTTGGAAAAAATATAAAAAATGTATTAAAGAAAAATAACTATTTTCAGCATAAAGAAAAACAAAGAGTCCTGGAAGTAATGATATGGCCCCATAGATATCTATACCTATAATGGGATCAGACAGGAACCACTGTGAAAATGGTATTGAAGAACTTTTCCTGGTGATTTGTGACTGTGCAATAGAGATATCCCCGGGAACAAGGGGTGAATTAGGTAAATTTGCAAAACACATTTGGTTTGCAGATGGACAAAACCATGTGCACTTCAGGAGGGGGATATGTAACGGGCAGAGAGAGTTAGATTTGGGTGAGTTATTTTGTTTCTGTACATGGTAAATACTGGCTGATTTATTTTTACACTGCAATATAGATCTCAGTTTGAAGTACAAACCCAAATCTAACTCTCTCTGCACATGTTACATCTGCCCCACCAGCAGTGCACATGGTTTTGTCCATCTGAAAACCAAATGTGCTTTTGCAAATCAACCTGAATTAGGCCCAAGGTGCGGACACTATGATCCCGGAGACCTGCGCATATGCAGTTGATGCTGGCTTAAAGCCAACATCTATCCCTGGCCTGCCCCTGGCCATTTTTCTCATGCTCTGGTATCCAGGATATCCTTTCCAATAGTCAACTCTCCCTGGGCTCTGCTAACTTCTCAACTCTCCCACTTTTTGGCATTTATTCTGATCTCAGTTTCTCCTTTTTTTCATTTGAATGTATCTTTGTTCCCTAATCCCATATTTATCCGTTCCTTTTTCTCCTTTCGTTTTTCATGGTTTTATTTCCTTCTGGTTATATATTAATGTTGTTTATTTTTACATTACAAATGGTGTTAAATGTGTACCCTTTGTAATGTACCTATTGTTTTTGTAATCTTAAAAGAAAACTTATAATAACACTTTTGTCTAAAACAAACAAACAGGGAGATTACTTATATGTACAAGCAGTAATGGTGCCCATACACAATGCAATCTAGTTCAAAAAGTACGGCCAGCCCATACTTATTGTAATGTGTACTGTGCAAAGCATGGGAACACAAATTGCCTTAAACGGTACAAAACGTACCATGTAAAGGCGCCTTCAGATAATTAGCATCGCTAACTACCTCAGCTTTTCAAACAATTTTTTATTTGGAATTCTTTACAGTATATAAAAAGCGCAGTTGCTGATATTTGTGAAGAAATGAATGTGGAGTAAAATCATCACAAGAAACAAAAAAAGACCTAATAAAATATAAATTGAATTTATTTAAACATGTAAAAGTTTTTCTTTTGCACCACAGTAGATGTAGTACAGAAATAAATGCTCTTCTTTTATTTAACTACATTAAATGAAATAGAAGTAATGTTATGTTTAATATAACAAGACCAGTTACCAGGTGCAGTCAATATGGAATAAAAAAAAAACTAATAAACTCACATGGAATTCATAGATTTCAGTATATTTCCTGTACACAAGTTTTTCTGTAAGATCCTGCCACTTTACCATGAACATGTATACCTAGTAAATCAGAAAACAGTAATGAGCATTAACAGAATACAACATACTGTATTTATTCTTATCCTTGATTTATATGGCAGCAAAAGATTTCCTCAGTGCAAGACAATGTAGAACAAGGTAGAAAACAATGCAGCAGTGCTCATACAGGGTTAACACCTGTTCACATACGTAAAATATATGACTGCGATCAAAGTAAAAACTATTCATATAGTCATAAGGGAACTTTGTATGTACAATATTACATGTGACAAAACAATGTAAAAATAATACAGTGCCAGAGCAACTGTAATATTATATGATGAAAAGAAAAACAGGCAGTATATATGGCATTGTAGCTTGAGCCTAATGAGATTACTATACAAAAATGTTCTACAATCACATCCTACTGTACACTCACTGTGGTAGATCCGTCAAAAGGATCATGCAGGCAGCGGTAGTGGGCACCTGGGGAAGGGGGGAATAGGCTTAGGCACTAGAATGGGGGTTAGGGTTAGTCTGTGGGGAGGGGGGGGGTAGTTTTAGGTGGCGGGTGCAGGGTTAGGGTTAGGCACTAGTAGGGAGGGTTAGGGTCAGACTGTGGGGAGGAGAGGAGAGTTAGGTAGCTGCAAGGGAGGGTTATGGGGCCTACAGACAGGGAGATATGCAGACCATTCTGAGCGATGCTAGATCATTTAGAACACACAGAAAGGTCACTCAACATACAGCGATGTGTCAGATTTCTGTACTGAGAGATCTGTCAGGGCCAGTGTTCTCCGGTAACACTGGCCCTGACCGGCGATTAACTAGATTTATCCAGCATGCTGGATTTTAATCACCGGGCAATATCGGCGCGCAGGGCCACACATCATTATCACGATTGCTATGGCCCCTACACGGAGTGATATTGGGGCATTTTCTTCTATCGCCACCTGTGTAGGGCCCTTTAGGGTAGGGGGGGGGAGGGTTAGTACAATTATGGAGCCCTTGTTGGACAGTATTGGGAAAACAAATGTCCCTTACACTCTTATATTAAATTTAAATCAGTTATAATATTCTGTATTCATGACTGCATAGCAAAAATTACATGTTTCTAATTTGTTCAGAGATATTAGTATGACATTATTAACCACAAAAGCACATTTAATAAGACTAAGGGGGGTAGTTAGGAAAGCTTGGAGAGAGATAAAATTGTGAGATAAATTCCACCTTTCATTTTTTAAATACAGCCTGTAAAATGTAAGGCAGAAGCTGATAGTCTGGTACTTTGTGTTACAATTTTGCCTCTCTCTGAACATTGCTAAATACTATTGCAGAGGCAGAATTCTGGGAGGCAATAGAGTCATCTGCCGCCGGGCTCCTGCTCCCAAGGGGGCACCTCTACTCCCCCTGCAAGTTTATATCAGTTATTTAAAAACCAACAATATTGCTTTTGTGGCTGAGTTCTTAAAGATATATGTGTTCTCTATATATGTATGTATGTATGTATGTATGTATGTATCTATCTATATTTCTTAACAGAAATATATCATTTACATACGGTTATATAGGGTTGTGAGTGCGTATGTGTGGGTGTGTGTGGGGGTACCAATATGTATCTTGCCTCTGGGCAACTGTAACAAACTTACGCCACTGTACTATTGGTTATAATACTCATTGGTTACAATACAAACTGTATTACAGTACTGTGCAGAAATATATCCCCTCCCCTATGAAAAAGTGTTTCCCAGCTAAAGATTATCTTATCTTCAAATACCAACAGCAATTGTATTGTAATCAGATAATATTTAATGTACATACACATATGCACAGCAATAAACCAATCATAAAGTTCTAACATCTTCAGGTTCATTTGTACAGTAAGGTGATTTAACTGCTTACACTAGTAAGTTTACATACTGTATATGAAGTATTTGTAGTTCTTTACACTTTCCTTACAACAGTATAGAGCAACACAACATGTGTGGCAAATATTAATAGCCTGCTGTTATACTGAAATATATTACTTTCTCAATAAGAAATGTATATTAAATGTACTTACATAATGCTGGCTGGGAAGGAATCTCTTCTCAAAGCCAAGTAGCTGGACATGCCTGATGTAGGATGTCATTATGCAATGTGATGTTGTACAGTTGCTGCTCAGCTGTGGATGTCACAAGCTTCTGTCACTACACTGCTGCTACTGCCTACTATATTCACAGTGAAAAGGAGGGGCTAAGCACTGATTGGCTGAAGATAACAGCCCAATTATATTTTATTTCCAGGTGTTCTGTATGAGAAATTCCACTTCTTCCTAGAAAGAGGATATTTACAGAAGAATAGTGACACATCCACATATTTCGAGAACTTAGTTTGTGTACTCATATGTTAGATCTATGTGGTTGTGTTCATATATATAGATATGTGCTCATAAGCACATACACACACACACAATTACCTTGATCCCTAGTATATGACCTTTGTCAATCTCTCTCTCACATTTCAACTTCAACTCCTCTATATTTTTCTGTTCCCCACGGAAGGGGGAGCTGGTGACTGACAAATACGCATAAGGTTCTGGATAATAGATCTACAATGCCCTTGACAGATACAAAAGGTCGTCAGGTACCAAAGGTTGACAGATGAAAGGTTGACAGTGCTTAAGGTCGACAGGTACAAAAGTTCAATATGACAATGGTCAATATGTTTGCAATATTTAGAGTGCATGAGAGCAGGAGGCTGGGCTATGAGGCATGATAGGGGTATGTGGGCAACACAGCGTCAGCGACTCCCCAGTGGTGGAAGTTACGGTTCAGGAGAGCAGGAAGCTGGGTAGTGATAGGGGTGTGTGGGCATACGGGGGACTAAAGAGGAGGGTGGGGGACACTGTGCAGCTTCTGCCAGTGGGTGAGGGTCCAGCGTGGCAACACAGGAGTACAGGATGGTGGCCCTGAGTCAGTGTCTCCTCCTACTGGGTGGGAGTTAGGGTGCATGAGAGCAGGAGGCTGGGTGGTAAAGCATGATAGGGGAATGTGGGCAACACAGGGTGAGTGGGTCCCCACTGGCGGAAGTTACGGGGCAGGAGAACAGGAGGCAGGGCAGTGATTGAGGTGTGTGGGTATGAGGGGTAGTAAAGGTTTTTGGCTGTTGCTGAGTAGGGATAGGCATTGGTGCAGACGCCATTGATGGTTGGCATTGATGGCAATTTTGCACCCTGCCATCGATAGTAGTTACATATTACTTGGAGAACCATCGATTGTTGTAGCTATCGATGGTCATCCATTATATCTGACTGAATAGGCCGTGGGTCAATCAGAACTTGGTGGCGGGACTTCCGGGTGTGGGGGGCGGAGCTATGCTCCGTGTCCCGGCACCTTAAAAATGTTTGAACCTTGATCGGTTCTCCTTTGCCATCGATGTAGGGAAACCATCTGGTCCTCCCACATCGATGGCAAAAGTTTTCAACATCGACCATAAACCATCGATTATTTGAAATCATTGATGGTCGATGGGCATCCCTAGAACTGGAGGAGGGTGGGGGACAGTATGCAGCTCCTGGCAGTGGGTGAGCGTCTCCTCCCACTGGGAGGGAGTGAGCGTGCATGAGAGCAGGAGGCTGTATAATAGTGGTATGCGCACGCGGAATACATGTAAAGTAATCTGCGTCTGCTCGGCATGCTTCAGGCTCGGTGGCTCGCTGCACTCGCCATACTATATAATGTCAACTCCACGCCGATGTGGATAGTGGGGGTATGAAAAGGTCGGAGGACGCGTTCTGCTCCGCTTGCTATGCTTTGGGGTGGGGGGTGCGTAAAAGCTATTTTTAGGACATACAATCATTATTGTATACCTAATGTAATGGCATCGCATGCGATTTTGCGGGAGGTGTGATGCGATGCGATATTGTGGTGTAAAATAAAATAAAAAAATTTACATGAAAAAAATCGCAGCGCATCGCATGCCCTTAAAATGTGATGCGATGCGATGCGATTTCCCTACGTTACCGCCCGTATGTTAATTGGGCACCTAACTAACATATAAGTTCTATGTATCCTATTTAATGCAAACTAAATAATATTTTTGAATGAGACAATTTATTATTAAAACATCTGTGAGGTCTAAAAGAGGAGTTATTTAAAAAAAAAAGATATGTATTTAGCAGACTTCACTAATGAAAGAGATGCATTTATAAGGGTGATTTCCAATATCTCATATTATGTAAACCTGGGAAAGTCATGATTATATATGTATTTTTTTTAAAGGGAAGTTTCTGTTCCTCAACAGTGTAACCAGTGCTTACAGTTTTATAGCTAAAGCAGTGGTTCCCAAACTGTTTCAAATCACGGCGCTCTAGAGTATCAGAATTTTTCACGCCACCGCTGCACCAAAATAAGTCTAGGAAAAAACTAAAATAATGAGATTGGGTACTTATATGTTAGTTGGGCGCCCATTATAGTTACTACGCTCATAACCCCACTATCCATGTCGGTATGGAGTTGATTTTATATAGTGTGGCGAGCATACGCGTAAAAATAAGCAAATAGCTTAGTGGGCACCCAACCAGCATATAAGTACTTGAGATTGTGTTGATATGTCATCTTTAGGTTCAGTTATGCTTTGAGGGACAGGGCTTCCTACTGTTTGTACACATGTTTTATGATTGACCAGCACTGTTTTTTTTGGTGACCATATGTTATCTTAATTGGTCCTTGATTACCAATCCCAGGCACCCCTACAAGTGTCCTGAGGCACATCAAGGTACGATGGGACACAGTTTGGGAACCACTGAGTAAAAGTGTTACTAACTTAGGAAGAGCTGTATTATATAAGCAATTTATAATACATCAGTACATTGGACTGAAAATAACCCATGGACATTCATTGTAAAGAAAAATATGACAGTTCCAGTATGGTGCGCTTCAAGCCACCTTGAGGTGGGTACAACCCAAAGATGGTAACCCTAATACCATCAATAATACAAGGTGAAGCAATAGAAACTGGGTGTTACCTCCACTGACACTTAATTGAATGATACGTCCCTGAATGATGGGTTACGATCCTCTTCTCCGAATATCAAAGAACAGATGGTATGTATAATAAAAACCGTACGTCCATCCTGTTTATATGGACGTTCCTCTATTCATTGTAAAGAGACCAACTGCCTTTGTTTAGATTCATGACATGGTATTTTTACATTAGTTTAGAGAATTTGACTAAATGATTGGGTAAATCAACTCTGAGCTGCCCAAAGGTCTTAAACCTGAAATGTGTCTGCGTCTATAAGAGCTAGATCCTTAAAAAGCATAAAACAATACAAAAAGTACATTATTGTAGTGTTGTTTAAGCAATCAAAGTTATTTGCTAGACACTTTTACAAGAACAGTGACCCAACTGAATATTTGTCCATGGTCCAAGGACATCACTATACTGGGAACAAGGGCAGCCATTGTTATGGGGCCTAGACCCAGATTATAAAGTTGCATACAAATTTCCCAAGTTTTGCCTACTAAGTAACTGAGACCGATCCACTGCCTAGCCTGAATTGTGTGACTAAATTTCAGTGAAAAATGGGTATTATAAATGTAATCATAGGGGTACAGTAATGTGCCGTAAAAATAACTGGAGGGCACCGTAATGTGGCACCATATGAACTGGAGGGCACTTTAATTTGTCATCTTGTCTGCTCATATAACATGGAGACACTATAATGTTACATAATAGGAACTGGGGCACTTTAATGTGGCACATTATGAAATGGAGGCCCTATAGCATAGCACCATATGCACAGGGGCACTGCAAATTGCATAATATAAACTGGGGACACTATGGGGGAAATTTACTAAGATGTGAAATACACTTCACAGGTCATGTTGCTATGGGCAACCAATCAGAAGCTACTTCTTATTTCTTTTTCACCCTCTAGATTCTAGACATGATCTGATTGGTTGCCCATAGCAACATGACCTGTGAAGTTTATTTCACTTCTTAGTAAATTTCCCCCTATATGTCGTAATGTGAATTGGGGAACGGTGTTATATAATGTGCACTGGCAGCCCTACAAAGTGACAAAACATAAACTAGAGCACTACTGTGATGCTTAATATGACCCAGGCACTGCTATGGTTCATGGATGAGGGCACTATTATTGGGCATAAAATTAACTACAGTAATGCAAAGAGATGTCTCTCAAGATGCAGTGAGACAGTGGTCCCTTCAATGTGTTACTACTGGGCACACAAAGTTATGGTCACAGAAGGCTTAGAAGTTCAAGTAAACATAAATTCCTACTCAGTGGCGTAAGTTCATCCGAGTTGCCCGGAGGCAAGATAAATATTGGTGCCCCCCAAATAGCTCAATCAGTAAGGTGTCTGTCTCCATTTGGACAGGTCATGGGATCTAATACAAAGTGTGACAATTTCAAAAATTATACCCAATCAGCCACATTAGCGATATCAACTGCTTTCAATCAACTGATTCAAACTTGAAGGGGAGGAGAGGTGCCCCCTTGGGAGCAGGAGCCCGGCGGCAGATGACTCCATTGCCTCCCAGAGTTCTGCCTCTGTTCCTACTTGAGATCACTAAACTGACAACACTTCCTCTTTACATGTTTCAAAAAGGAGAAGTACATATGTTTCAGAGTTCTGCGTTGGCTCATGACTGTTTCATCATGAAATTTGTTAATTTAACCTAAATAAAGAATGTAATAGCTGCAATAAAGCGTGGAAGGTACGATAATGCACGTAGCCTATTAACTGGCAAATTCCAAACAATTCTGAGGAATATTAAGACATGAAAAAAAGCAGTTTAAGCCCACGTTCTGGGGCAATCACCATAAAAAATGTTCAAATCCTCCCTTTACATGGGAAAATGACACTTTAGTCTTTAGTCAATGGACATAAAATGACATATAGCATAAAAAGAATGAAGCAGCATACAAAGAATATTTCCGTGGTTCATTTGCTAAATGGCTGGAAAAAATTGAGATGGTTCTCACCCTGTTGCTGTAATGCGGTGGAATTATGCTCCAAAAGCAACGTGGGCCGAGCCTCAATTGCTCGGCACCACCATAGTAGGTATAGTTCTTGAATTCCAGGGGATTTTCTCACCAGTCCACGTCCAACGTATTGCCGCAAAGTGCAAATAGATATGCAAGGATAGAGTCCTCCAAAAAACGCGTGTATCCCCAAAACGGTGTACAGTGTGTATGCACCTTTAGATTTGGGTGGGATTTATTCAAATGAAATCTTAATTGCAGTGTAATAATAAAGCAGCCAGTGTTTCAGGCTTGCTGGGACTCCACAGCAGAACCCAATAGTTAATAATTCTTTATTTTACCCAATGGCACAGGGGCACCATGGACAGCCCCAGGTTTCAGCCTGGGCAGGGTTCATCCTGGAGGGGGACCCCTTTATTGGGGGGTTCCCACAGGCAGGGCTGGTGCTAGGGTGTTTGGCGCCCTCCTGCAAACTATAAATTTGCGCCCACCCAAACTTTACAAAGGGACAGCGCACACCGAAAGAAAGATGTGTGATCTCACAAGGGAGGGGCATGGCCACACAATAGTACTCCCACTCCAAATTACACCACACAGTAGCACAATCTTATTTACATTACATGGCACCAGTGCCGTAACTAGCCATTTTGGTGCCATGTGTCATAAAGGGAATTGGTGACGACCCCACCACAACAACAACAAAAAACAGGGAAAGTGCGCAAAAATGTAGGAGCGTGGTCACATAAAATTACCATTAACACTGTCATCCCCATAACACATTATGCTTCACAATTCAATGCCCATTACACATTATACCACACAGAGGCGGAACTAGCGAGTTGTGGGCCCAGGTGCAAAAATATGCTTCGGGCCCCCCACTAATTCCCCACAGTAGTTCCCCTTAAACATTGCTCACATTAGTGACATATAAAATGGGAGGAGAGAGCTCACCTGTGTGGTGTGCGCTCAGCTCCTATGCTGTTGAGCGGCTCATACAAACGCTGATGGTCATTTGAAATATGGCACAGGGTAGTGAGCTAATTGGAGCTGACGGTCCGGCAGAGGTCCGCTAACTGCTGCTTCCGGTCCGTGAGCTCTGATAGGCTGGTGGGCAGGAGCCATATTTCAAATGTCTGTTGGTGCTGTTTTGAGTCCCTCAGCAGCATAGGAGCTGAGAGTACACCACACAGAGCCATGGCGATGGGCAGTGAGTGGCCATGTGCTGCTCCCCCCCTCCCAGGATCCAGCACTCTAGGCTGCAGCCTGAATGATCATCCTAATGGTATATCAGGCCCTGGTCCCCTCACTGTAGTATAATTATTATATATCAGCCCCCTCCCTGTAGTATAATCAACAGCCCCCACCTTGTAGTTGTATTAATATTTAACAGCCCCCTCCCCCATAGCATTATTAATATTAACAGCCCCCATGTCCTCTAATTAAAATGTCTGCCCCCCCGTATTAATATTAACATTCCCCTCCCCCATAGTATTATTAATATTAACAGCCCCCATGTCCTCTAATTAAAATGTCTGCCCCCCCCCCCCCCCCTTCTTATATAGCATACTTACAGGCAGCACGAGTGAGAGGATACAGACCCTGCTGAACCACGCAGCTGGCGGAGCAGGGAGGATGCAGCATGGGACCACAGAGCCGGCATATGCCCGTCAACCGGCTCGGACTCGTCTCCTAGCATCAGCAGGCACCAGCAGCAGTGTGAAGACACACAGGGCTCCCTTCCTCTGACATGTAACAGCGGGGATCGGGCGGCTCTCCGCAGCAGCAGCTCTAGATCCCCGTGCGCACCCACTTCAGTATCTGCGACAATCAGCCTCTGGAGATCTGGAGCTGCTGCCGCGGATTGCTGTGCTGAGAGCCGCCCGATCCCCGCTGTTATATGTCAGAGGAAGGGAGCCCTGCTGCTGGCACCTGCTGATGCTAGGAGACGAGCATCCCCCACCCTGTCAATGGGCTTGGTGCTGCGGATCGGATCCACAACAGAGATCCGATCCGTCACACCTCTTCTGCCCGGCGCCCGCACAACAGTCTATCCGTCCGCCGCCGTGTTTCCCCCTGCAGACCCACGCTGCCGCACTTTAACTAAAAAAAGAAAAGAAAATGACAGCATGCGGTGCAGGCGGCACGGGCCCCATGAACTCCTTGGGCCCCGGTGCACTGCACCGGCAGTAGTTCCGCCCCTGATACCACATACAATAATGCTAATTATACGTTATGCCACACATCATGATGCCCCTCACACAATATGCCATGCGCTATACTGCCCATATGACACTATGCTACACATAATGCCCTGAGTACTCCTGCATATGCCCACATTAGTAGCATTGCTTATTCATAATGCCCACACCATTTGCCGACATTAGTCGCACTGCATAACCATATGCCCACACCAGTTGCCGACATTAGTAGCACTGCATAATCATATGCCCACACAAGGTGCTGACAGAAGTAGTGCTGCCTATACACGTGCCCGCATAAGTTGCCGGTAGTAGTAGCACGGCCCATACATATGCCCATACCAGTTGCCGACATTAGCAGCACTGCGTAACCATATGCCCACACCAGTTGCCGACATTAGTAGTGCTGCCAATACACTGCCCACACCATTTGCCGACATTAGTCGCACTGCGTAATTATATGCCCTAATCAGTTGCCGACATTAGTAGCACTGCATAACCATAGGCCCACACAAGGTGCTGACAGAAGTAGTGCTGCCTATACACGTGCCCGCATAAGTTGCCGGTAGTAGTAGCACGGCCCATACATATGCCCATACCAGTTGCCGACATTAGCAGCACTGCGTAACCATATGCCCACACCAGTTGCCGACATTAGTAGTGCTGCCAATACACTGCCCACACCATTTGCCGACATTAGTCGCACTGCGTAATTATATGCCCTAATCAGTTGCCGACATTAGTAGCACTGCATAACCATAGGCCCACACAAGGTGATGACAGAAGTAGTGCTGCCTATACACGTGCCCACACCAGCTGCCGGTAGTAGTAGCGCTGCCAATACATATGCTCACACCGGTTGCCGACATAAGTAGCATTGTGTAACCATATGCCCATACCAGTTGCCGACATTAGTAATGCTGCCTATGCATATGCCCACACCAGTTGCCGACAGTAGTAGCGGCACTGCCTATACATATGCCGACAGCAATTAGCCGACATTAGTAGTGCTGCCTATACATGTCCAGACACCAGTTGCCGACAGTAGTAGTGCTGCCCATACACATGCCCACACCAGTTGCCGACAGTAGTAGTGCTGTCCATACACATGCCCACACCAGTTGCCGACAGTAGTAGTGCTGCCCATACACATGCCCACACCAATTGCTGACAGTAGTAGTAGTGTTGCCCATACCAGTTGCCGACATTAGTAATGCTGCCTATGCATATGCCCACACCAGTTGCCGACAGTAGTAGCGGCACTGCCTATACATATGCCGACAGCAATTAGCCGACATTAGCCGATATTTTTACACTGCAGCCTGCACAGACCTGACTGATCCATGCAGGCTGCCGACATGTATTTGTATTTAGTGGCCATATATACGGCTGCTAAATACGAAGGCAAATGGCCGCCTATGCCATCGGGAGAATACAAATCCGTAAGTAGGGCAGATTAGTAAATCTGCCCTATTTACAATTCATATTTTCCCGAAAATACGACCAATGCCAGTCCTATGAATTCGTACCCAGCATTGGTAGTATTTTAGAACCTTAGTAAATTCCCCCCATTGGCTTATGTTGCAGTGACAGGTCTGGAGATTTCAAA
This sequence comes from Crinia signifera, assembly GCF_055691185.1. Lineage (NCBI taxonomy): Eukaryota > Metazoa > Chordata > Amphibia > Anura > Myobatrachidae > Crinia > Crinia signifera. Next base: position 242,094,957 of record NC_139218.1, read on the forward strand.
GCCATCGCCCTGGCAAAAGTTTGCAGCATCGCTGACTCAGTCCAGGGAGAAAAATACCTTTGTTTAGCGTGGCTCTGCCAGGGGGTTATTGGCTAACAAGCTTTACCCTGGGTCAGCACAGCACTGGGGTGTCCTTTTCAACCCAGGCAGGCTTGCTGGACTATTGGAGAGTGTACTCTGAAAACCTAATTAAAGTAGCAAAGCAAACACTGGGGGTGTGGATCATATTGTCGACCCCACTTAGGTCGACAGTCATTAGGTCAACACCACTGGGTCGACAGGCAACTAGGTCGACAGGGTTCTAGATCAACATGGATGAAGGTTGACAGGTGTCTAGGTCGACATGGGACAAGGTCGTCATGGTTCTAGGTCGACAAATGCGTCAGGTCGACCTGGGTTAGGTCGACAGGTTGCGAGGTAGACATGGTTTTCACTGTTTTTTGACCCGAATGTCGACACGAACACAGTTGGAAGTCAACCGCAGCCCCTCGCATCACTCGCTATGCTTCGGGCACGATGCCTCGCTGCGCTTGGCACACTATTTTATTCTCCCACCACGCCCTAGTGGATGGTAGGGCATGAAATACCGCCTGTCGGCACATGTCGGCTCAAAAAACCCCATGTCGACCTTGCGACCTAACCCATGTCGACCTAACAAATTTGATGACCAAGAACCATGTCGACCTTGTCCCATGTCGACCTTCATCCATGTTGACCTAGAACCCTGTTGACCTAGGTTTTTAATTACTAAAAAATGACCCGTAATTAATTTACATTTGGAATTATTTTAGTTGCCTCAGCCATATTTTAATACGCTCATATGTAAAATCTTACCTTGTAAACTGGATTTGTATAGAAGGTCACTAGTTACATAAGAGGAAGGTCGACAGTCATTAGGTCGACATGACTGAAGGTTAACATGGGGTTAGGTTGACAGGATCATTAAGTCGACACAAGTATTAGGTCAACATGCACAAGGCCGACAGTCAAAAAGTCGACATGGGTTTTTTCATTTTTTTTTTTTTTTTGTTTGAGCCGACATGTGCGATAGGCTGTATTTCATCCACTAGGGCGTGGTGGGAGAATAAAATAGTCTGTTGAGCATAGCGCACTTTCTTAGTGTCCCATGTCGACTGTTTTGAAATTCAGTATACAAAAAAGTGAATAATCCCATGTCAACCTTTTGACTGTCGCCCTTGTGCATGTCGACCTAATGCTTGTGTCGATCTAATGTCCCTGTCAACCTAACCCTATGTCGACCTTCAGTGATGTTGACCTTGATGCATGTGAACCTAATGACTGTTCTTGTCGACCTTATGAACCATACCCAAGTAGAAAGACAGAAGGACAGACAAATGTAGGCTTTTATATATTAGATGACTGTACTTGTATCTATTACGATAACAGAGACCTGTGAAATCTGGGATTACTCAGCGAGAGGACATCCCTGTACAGGAAACAATATCACCACATACTGTACTTGCCTACTGTAGTTTAGAAAAAGAACTTCAGGGAGATTGTGACAGCAGCATTTATCAGGGCAATAGTACAGTGGTTACATAATAAGTACATACGCATTGATACCTTACCAGATCCAGAGGAGGGACCTGAAAATTGGAGGCATGGCCTATTGAATAGGGGTGTGGTATATAATTGCGTATATTCGCTGTCTAGTGAGCAGGTAAACACGCTATGCTGCGAGCAGAGGTGTATGCTTACACATCCGCTCCCATTCCTCTGCACAGAGGAAATATCACTGTTCGTTGTGAAAAGTAAGCTACTGTAGGACTTCATTTTAAGACGAATTGACGTGGGATGAATTCGGACCTGTGTGAACAGGTCTGATCCGGGTCCCAGGGAGAGACAAACCACACACCCCAGCCTCCTATCTACAGGTGGACGGTAATCCAAAACCCTTTGTATGCATTTGCACTTTATGGTCCTGCCCCCAGGCACAATAGGAATGGACAGTCCTCATATTGCATTTTAAATTCCCCAAAAAAGCCAGTTACAATTTGTATCGGTTTGATTTATTGTTCATTTCATATAATAAAATGTATTGTTTCTAAATTGTACAATCAGTTCAATCGTTATCACACACATTCACATAGTCAGCGCTGCTTCCCCTTTTTCTTTTTAGGTCTGATCCGGTCCCTTAATCTCTGGAAATACATACATACAGTACATACATACACCTATTGGAATATATGGGACAGTTCTGTATCTGTGGCTATGGGCCTTATTCGAGTTCACTCTTTCAGACAAAATCCTTCTTAGATGGACAAAACCATGTGCACTGCAGGGGGGCAGATGTAACTTGTGCAGATCTAATTAGATTTGGGTGGGGTTTTACTTCAAAGTTAGATCTATATTGCAGTGTTAAAATAAGGCAGTCAGTATTTACCCTGCAAAGAATCACCAAAAAATCACCAAATCTATTTCTATCTGCACGTTACATCTGCCCCCCCTGCAGTGCACATGGTTTTGTCCATCTAAGAAGGATTTTGTCAGAAAGAGTGAACTCGAATAAGGCCCTATGTGAGATACATCAGAATGAATGCATGACCTAGTGGACTGCTGGAACTGTTGTTCAGTTGGCTCCAGCTTGTAAATAAAATGTTATTATGCTGAGCAGTACATGATTGGTAGTAACCTCAACATAAAACATGGGTCAAGTACTAAATGCGTTAGCATGTGGGTATTGGCTAACATGCAAATGCTATACCCACAGTGTCTCACTGATCTTGTTTCCTACCTTCACCCTATCCGTCCCCTTACTGTCACGTTAATACTGTGGAAATTTACTAAGCCAAATTCGTAAAAAAATAGGTGTATTCGTATCCAGAAATTATTTTTCCCTGCGTGATGCCCAGGGCCCCGCCTCCAAGTCCGCCCGCTCCTTCAGTAGAGTCAGCTAGTTGCTGCGCCATCTCGGCAGTCTGTACTGCCATTGCGGCACTAAGTATTTTTGCCTGGTTATAGGCTCCTGTCAAGGAAAACCCATCTCTAGTCTAGGGGAAAAATAGTTGCCTGGACATCAAATTATCAACAGCTATACCACACACAGCCTGGCAGCCATTGATGCTGGTGATGATTACCATGAATGGCTGTGTGTGATGATCATCATCATCAATGGCTGCCAGGCTGTGTACCGTACTAGCAGGATATATCATCAATTTCTGGGGGAACAGTGTGTATAGCCATTATATGATTTCCATCCTTTCAAATCAAGGGGGTAACGTCGGCGTGTCTAAATATATTTTGTGGTAAAAGGTAAAAAAGTTCCTTGACCAATATTCTATCCTATTTTACATTATAAAAAGCCTGAACTCATACATTTTTCATATGTATTTATCCAATATTAACATTAGGATTTTAGCATATGAAAATAATTTGTTTTGTTATAGGACTTTATTTTTATTCATGTGTTTATAAGTCTGCTTCTACTACAATTACCACTGCTTGACTTCTGTTTCCCATCACCGTTAGGTCTAGAACAAGTTAGACACTTTAAGGGGGATATTCAATCTCCTGTTGCTATTCCCGATGGGGGAAATAGCGGCGGGGCCCTATTCAATGCTGTCTTCCCCGACAGCAATGAACAGGGATCTCGGCAGAACATGCCCGACTTTACAAGCAGTCAGGCACGTTCTGCCGACAACGGCCGGGAATTGACGAGCTCCTGGCCGCAGCTCGACAATTTTCAACAGCTTCTCACGGCCACGCCCCCTTCTCGACGCTCGGCAGGCAGGACATTGAATCCCATACCATTGGAAATGTGACCTAGTAGATATTGAGAGGTCATTGAGGTTGGAATATGACAGCATTGGGGCCGGCTCTACCATTAGGCCACTTTAGGCAACTGCCTAAGGCATTGGGCTCTGGGGTGGAGGTGCCACTGAGTGCGCCTATCACAAAATTAAGAATGCCTATGAGGAAGACATATTTGTACTTAATGCAGGTGGTGGCTGTGGAATTCCTAAGACATCAGCTCCACACTTTTTGCTTGAGAGGCTGGAAAGTGGGAATTGGTGGCGGTGTGGGGTTGGGGGGTGCAATAGGTTAAAGTCTTGGCAAAAAGCCTTTCACTGGCCTCAGGGATAACTGGAAGTACATCTATGGCACAGGCATCGCCATGTGCTAAGCTAAGCAAGGTGAAATATAGTGTTAGGGGTAGATATATGAAGCAGTGATAAGGGAGGAGAAGTGATAAAGTGCCTGGAACTTTATCACCGGCCAATCAGCTCCTGACTGTTAAGTTACAGACTGGGTTAAAAAAGGTAGAGTTCAGAGCTGATTGGCTGGTGATAAAGTACCAGGCACTTTATCACTTCATCTCCCTCATCACTGCTTCATACATCTACCCCTTAGTGAGGGTGTAGATGAAACACTGCTTTCTGCTCCATGCTTTCACAACACAGTGCTGGGTCGCAACTGGGATTTTGATCCCGGATCTGACCTGGGTAAGTAATTCCTGGTCGTCCATTATACAGAGGGTGACCCGGGTTTAACCATTCTCATAACCTGGGTGGCCCGGGTCCAGGTTATTAGGCTTGGTGCATTCACATGGCAATTCGACCCAGTTCAACCAAGCAGCAACCCGGTAATAATAAGGTAATAATAACCCAAGCTTAGCTGTGGTGTGAAAGGGGTATTAGAGAATAAAGTACAAATCAGCATTTAAACTGTTAACACATTTCTCAAGACTCAGTTCTTAGAAAACACTTTATTTGTTGCAGGATATTCCAGTAAACAGGAAGGGTTTTAATAATGAATCTTTTATAGCCAGTGAAAGAGATTTTATCTATCTCTAGTCATAAGAACATTTGTAATAGGTATTTCACCAGGACGTCAATGAACAAAAGTTCTTGAGAGAAGCCAAACCTGAAAACATGCAGCGTGTTACAAGTGGAGCATATCTGCGGTTCAGAGACAGTGTGCAGCCTCCTTATTTGCTGGCACGGTCAGCCAGCAGTGTACCTACAGGAACGGAAAGACTCCTCTCCTCGTCCACCATAAAGGCCTCCCAGGATCTCCATTTTAGTTATGCACCACAAAAAATGCAATCGAACCATATAAACATAATAATATAAAAAGATATGATGGAACTTCAAAGCTCCAAATCAAAAATATATTTTCCTTGTATTCCAGACGTCACCGCTCTTTTATCCCAATCTTTTATTATCCAATTCATAGAACTTGGAAGAAAAAAAGAAAACTGTCCCAAAAATGTACAAAAAATTAGTCTGTATAGAAGGTGCTCCTGTTATGTGACTTCTATATTACACAGCCTTGTGGTTCCTTTCAGTGTCGGCATCTTTAGCTTCAAAAAGAAAGAATAATTTTTATTATGGCATCTTTTTCTACCATTACAAATTATTACATAGTTATTGGTCTTTACGTTCTTCACAGCATCCATGAAGACAGTAAAAAAATCTCCTCATATTGAAATTCATAAGACATCTCAGTGAGTTAAACAACAAAATATAAAGGGTCTATTATATCTAATTTACTTGAAATGGACACTAAACTAAAACAAGACTTGGATTAATTCTAAGTAGTAGAATACAAAAAACACATTTGCTTTAGGGATCAGCAGAAAGTGATGGGTTCAACATATTGTGGCTTTATCAGAACACAGGGGCCCCTTGATTTACTGATTATTTAGTTTATTTAGCTGTGCTTGAGATGCTGATATCTAAATACTCCCTCCCCTCCCTGCCTATGTCAATGCCCTCCCCCCAAGAGTGATTTTTGGTGGTCTGTGCTTGTGCAAGGTACATTCCACATACAGTATGTGCTGAAAGCAGCCACAGCTGTGGGATTTGGGTGGCGGGCGGCTATCTGCTATGTTTTACACGACAGGAATGTCTCGCCACTGTTTTGTAGGCTGGCTGGCTCAGATGAGGACTTCTGGTGGGACTGTCTAATTCCACTTCATTTTATGCAGATTAGCCGAGGTGATACAATTATCCAACCTCAGCATCAGGCCCTTATAGTTCAATATATACATTTCTAATTATATAAAAAGGATACCTTCTTCTGTAGGTTCTTCTGTTTCACTCTTGTCAGATTTACCTACAAATATAGTGCAAAAAAGAAGCAATGACAGTCATTTGTACTAGAGAAAGCACCTGTTTTTGCAGGATAGTGACTTTTTATGTTTGTCTACACCACAAAACTAATTATTTGTAAGAACTGGATTAAGGCTTTGTGGGGCACGGAGTACTTAAAATAGGGTGGGGGGATTCAACCCAGGGTCACGACTGTCGGTCCGTCCCGACAGCCATGACCATGGCCCGTTTTCATTTTGCTCGACTGCAAAATTGGCAGGCGGGATTCAATGGGGGGCGTGTCTGCGTAAACGGCCGTGGATTGTCGAGATCCGTCTGTGATTGCGTCAATCCATGGCCGTTCTCGGCAAAACAGGCTTATAAACTCGACACCGTTCTGTCATACTGCCTCTTCAATGGTGTCAGGAAAGACAGCAATGAATAGGCGCTCGCTGCTATTTCCCCTATCGGAAATAGCGGCAGGTATTGAATATCCCCAGGGGGTCCTTAATGGCTAAAATAAAACTCAATGTTAGAAGGTGCTAAATAAGAAATATAATCTGATTGGTTGCTATGGGCAACATCCCAACTTTAGTGTGAGATATTGTTTAATGTTGTCAATAGAATAATATGTATTTTCGGATTAGTGCACCTTTATGTAAACACTAAATGAAAGGAATAGTGGGGCAGATGTATTAAGCCTTAACAAGAGATAAATGCAAGTGTGATAAGGAGAGATAAACGTCCAGCCAATCAGCTCCTTACTGACTTTTTTCAAACACAGCCTGTAACATGGCAGTTAGCAGGTGATTGGCTGGACGTTTATCTCTCTTTATCATTCTTGGATTTATCTCTTGTTAAGGCTTAATACATCTGCCCCATTGGAACAATACTTTGCTATAATCTTGAATATCTTTTATATGTGCTTCAAAACTTAAGTTAGATTTACCAGATTTTGCAGACGACCCAGATTCACAGTCTTCTGTTACTTCTGAAATATAAGGAAATAAATTAGTAAACGGTGCCTGCCGGCCATCCTTAGGTGCAGCTGTGTGGTGGTATACAGTTATGCTTTTGATTGCTCACTTGTGTTTTGAGTGGCAGCCATTAGCACTGGCTTTGCCTATCACAAATCATAAATAATTTGATTTGGTCCTGGATGACCAATCACAGACACCATGGCAAGAGGATCATGTTACCCCACGGTGCCTAGGCACAGACACTGACCTAAAACATTTAGAAATGGCAGCAGAATACAATTATGTGTGGATTATGTCCATCTAAGCAGGCACTATATTTGCAGAAAGACTGGCTTACTGCCAACCTAGGGTCTCTTCATTTCAATACTGGACATCTTAAGCCTGAAACCCACCTGATGAGCCCTGTGAATGATGGTATCCGGAGTGATCATAGAATGACTCTACGTCGACAGTCATAAGGTCGACCACGATTGGTTGACAGTCAGAAGGTCGACATAGTAAAGGTCGATATGCAATTTTTTACAAAATTTTTAGCCAACATACGCCAACAGGTGGTATTTCGTGCCCTACCATCCACTAGGGCGTGGAGGGAGAATAAAATAGTGTGCCGAGTGCAGCGAGGGGACACGGTACACATAGACAGTGGCCAATATCGACCTATACAACCTAAAAACCTTAAAAACTCATGTCGAGCCTTCCAATGTCTACCTTTTTTTATGTCAACCCTTTGACCCTGTCGACCTTTGAACCCTGTCAACCTTTAGACCCTGTTGACCATTTAACCCTGTTGAAATTGTGACTGTCGACCATTAGTGGTCGACCATATGATTGTAGACCTAGAGACTGTAGATGTTTTATACCATAACCGTGAATGATATCATGAACGATAGTGTCAGAGCTCCCTGACAAGCCAGAGTGAAATCCTGCCCTGTGCAAACCTGCCAATTTATGTGCACAGCTTACAAGAGCTTGTGAAAATGTTACAGCCCTGCGATTAACAGTAAATCCATTGGCAGCTGCTCACCATCAAATGATTTTTCCAGTGTGCGCAGTCAGGCGTGGCCCAGGACTTACTCGGCCAGTGCTATAGAAACGGTCTGATCGGGGCCAGAGCTGACGTCACACAGCTTCCCTTCAAACGCCTGAGCATGTGTGCATTTTGCCTAACACTCACAGAAAAAAGGGCAACATATATTTTTTTTTTTTTAAGGCAATGTTGACACCTGGGAACGTGAATCCCCAATATGTGCCATGCTACAGATGTGCTAGGCACACTTTAACATTCCCAAATCGGAGTCCACGTGGATGGTAAAGCATGAAACTGCAAAAAAAAAAAATCATAAAGAACACATGTCGACCTTTATATGTGTTGACATTTCTCACGTTGATATATTGCATTTGTCCACCTCTTTTCAAAGTTGACCTTTTGGTGTCAACCTATTGACTGTCGACCAAGACATTGTCTGTCAGCCAGATGGAATCATTCTTTCCAGTTGATGTCACCACATAGCAGCTGCTGCTTCTTTTACCTCCCTGCCAGGGAGCTGTAGAGTATGGAAGAAGCCAGTGCAGAAGAGAGCATTTCACAGTCTGAAGCGCTACTCAAAAATATTAGCATACAAGCATATGCTCTGGGAGGTTTACACTGATGGATATATACTTACGACTGTTAAGCAACAATCCAGGAAAAGGCCTAGAACAAATAATAATAAAAATAGTTTAGAATTAGACACAATTTCTGTATTTCTTTACAGGTTACATTTTAAAAATACTACTATAAATTTTTGAGTATATCGCAGAATTGAAAAGGACACAGCTGGAGAGGTGTCTAATTATTATTTCACCACTGATGATGCCAATACTTATGACATCATGATATATGAATATCAGCCGTTTCGTGACTTACGAGTACCAGCTCTGACCATTTTTTAAACTTGTACACCAGTGAGGTTTCTCTCATATACAAGTGAAAACTGTCTAAATTGATTGATCACGTTTATTACCCCTGAAGAAGTCCCTAAGGGACGAAACGCATAGGGTATCTCAGACCAATATACATCTATGGTCAAACCAGGAATTAATACACCTTTGTGAAAACAATCATCGGAAAACTTCTGTTTTTTTGTATTTTATACGTTTTATTGTTTGGAATAAACATATATACGATTTTAAGTTAATTTGTTGTTGGTGAAATACATCTAAGCGCACCTCTACATCTTTCACTATATATATATACACATACACAAGGTTTGCAGAAATGGTGCGCTGACACCTGCTTAATTATTAAGCAACACTGAAGCTATTAAGAAGTCCACAGTTCTTTATAAGAAATCGCTTGTTCCCAGACTGTGGAACTGCAGCACCCTTCTTCTGTCTCTGTCCCCAAGAGACAACGCCGAAGCAATCTACAAACAAAGAACAATAGCGTAGTATTGTAGGGGGCGCTGGATTATTGTTGACCCAATATAGTAGCTGTCCGATGGCTCATACAGTGTTTATGAGGGAAAAAAACACAAAAAAGACAGCAATCAATGGGGATCTGTGTATGGGTAATAAACAGAAGGTTTTTTCTGAGGGGCACAGTAGAAAAAACTCCCAGGGGGATATCGTACCCTCACTCACACGAAACGGTGCGTGTACATCCACATCAAGGTATCTTTAGGGTGTTTTCAAAAGGGGACACCTCCGTGTGTGGAAATAGATTTGAAAACAGGTGCGTACCGTACTCACATGTATACGGGTAATGGTACTCCTATAAAGGTATCTTTAGGTCCCAGAAATAGAATTTTCAGTGATTACTTCCAATATTCTCAGTAAAGGGTATGAAAAGAAAACAAAATTCTCTCTCAATAAAAACAGAAATGTACTGGACAATGATACACCACAAGGGTCTGTATACAAAGAGAATTCCCAAGGGATTATCGTACCCGCACTCACACAAGAAAATGCGTTTACATCCACATCAAGGTATCTTTGACTTCAACAGGGCACCTCCGTATAGGAAATGGGTTGATAATAGGTGCGTACCTTTACTCACATGTGTGTTCGTGATGGTACTCCTATCTGGGTATCTTTTGGGTTCCAGTCAATAGGTCAGGTTTTCAATAATAAACTCCACAATCCCGGATATATCATAAAAGGAGACAAGGTTCTCTCTCAGTATAGATATTTATTGAACGGGGTAAAACAAGGATGGTGTGCACAAATACAAATGCACCAAAACATGTGCAAAAAAAGGAAGGGGAAACAATACCTGAAAGGCAATGTATGGCCATCCACTGTCAGCCAGGTAGTCCCCAGATGGTACAAGTAATATAGATGCACAGCTCCTCTCCACCATTGGTGGAGAGGAGCTGTGCATCTATATTACTTGTACCATCTGGGGACTACCTGGCTGACAGTGGATGGCCATACATTGCCTTTCAGGTATTGTTTCCCCTTCCTTTTTTTGCACATGTTTTGGTGCATTTGTATTTGTGCACACCATCCTTGTTTTACCCCGTTCAATAAATATCTATACTGAGAGAGAACCTTGTCTCCTTTTATGATATATTCGGGATTGTGGAGTTTATTATTGAAAACCTGACCTATTGACTGGAACCCAAAAGATACCCAGATAGGAGTACCATCACTAACACACATGTGAGTAAAGGTACGCACCTATTATCAACCCCTTTCCTATACGGAGGTGCCCTGTTGAAGTCAAAGATACCTTGATGTGGATGTAAACGCATTTTCTTGTGTGAGTGCGGGTACGATAATCCCTTGGGAATTCTCTTTGTATACAGACCCTTGTGGTGTATCATTGTCCAGTACATTTCTGTTTTTATTGAGAGAGAATTTTGTTTTCTTTTCATACCCTTTACTGAGAATATTGGAAGTAATCACTGAAAATTCTATTTCTGGGACCTAAAGATACCTTTATAGGAGTACCATTACCCGTATACATGTGAGTACGGTACGCACCTGTTTTCAAATCTATTTCCACACACGGAGGTGTCCCCTTTTGAAAACACCCTAAAGATACCTTGATGTGGATGTACACGCACCGTTTCGTGTGAGTGAGGGTACGATATCCCCCTGGGAGTTTTTTCTACTGTGCCCCTCAGAAAAAACCTTCTGTTTATTACCCATACACAGATCCCCATTGATTGCTGTCTTTTTTGTGTTTTTTTCCCTCATAAACACTGTATGAGCCATCGGACAGCTACTATATTGGGTCAACAAGAATCCAGCGCCCCCTACACACTGATTCCTTTTCTACAATTCAACGACTAGAGGTCTTTTGGTGATCCTCTTCTTTCAGTGTAAGGCTGCAGGATTCAGGCTTAGCGCCTTGGGACTAATTCACACTTCTTTGTATTAATAGCGTAGTATTGTCAAAACATATAAAAGTTTTTAATGAATAAAAGTGACAACTATCACTAGTACATTAACCGTACCATAAAAGTCCTCAGTTTGAGTTTGAAGAAACTCAGGAGCCCGAGGTGTGCTCCCTACCACCTGTGCTGTGCCTAAAGACATGCAAAGGGGGCCGTGCGATCGAGTGGGCTTATCTCCCGAAGGAGACAGGCCCCGTTTTTCCCCTAACCCCTCTCAACCATAAGGCCGAAGAGGGGAAAATAGGAAACGGTGGCTCCTCTTCGCCGAAGCTTAAGGTGGCCATACACACGCAGATTTATCTTCAGATCTGGCTGGTTGGAACAAAAACATGGCTATGGATGAGAGCAAATAACAGTTGACCATTTGCTTGGAAATGCTGGAAAACTGCCAAACTGTCATTCATCCATAACCATGTTTTTGTTCCAACCAGCCAGATCTGAAGATAAATCTTACTAGTGTATGGGCACCTTAAGAGAGACCCTCATTCCTCAACCCCCGGAAGGGTTAGGACGGTGGGTCCTCCGCACCCGAAGGTTTGGAGAGATCCTCAGTGGACTTCCCTCCGCCTTGCGGCTCGGGGTCGTCCTCGGGGGGACCGCAGCTCTCCCCAAAAGGCGAGAGCTTTGACACATTGGGGAAATGGAAGGCCCGAAAGGGTCGACCACACTACCCCAAAAAACGTGACAAACTACAAAAAAACCCAGAAAATGTGAAAGTGACGAACGTGAGAAGGAAAATAAATAAATAAAGAAGCCAGAAGGCCGGGGTGGGGGTGTGAAAAATTGTCCTACCCCATCCAAAAGGACGAGGTAAGGACGTGAAACGCTAACCTAGAGGGAACTGCGCAGTGCTAGTGCATGGTGATTTTGGGATCACCCGTGCATGTTCGGCACCCCCGAGTTTCCCCGGGGGCACAGTGCAGCCTCGGACTCCAAGCAGCCGACCGATCAGCGTCCGACCAAGTGTTTCTCTGCTCCCATCATAGGGCACTTTCCAGCCCCCGGCATGGGAATGGGTACTCCACTGGGCTTTTCGACTGACTCCCTTAGGGGCTGCAACCCCCTCGGAAGAGCAATCTACTCAGTCTCAGTGTTTCTCCGATCCCAAGGTTAAGGTACTAAGCTGGGCCTTTCGCGGTCTCCCCATCAGAGGCTACGAACCTCTGGAACAGGAGCCATCTACTCAGTCCCAGCCTTTCTCCGCTCCTTGGGAATGGATACTAGACTGAGCCTTTCGCTGTCTCATCCTTCGGGGGCTACGAACCCCATCAAGAGAGCCAAACTACTAGGCCCAGTGTTTCTCCCCCCCTCTCACCAGTGGGTTTACGGAAACAACTCCTACCACTGGCAGAGGTGAAGGTACTCAGCCAGACTTTTCACCACTCCCAGGCAAAAAAGAGGGGTCCTCAGTGGTGGACTTAAAACCACATGGTGCATAACAAGTATCCACACTGGCAAAATACAGGAACGTTTGGTGTTTAAACCGCAGGTCACTCACGGCTACCACAGGGAGAGATCTCCAACTTGCGGCGCTTGGCAGATTCCTTCAGCGACGGGCAGCTCAGCGGCTGCTAGCAACTTACGTATCCTGCAACTTGGAAAAGCGTCAGTCAGGCCACGCCCCTACGCATTTCGTCAAGGACTTAGTCAGTGGGGTCACCCCGCCATTAGGAGGAGGTCATCTAAATATGGGAGGATCCGTACTCCTTGAAGGTGTAAATGTGCCCTCATTAGAGCCATTACTTTTGTGAACACTTGTGTTGCTGATGAGAGGCCGAATGGCAGTGCTCGGAATTGGTAATGGCACTTCCGTATAGCGAATCTGAGGTAACACTGGTCCTTGTGGATAGGGATGTGTAAATAGGCATCCTGCACATCTAGAGATGCCATGAAGTTGTCTTTTCTGAGCACTTGTAGATAGATCGCAGTGATTCCATCCTGAATCTGGAGACCCGGACTTCAGACTCCAGTGTCTTCAGATTCAGGATAGGAGGGAAGGCGCCATCTGGATTTGGGACAAGGAAAAGATTTGAATAAAATCCTCTTCCTCTCTGGAGGAGAAGTGGAACCGGTTCTGTCACACCTGCTGACAGAAGCAAGTGGACCGCCTTATTTAGAGCTGAAGCCTTGGCAGAGTCTACAGGCATACCAGTTTAAAAAAATAATGTTCTGGGGGACACCCTTTGAATGACAGGGAAAAACCCCTGGACATAATATCCAGGTTCCAGGTGTCTGAGGTTGTACTTGACGAGACGTCTAAAAAGAGGAGAAGGCGACCCCCTACCCTGACTGCGTCGGTCTGAGCCCAAGGATAGTCAGGCAGCTGGCTTTTCAGGTTACTTTGGGGCCTGCCGGCGTCCTGTCTATGGTTGGCAACCCTTTGACTTTTGGTTTGGGAGGTACTGGTTGAAAACGAGAGGAGGGTTGGCCTTTTGCCTTTCCTTGAGGACAAAACACCAAAGACCGAGGCCTTGGAGCAGCGGAAGGCAGGAACGCCAGTTTGGATGCTGCTATGGTAGTCACAATTTTATCAATTATCTCGGTTCCAAATAGAACTTCCCCCAAAAACGGTAGGGCTTCTAAGGCCTTCTTGGATTCACTGTCTGATCGCCACGAACGAATCCATAATGCGCATTATGCCGCCACTGAAGCAGTCTCTCCTATGTAGACAATTTTCCTCTCTAATGTTATCCACTAGGCCGTTAAAGTCAATGTCAGACCTGCGGCCCACAGAAAGGGCATCTAACCAACTAGTGATGGCCAGTTCATTGTTTTAGGTATGTTAATAAAAATATATTTATATTTTTTGATATGTAATTTATTATGTACATTTATGTCTCCAGGTCCCTTTAAATAGTAAGCGATATGTATCTATCTATCTATCTATCTATCTATATGGAATATAAACATATTACACCCACACCAGCTTTCCTACTGATGGTGTCTCATAAGAGGTCAGATGATTTTGCCTAGCAACATGGCATAAACAATAGACGCCGTGTAGTTCGTGGCCACCTTCTGGAATCACGTGTTAAGGGCCCCATACATCAGCAATTAATTGTGACAATTTTCAGATATGGAGATGGTTGCCACAATTAATTTTAGATGTGTGGGCTCCCCCTTTTGGCAATCCCAATCAAAATCGCCAATCGATTGCTTAATCAGGTTTTTAAACATGTTTAATAATCTGGTATTATCTGCAGATCTTTTTTATATGTGTGGGCATTCCCAATTCGTCTTCTCCATCTATTTACATTATGAACAGCTGAAATGACAATCGATTGGGCAATTTCCAGATATGAAGATGCAATCTTTAGATGGAAAAATCTGCCGATCACTGAAATAAATATGTAATGTGTGGGCAAAGTCAGATAGATTGTAAAATCCATTTATCTGGCCAAAAAATCCCTGGATCTGGAAATCCATAAATTGTGATTGCTGATGTATGGGGCCCATAAGTCAAGTGACCGGGAGACACTGCTTAGTTACACAGGACGCTCCGGGTGATGCTGTGTAGTTCCTGTGTTGCGGCCGTCTTCTGGGCAGACACGGGACTGCGTGTTGCTAGGTAATGGTGTGGATGCGATCTGGACAATGATGGGGGCCTCCCATTTCATCCATGTTTTTACATTAATCATTGGAAGAACAAACATGATTGTGAAAAAATCTGTGAAACATGTAAATTATATTATATTCTAACTGTCTATTTGAACTTGTATGTAACAATAAAAACTGTTTTTTTTTTAATTGATTTTTATATAAGTGTTGAAACATAGGTTAAGCGCACTTCCATTTCTACTCTACAGTACATTCTTTTCTCTCTTTCTCTACTAACAGAGAGGTTATATAGAGGTGCAGCTAATCCCTCCCCCCTTAGCACTCTTTAGAGTCTTCCTTGTGTAACTATTTTAACATTTTAATTATCTACATTTTTGTTTTTATCGTTATTACTCAATTAAGGAAATTTCCTGACGTGTGCAGCTTCCTCTTTATTCACATCATCTTGCAAAGTTGTCTTGTTTAGAAACAAAACAAGTCTAGAGTTGCAGATATATTTATACCATAGTTATCAGCAGCTATAGGAATTCCCCCATCCCAAAATAGTTTGGAAGAAAAATTGGTTTAAATATAACAATAAAATAATAAATGAAGGCATGCCTCCCAACTTTTTAATGAAAGGAATCGTGACTCGGCATGCCGAAAAGGGGCATGGGTTCATGGGGATGCTGCTGTCATTTATTTATTTATTAGCAGTTTCTTATATAGCGCACACTTATTCCGCAGTGCTTTACAGAGTATAGTTGAACATTCACATCAGTCCCTGCCCCAGTGGAGCTTACAATCTATATTCCCTACCACATGTTCACGCACACACAGACATTCTAGGGTTAATTTTTGTTAGAAGCCAAATAACGTACCAGGAAAATTTTTGGATTGTGGGAGGAAACCCATGCAAGTACAGGGAGAATATACAAATGCCACACAGTTAGGGCATGGTGGGAATGGAACCCATGACCTCAGCGCTGTGAGGCAGTAATGCTAACCATTACACCATCCGTACTGCCAGAGCCATGCCCAATTTCCCATCACTGTTGGGGGCATGGGCAGAGCTTTGTGAGCTGCTGGCATGCCCTCTGTCCCTCTGTCTCCTGGAAATAGACTCCCAATCCCCCCCCCCCCCACCCACCCACCCATCACGGGACACTGCTGCCCCTGGCTGACACGTAGGAGAGTCACAAAAACTTGTGACTGTCCCACAAAAATCATCACAGTTGTGAGATATGATTAAGGAACTAAAGAACCACGGACCACTGAAAAGAAACTGAAAGGAACTACAATGTTTGTAGAAATATACAGAGACCAGTGAATGCTAGAACACCAATATTTATTGTCAGGCAAATGGTTTAGCGTTAATCTCCTTCATTTATGTATTTGTCTCAGCTAATCATTGACTACCCATGCGATATGTGACAGAGTAAACTTCATATTGATTAACTAGTGTTCATCTAGCACCCTGCATCTTACAAAACCTGTGCACTTCCTCTACCCTGCCTGGAGTGTCGCTCTCTAGTACAGGTCTGGTCTGCATATCAGTGCTGAAATACAGACCAAACTGTGCTAGAAGCACAGCAGAGAGCCACACCCCAGGCAGGGTAGATGAAGTGCACAGGTTTTGGAAGATGCAGGGTACTAGAATGAATACTAGGCTTAACACATTGATCTACAGGAGGCTCAGTAGGCACAGATGCCGTACAGTATATATGCCATTACTAAATTTAAAAGTGATAATTATGAAGACCTAATGGTACTCAAGTTATCACTGGAACTGTGTACCTCTGCTTTAAGCCACTCACCTTATAACAGTAAACTTTATAAATTCGGCTGAGTCCAGTATTCTGCGCATGGAACTTATTTCTAGATAACTGGGGGCTTTGAATGAAACCCCTGGTGGCATCCCGTCTACCACAACACATCCCGGATTGGTGGTTATTTTCCTATAGGGCACTTTCACTGGAAAACTCATGCCAATTGCTTCCCCTATAAAAATAGCATTGCTAAATGTGAATATGGACAGTTAAATAGAAAACATTTAACTCTAACATAAGTAGTTAAACGGAGACATACATAATGTGACTGATGCTGAGTGGAATGTGCACATCTGGAACAGTGCATACAGAAGTACGGGCACAGCAGAGCCATATGTATTTCAGTAGCGTCTATCTCTACAACTGATGCTGTGCAACTGAGCTGCAATAAGCGGCTATCATCAGTGAGGTGTGTAGTCGCAATTGTAAGCAACGCAGACCAGATTTAAGTATAAATACGTGTTTCCTGGTGTATGATGTCCGCCTAGTATAGGACTGGCACAAGTGGAGGCTAGTGCCCAAGAACGGACACACCACAACATGCATATGACACCGCATATGAGCAAATCTATGCTCTTTGTTCCATGCATACAATACAGGAACACACGTGCAAGATTTCCAAACAACTCAGCCTCACGAACAATATATACAAGGCTGTCTTAATCCTACTGGATACCATGACAGTAATATGAAAGATAGATAGATAGATAGATAGATAGATAGATAGATAGATAGACATTACATTTAGTGTCACATAAGTGTTTTGGAAAACTCACCTAGGTGTTATGCTTAGCAAAATGAATGACAAAATATAATTTATATTAATACAATGATGGGAAGAAGAGCCCTTTTCTATTGTATGTACTTCCTGAATAGAAGGTGATAATTACTCCCCCAACTTACCAAACTTCTGACTGAACAGTTCATTGACTTGTTCCCGCAATTGACGGGTTTTGTCTATTTTCATTGCTCTCTCGTTGTCCACATCTACAGAATAATATAAAGCAAATTGTTTTAACAGCACATCCCTGCCTCACTGACAGCAGCGCATCCCCGCATCACTGACAGTAGTGCATCCCCGCCTCACTGACAGCAGCGCATCCCCGCATCACTGACAGCAGCGCATCTCCGCCTCACTGACAGCAGCGCATCCCCGCCTCACTGACAGCAGCGCATCCCCGCCTCACTGACAGCAGCGCATCCCCGCCTCACTGACAGCAGCGCATCCCCGCATCACTGACAGTAGTGCATCCCCGCCTCACTGACAGCAGCGCATCCCCGCATCACTGACAGCAGCGCATCCCCGCCTCACTGACAGCAGCGCATCCCCGCCTCACTGACAGCAGCGCATCCCCGCCTCACTGACAGCAGCGCATCCCTGCCTCACTGACAGCAGCGCATCCCCGCCTCACTGACAGCAGCTCATCCCGCCTCACTGACAGCAGCGCATCTCCGCCTCACTAACAGCAGCGCATCCCCGCCTCACTGACAGCAGCACATCGTTGCCTCACTCGGACAGACTGGAGCTAACAGCCCTGGCATTATACTATGGGGGTTATTCAGAACCGATTGCTGCTATGCGATTTTGCAGACTGAAATTTCACACTGTGCAAGTTTTTGCATGGTTTGTGAAACTATAGCCAATTGTCATACAGCAGCAAACCCAAACACAGCTCAAATGTTCCAGTGTGTGCAGTCTGAGCATATCCCTGACCCTTCCAAAACAGTGATAGAAACAGGCTAATCAAGGCCGGAGCCAACGTCACACACCTCCCTGACACCTCACAGAAAATGGCAACTTGCCACCCACAAATGGTGTCATGTTGCAAGGGGATTGCGAATAAAACAAATAGCACAGCTTTTTGTCACTATTTGGCCTCATGTATTCCAACTACGTTCTGCACACTTGCGCAGTTGTTCAGTAAACAATCGTCACGTTAATTCTCACAACAGCGATCAGCTCTGAATAACCCCCTATGTGCATGCATGCCACAGACATGAGTATTAAAAGGGCGCATGGTCACAGCTCACAGAGGCCTGCTGCGTGTCAAAGAGGCCTGGCATTGTGCCATGCCCCTGTGCCTCTGTATGCTGGGCGGCAGAGCTGCTTGGCCAGCCCCTATATATTTTGTTTTGAATGGTGAAGAACTGTTGCGCTGTCCCCAATAATAGAAAAGGAAGTTCTCTGGTCCTCTTCAAATTCAATCCAAACATTGGCATAGAAATGAGACAAGAAGAGACTTCGTCAGAGAGACTATGTCAGATTGTTCTCATACACAGTACCCAGTCTGTGTTACTGACCTGTCTCTCTTGCCCTATTTGCATACAAAGGTTTCTTTGATATTCACAGTCGGTATCAGGTCCCCAGATCAACCACAGGTATCAGGTCCCCAAATCAACCCGGCTTACCTTATGGCTATGCCCTATATGAGCATAAAGTTGTCTTTAATATCATTTAAAGATTTAAAGTCATGGATTCCTTCGACCACGGACCAATCATGCGATATATACAAGTACCAAAAAAACAACAACCATGTAACGTACCTGGTATAGTTACTTGTATTATATTGAGATCTTCAAGTCCAGATGCTGTGATCGATGGGTTATTGGCATTTATTCTTTCTTAAAGTGATAATAAAAATATTTTGCAGCATGGTTAGGATTCTAATAATGTTTGGATATGAATGAAGAAGTATTGTACAACTTGACAAATTAGGCATGATCCATGTTTGTAAGCAAAGCAAAAAAAAAAGCAAGTAACTCTGGGTGAAATTTAATGGGATGAGAGAGTCAGAAAGTGAGAGATTTGGTAAGAAATATCCAGGGTTTTGTAAAGCGGCAATCATTTACCCTGCAAAACCAGTTTGATTTTGCAGGGTAAATGATTGCCGCTTTAAAAAAAAAAATGGAAATTTCTTACCAAATCTCTCACTATGTGTCTGGAACACACTCTGTTGCCATGCAAAGGGGAGCAAATATATTTTGTCTGTGTAGGGTAAATACTGGCTGCTTTTGCATGTAACTCACAAATATTAGAAAGCTTTTATTTTACACTGCAATATAGATTTTCATTTGCACACACCCCACCAAACTATCTCTTTTTACATTACTTTTGCCCAGTTGCTTGCTTTTTTGCTTTGCTTACAAAGGGCCATTATACATGAAAACAGCATTATACATCAATTACAGATGGAGATAGATGTCCTGTTATAACATTAAACCCTAAATACCCATGAGTAGTCAAGCACATTCATATTTTCATTGATTATTACACAATAAGTATGATTTATTAAAATTGTAGTGTGACAATAAAAAATTAGTGCTATATGTTGTAGATTAATGGACAATTAGTGGAACCCTTACTTTGTGGGTAGTGTAAAGATGTGTCCTTGGCTGCAGCCTCAAACAATTCAGGCCTGGATAAAAAGAACAATAAATATTATATGAAGAAGTGTAAAAAATATTGTACATTATTTAAATTTTAAAGTTGAATGCACAAAGAATTTATGGTCTTACTTTTTAATAATGAATTTAATCTTTGCTCGATTTCTGAGGATTTTCTCTAGTCTAGGAATGCCAAAAGTAGATGGTCTGCGGAATGGAACCCCCTCGGGCAGTCCTTCAACGTAGAATTCTTCTGGGTAGGATTCAAATAATGCAAATGGAACTTTGAATGGTTCTTTCATACCCAAGGCTTCACCTACAAAAAAAAAAAGTATTTGATTTTATCTTATAAATTACATTTTGAATGGAAAAAAAGGAAAGCAAACGGAGAATGTATTCCACAAAGAAGAAGCATGACTTGTCATTATACTTAGGGATAGATTCAGACCTGTTCGTACAGCTCTGAATTCATCCCCGTCCCCGATGGTGGGGGTCTCCACATGCACATAGACGATAATGCGCATGTGCACACCCCTCAGCGAACGCCCTCGGTGAGATTTTCACTCGCCGAGGGTTCGCTGCCTGATTTACAGGCAGGGGGTGTTTCAGGGTGGGTACCCGGCGTTTCATGGACATGCCCACAAAAACGGTGGGCATGCCAATAGAAAAGTTGGGTGGACCCCAGCAAACGCAGGCCTGCGCCTGCCTGCTCAGGGCGGGCGGAGGACATCAGTGCCAATCTTTAATTCGGCCATCACTGTTCAACTAAAAAGTTAGTCCTGTGTAAGCGTACACATCCACTCACAGCGTAGCGAGGGGATCCAGGCGGCAGAGATGGGGGGGGCATGCGTTCAACAGGGTGGCGTTAACCTTCTCACTAGGCAGCAAATATACGCAAAAATGCGTCTCTCTCTCCCCCTCGGCGTGTCTCTGGGTATGTGTGATATATTTAAACACACATCCCTTCGGCACGCAGAAATAGGGAGACAGAAGCCAAAATCGGGCGCACAAGAAAAACATTTTTTTTGTCTAAATAAATAACAGTTTTATATTCCAAAGTGTCACTTGCAGCTCTCGATGAGGAGTAGTGTTCATTATATATATTTTTAGCGAATATACGCAGCCTAGCGCGCAGCTCTGAATTGGGCCCTTAATACATGAGCTGACACTCTAACCTGATGGGAATTCTAACAGACCGAATGCTGTTTTACAGAATAATAGGCTAACCAGAGAAATGTAAAGCATCTTCAACTCCAGTCCAACCTTTCCTGTCCAAAAACATATCAGTTATTTCAGTAATAAGCTGAAGTCTAAATCATGTATGCTTTAGATTTTACTTAAATATGTATATACCCACACAAAAAGTCTATTAAGAAAATTCAATGAAGTTACTTACCACATTTCTCATCAAACAGTGCCTCCACTTTTTGTTTTAAGTCTGTTATTTTAGCATTCCAGGCTTCTGTGGTTGAGGGAAAGAAATATATAACCTTTAGCATGGCAATTAGTAATTGTTTTACTTTGTATGATACCATACCGCAGAGGTAACTGGCTAGCACTGTGTGTGTGTTACGGTTGGATACTAGGGATAGGGTTAGGTTTCGAAAGGGGAAGGGTAGTTTTGGCTGCGGGTTGTAAGGCTTAGCAGTGGGGTTAGCTTACCTTTCAAAAAGTGCTGGGATTCTGTTGGGATGCCGCTGTCTTTATTCTGACAGTTGGCATTATGACTGTTGAGATCATGTACTCAATCCAAAATTAGGGTGTGCCTAGAGCAGCTCTCAAAATGTTGGTCCTGACAACAAAGTGGGTCGCGATCATCTCAACATGTGGTCGTGACTCCATTTTGCTAACAGTCAGGTTGAAGAATTTTCTAATATCCAGACTCCTCGTATCGTTTTGCGGCACCTTTATCCTGGATTACCCAGAAAACTTCACCTGACAAGAACCTTATGCTCATAACAACAACAGTGGAGAACCACCTTGAGGACTCCAATCAGGGCCGGCACTACCCACTCAGCAGCTCCTGCAAAGCAGGGAGGCCCCATGTTGAAAAGGCGCTGTCTCCCTCCCTGCTCTGCTAAAGCTGCCTCAGCCCTCACTGCCTCCTGCACACTGCCCGCAGCACCTGTCTGACAGGGGGCGGGCGGCAGTATAAAGAACAGCTCCCTGCACCGCGAGTGCACACAGCCTGCAGTGCCTGTCTGACAGCGGGCTGCAGTATGGAGAGGCTGAGCAGCTCCCTGCACTGCGCACACACTGTCCTCCTCCTGAGACCTGCACCCTCTTCCTCACGGACACTTGCGCTGAGGCATGTAGCACTATCTGTGAAAGCCTGGATGACATGTCCTGATCCGCCCCTACCCATTGCTCCCTGCGAATGTCAGCTGTCAATCAAATAACGAACAGGCAGCAGTGCCGCCTCCCCTTCCTTCCCTCTTCTCAGTGTGCTCTGCCTGTGCCACTGCCAGTCCTCAACACTCCGCCCCCTCTATCTCCTCCCCTCTTCTTCCATCTCCTCCTTCTCTCCCCTCCTTTCCCCCTCAGTAACGAGAGGGGTGTAATGGCGTCCTCAGCGTCCTGCCTACGCAGATAGAAGAGGAGGGACTGCACAAGAGTTAAACAGCAAAAGAACAGTGAGTCTTTTATGTGCCTTAAGATGGCCATACACGCTGCAATACCAGCGTGCAATGCGATGTGCGCTCCTGCGGGTATTGCATCGCACAGTACAAAAAGTATGTGCTGCACATACTTTTTGTACTGCTTTCGGATTGCATCGCACACACATTGCATGCATGCCGTGCGATGCGATCTACCCCATAACGTATGCGATTCTCGCAGCGTGTATGGGCACCTTTAGTACCTGCAACATTTTGCGGACACTGCACTGAGATGGTGTATGCATACAAGTACATGCACCAGAGATCCTCCATAGGATCGCATGTTGCATACGCGCCCACAATCAGGCTGCAGCTTGTTGCAATGGCAATGTGAAAGGGCGCAAAATGTATGGTTTGCAGAAGGGCGCCGGACACCCTAGCAACGGCCCTGACTCCAATTATGGCCAAGTAACCCGTTACTATTGATTATCTAATGCTGCTTGGAGAAAGGCCCTAGGTCCTTCATAAATACATGATTACATAATTTTACTCTCACAAAGTAGCATTTAATTCATAGTTAATACATTTACTGACCATTTATGTAGCTCTAAAAGGTATCTAGCACACATTGTTAAATGCATTTCTGCATATTATAATTGAATAAATTGTAATTTTTAGACAATACCGTCCTATCTTTTATTTTAGTTTCAGCCAGCGCTGGTACCTCTATATTTATTTATCTATAACGAGGAATCACAACCCTGCTACCAGCTGCTGTTGACATTGCACCTCCTCCTCCTCCTATTTATTATGCCCAGAGTGAAAAGTTTGAGAACCCATGGTCTAGAGGTGTTACAGAATTGCAGTTTCTTTTATTTAATTAAGCTACAGATCCCCTTTATATAAAAATCTTGTTAAATTCACTGGGCACATATATGTATATTTAACATTGAAATTAAAAAAAATTCTTACCGAAGGAAAACTCTCTTCCCCGAGGTTTACAAGTCACAGTGGAACCATTAGTTTGTTGAGCCATGTGTGCTACAATTTTGGTTTTGTCTGAACCTGTAAGGAAACAAAACATTACAATGTACTAATTTAGGTAGGAGGATCTGATGCACATCTAAAACAAAGCACAGAATGATGATGCTAGATGTTAATCCAATCAAACCGGATTATATTATATATAACAAACAGGAAAGTGATGATTGCGGTCTATTACAGTGCAGGGATTATACGACTAGCTTTTGTGGACCTCATTATAAAGAGCACCAAATACACACTACCAAATACCATGGTTTTGCCTATATGAACCTTAATGGTCCAATCATTAAAGTCTAAGCCACCCCTCCCAAAAAGCGGTCACTGCACATGAGATTGTGCCTTGATGTGTAGAAAAGAAGATACACCTTTTGGGTAGATTATAAATGTTCCAATGTCCCAATAAACTCCTACCACCGAGCCCAAGTGGCATGCAGTGATTGTCAGTAACTGGGTATGTTTCAGAACCTGCTGTCATATTCCACTCAGCCGCATCTGCACCTACAGCTTAGTAGTAGGTGGAACTGGGTAATCACACACATGACAAGCGTGTTTTAGGTATGTATTCAAAATTTGTGTGTTTCCAGAAATCCATCTAATTTCAGAAGGATCAAAGCACACCCTACACCCTTTAAAGACACACCATTGAGCCTCCAAAAGTGTTGAAATGTATAGTATGTGCCTTCGTGGCAGACTTACCTTCATCTGTAACCTCTGCTGTAGTATTTTCTGGACTCTGTTCATTGTTATTATTCTGAAATGCTGAAATAAAAAATGTTAATCATTAACTGCACAAATCATGTAAAGAATCAAATATAATAATGTGTAGCAGGATGTAATTTGCATCCCGATGTTCAAGAAACCGGCGGTCAGAACACCGGAGCCGGAATCCTGACACCATTGAGTGCAGCGAGCCCAGCAAGGGGCCGCAAAAAACAGGTTAAGTAATCAGTGGCCGCTCACCACGCTTCGGTCTCGTTTTATGCGGCCGCTCGCCACACTTTATAAAATCAACTCCACGCCGACGTGGATAGTGGGGGTATGAACAGGTCGGGAGGACCCATTCCGCATCCCCTCTCGGGGCTCGCCACGCTTCGGGGTGACGTGGATAGTGGGGGTGTGCTAAATCGCATTGCATGCGATGAGATGTGATCCGCGGTGCAGTGAAACTGAACAAGTACCATCGCACGCAAATTGCATGAGATGCGATCTCACTACGCTGAATAGGACACTACGTTATTTGCTTAATGGGCGCCGTGATAATACACAAGTACCAAATAATGTTCTCTTCCTACATTGTTAGTCTGTAGTTGTAATGATGGTTTAGAATGATAACATATCATATTTAAAGGGGTATTTATCAAAGCTTGGGGAGAGATACAATTGTGAGAGATAAATCCAGCATCTGCCTTCATATTATAGGCTATTTTTGAAAAATCACAGTTAGCAGCTAACTGGTTGCTAATTTATCTCTCAGAATTTTCTCTCCCCACACTTTGATGAAAACTTCCCTTGGTCTCTAGATTGTATTCTACAATACTACAAATGTTGACCTTTAGAAGTATTGCTGGTTGTAACATTTCACATCACACCTCAGTAGAATCAACACATTTGCTGACAATGTGACTACCCAGCTATTTTCTCCTGTTCTCCTTTGGTAGATCTGCAACATTTTCTCTTCCCCTTTGTATAGGGAATATTTTAATGTAAGTGTTTAAGCCAGTGGTTCCCCCCCCAAAAAAGTGTTTAGATGTCATCTTGGGTTTAAATCATACTTACCTACCTCCTGGCTGCCCTTTCCAGGAGAGAGTAGCCAGCTCAGGGATGGGTGGGGGCGGGGGTGGGCAGAGCCACATGAGTGGCTGCTTGTTTGGGGGTGTGGCCAGAGCAATCACACTTTCAGCCACGCCCCCTGACAGGCAATGCTGTTTTTAAGGCGTTGCACTGTGGTGGGCGGGGCTAAAACAGCGTGGTTTGCGTCATTTGATGCCGAGGGGGGGGGGGGTTGTGGCTAGCTTTCCGGGAGGGTTGCCCCTCTTTCGGGGGACAACACCCCATTTCCAGGACCCACTTACGGGAGGGTAGGCAACCCCTGGTTTAAATATGTAGTGAGGGACAAGATTTGCTTCAGTTTGCCCACTGGTAGCTGGTGGAGTGGGTGAGGGAGGATATAGAAGTAATTTAAATGTATTAAAAAGTTGCTTGGGGTTGGAGGCACAAAAAAAAGATAAGAGATTGGAAGTATGTTTGTTTGGCAGTGTCCAAAGCATTGCAGTAGGAGTGGTAGATAGTCTTATACATGAGGATATATAAACTCCATTAGTTTTATTTGCATGATAGTGTTTGCCTCTATATCCACATAACAACACTGGATGACTATGACCAGCCTGACCAGAGGCAAGTGGCAGGTGACTGATGTAAACAGGCCCCCTGACCTCAAGAGGGATGCAAAAGACACCCTTTTGATGCCTAATTAACTACACCATACAGTACGAGCACTACTATATTCCTGCCACAAACTTACTGAAATATTACAGGAGAGGGCGCTGTTCTCACTCTCTTCTATCTATCTATCTATCTATCTATCTATCTATCTATCTATCTATCACACACACTGTATATGGTATATGGACATGTTAATCTTATCCTATTATTAAAAGAGTGTATTATGCATTATACTATTCGTTTATGAGTTGGACAGAATTTAAAAGATTCCTATGGAGACTCTACAGGAACCTTTTTTCATTCAGTCTAAAGGCCCCCATACACTAACTCGATTTGGGACGATTTCACCTGTTCCCAAGAAATTGGGTCAGTGTGTTGTCCCCTCAGGTTTATGCGCATCTGACCTGAGTCGGAGGTCGAACCGGTATGCAGGTCCGAACTCGGACTTCCCTCCCTGTAGAGGGCCAGGGACAAGGGGTCGCAAAAGCGTGGAATAAAAATGGAGTAAAGAGAATTTAAATTCTGATATGGCTTACCCAATCAGGACCATGAACTAAATGTCATACTATTAGAATATAGCTTGGTTCATGCACATTCTATTCAAGCATCCTACCATTGGTGAGGAGATATATTTATGTACATAAAGATCCATTAAAAAAATTTAAGTTCTTACCTTCAATATTTATTTTGTCAACAAGCTGTGGAGGCAGATGAGGTGCCACAAGCTGAGGCCTATTAGGAAAGATTTTGCCATCAAATGTAAGCACCAAACTGAAAACTGGAGTTTAAGCATTATATGGCCACATTCACTATTTTCTAAATTTTTACAATAGAATTTTAAAACATGTGATATAAAATATGTGATTTATGCCTTCTCTTAGGAAAGTATTTATCAAAGCTCAAAGAGATAAATTGTTAGAAATAAAGTACCAGCCAAACAGCTTCTGCCTTCCATGTTAAAGGCTGTTTTAAAAATGACAGTTACGAGCTGATTTTATTGGTACTTTATATCTCACAATTTTATCTCTCTCCATGCTTTGGGGGAAAAAATACCCCATAGTATTTAATTACATGCAAAGTATTTACATTAAACATGTATAAAAAATAACATAAAAATATGACACTCAATTAAAAAACTGAAGTAACAAAATGCATTTGTACAATGGCTACTGTTAAATCCTATGTACAGTACACAGAAAGAGATGAACACATATTATATTTCATATTTACCATGTTAATAATATTGTGTGTGTGTGTGTGTGCAGTGCAATCAAGCGCTGCACCCCCTCGTAGTGAAAAAATAAATAAACAATAATACATTGTACGGGTCCATTCTTTCTACTGTTTTTGTTTCTTTCTGTGTATATTGTTTTCATAAACATAATTTAAAAACCAATATCCCAATATGTTCTTTCCCCTGGGTGTGAGAGCTTTTTCGTTTTAAGGGTCCATGGATGAAACCCGATGGGAAGTTTGTCAAAACTTGATTAATCCCTGTGTGAATTGTTTGCATATATTATTTTGTCTGTCACAGGGTGACCACATTTGTATAAAAAGTACAAATGGAAGTAGCCACAAGGTGGCGTTATATATCTATTTCACAGCACACAAATAGTTTCAGTGTGTGGATTGGCACAAAGTCATTTTAATTAAATGCACTTTATTATTAATAATACACTCCTCCTGAAACCTCTTTTCTGGGTCGCATAAGACTACGTGTCCATTTGACGGGAAACATGGAAAATGGAAGGAGATAGATTGAGAGATAAAGACACTACTACGAGCTGAAAAATTGCTCACATATTGGTACACATATATAAAATATCGTTAAGGATGGTCACATTTTATTTGAACACTGAAGGTGTCTTACCACCTATGAACAGGTGCGCCATCTTTGGGAAGAGGTGAAAGTCGCAGGACGCAAGGTTGGGGCTGTACAACGGGTGTGGCAGAACCTCCTAGAACTGCAGGCGCTGCTACCCTCTTCCCAAAGATGAAAGAGCACCTTAAGGGTCAACACTTCAACTCTGACAACGAGGTAAAAGCTACCGATCGGGTCCGATGTCAACAACAACCACCAGCTTTCTTCTCCGACTCGTCATGTGTTGACGCACATGTGTGGAAAAGGATAGGGACTACGTTGAAAAGTGAATATTGCATTACATAGAGTTATTATGTACAAAAAAAAAAGTGTTCAAATATAAATAACTTCTAACCATGGAGGCATTACTTTTCAATCCAGCCTCGTAAATATTGTACTTTTCTTATTCTTTTATATGGATTTTTATACACACTAGTCGACTTTGAGCTGAAAGCAGCTGTTTACTCGTTTGCTTGAAAGCTGCCCAGTGTGTACGGGCAGAGAAGAGTGCTGATGCGAGCTCCGGCATCATCGCTGGCCCAACCGTTCATCTGCTGGTATTACCAGCAGATGAGAGATGGAGTGGACGGATTTCCATAGTGTGCTGCTATGGTAAGTCATCCACCCCGGGGAAAATTGCTAAAATGATGTGGATACACTCAGTGTTTTTCAGTCCAACGAATTTCCCCATCATCGGTCAGCATATACGCTGGCAAAATCGCCTTAAGCCTTTGGAAAAGTCATCTGGAAATCCTACCACCAATTTAAACTGGTCCCAATTTGGTAAAAATAAATGTTGCACTTACTTCTTAACAACAAACTTGATTTTGGAACTTCCCCTTACTATCCTTTCTAGCCGGGGAATCCCAAACCACGTGGGGCTCCGGAATGGAATTCCTTCTGGTAATCCTTCCACATACAGGTACTCAGGATTGGACTCAAACACTGGGTAAGGGACTTTTAGTGCTTCAGATAGCCCTAGGGCTTGTGCTAAAATACAGGAAGGGAATTCAAATATATAAAACATTCTTAGCTGTAGCCAGTAATTGAATGGTTTGCACCATTACTAAGATGTGCCTTTTGCTAGTTAAGAAGTTCACTACTACAGAAAGTCATCCAATAATATAGAACAACTTTCCTAGATACTGTAATTCCTAACATAATACTGCACATGGTATTGGAAGCAGTGACGTGCAGATAGGGTGGGCAGAATAGCAGTTCTTCCAATCAGCTCAGTGCGGTGATATAAATGGCTGGTGTGCCATTGGCTAGCATCAGAGGCATAGTTATCCACACACACACACGATTTGTTGGTGTGCTTTGACTATAATGTTCTTACAATAATACAGATGATAGGAGTGATACAGATATGATATTTATACGTTTAAAATATTTTCTTTGCCTTATTCTAATCATATTTACAGCCAAACTCTGGAATGTACTGAAAATGACATGTGAGGCTTTTCATTATCACTGAGGCACTGTATGTTGCACAATTAAACCTTAAATTAAGCTGGTTTCATAATGATCATACCAGCTTTAATAAAACTAACCTATAATCATCCAAAGGTAAATGACTAAAATGAAACATAAACAGATACAAATCGAGAAATTGACATTAGTAAATTAAGAAATATAACACCATACTTATTGAGAGTTATGTACATAAAAAACTCCAATTGGATAGCCCAATATAAAACATTTTTTTTTTTTTTAAACTGATTTTTTTTCTACCAGATATAAGGATATCGCCGTATATGAGAAATTTGATTCATAAATGTATTTCTTCTAGCAAGGTCTTTCATGCTAATCATGCACATATTTGAATAATACAGTATATTCCCCTAATCACTCATAAGGATAAAAATGTGTTATCATATTTACTCCAGTGGTATGAAAATATTTATCATGTATGTGGATATAGTTAAATATCATAATATCATATGATTTAAACAGAATCTGGCAAAAACAAAATACAGTAAGTCACAGTACTAATTGCGTTTAGTGCATTGAGGTTTTTGCAATGAAACCCAAATGTTAGTGTGTAATTCTTATTTGCATTTAGATTAACTAAAGCTTCTAAAAAAGACAAGTGGAGGTGTTACCCATAGCAACCAATCCAATTTTGTCTATCATATTCTAGGATACAATAGGGAAATGATAGTTAGAATCTGATTGGTTGCTATGGACAACACCTCCACTTTTCATCTTTAGAAGCTTTAGTAAATATGCCCCACTATTCTTAGCATACAAGTGTGTGTGAGACATGTGCAGATGTGGCATTAATCCTGGCATCCAATTATCATTATGCCATCATTCCTGGCCTCCATGTGTGATTATATAATTGTTCAGGGTACCATTATGTATGGCCTCCAAGCATCAGTGTCCCATTATTCTTAGCCTCTAAATGTCAGTGCCCGATTACTCCTGGGGTCAAATGCACTAAGCTTCAAAAGTGATAACATGGGGAGTGATAAAACAGCCAGCCAATCAGCTCCTACCTGCCATGTCAGACTGTGGGGCAGATGTATTAAGCCTGTCAAAGAGATAAACTGGAAGGAGATAACGCACCAGCCAATCTGCTGTGTTTGAAATATGACAGTTGGAACTTGATTAGCTGGTGCGTTATCTCCTTCCACTTTATATCACTCCTGGTCTCCCAGTGTCAGGGTGCCATCACTCCTGATCTCCCAGTGTCAGGGTGCCATCACTCCCAGTCTGCCATTACTCCCCGTCTCCCAGTGTCAGGGTGCCATCACTCCCCGTCTCCCAATGTCAGGGTGCCATCACTCCCCGTCTCCCAGTGTCAGGGTGCCATCACTCCCCGTCTCCCAGTGTCAGGGTGCCATCACTCCCCGTCTCCCAGTGTCAGGGTGCCATCACTCCCCGTCTCCCAGTGTCAGGGTGCCATCACTCGCCGTCTCCCAGTGTCAGGGCGCCATCACTCGCCGTCTCCCAGTGTCAGGGTGCCATCACTCGCCGTATCCCAGTGTCAGGGTGCCATCACTCGCCGTCTCCCAGTGTCAGGGTGCCATCACTCGCCGTCTCCCAGTGTCAGGGTGCCATCACTCCCCGTCTCCCAGTGTCAGGGTGCCATCACTCCCCGTCTCCCAGTGTCAGGGTGCCATCACTCCCCGTCTCCCAGTGTCAGGGTGCCATCACTCCCCGTCTCCCAGTGTCAGGGTGCCATCACTCCCCGTCTCCCAGTGTCAGGGTGCCATCACTCCCCGTCTCCCAATGTCAGGGTGCCATCACTCCCCGTCTCCCAATGTCAGGGTGCCATCACTCCCCGTCTCCCAGTGTCAGGGTACCATCACTCCCCGTCTCCCAATGTCAGGGTGCCATCACTCCCCGTCTCCCAGTGTCAGGGTGCCATCACTCCCCGTCTCCCAGTGTCAGGGTGCCATCACTCCCCGTCTCCCAGTGTCAGGGTGCCATCACTCCCCGTCTCCCAGTGTCAGGGTGCCATCACTCCCCGTCTCCCAGTGTCAGGGTGCCATCACTCCCCGTCTCCCAGTGTCAGGGTGCCATCACTCCCGGTCTCCCAGTGTCAGGGTGCCATCACTCCCGGTCTCCCAGTGTCAGGGTGCCATCACTCACGGTCACCCAGTGTCAGTGTGCCATCACTCACGGTCTCCCAGTGTCAGGGTGCCATCACTCCCTGTCTCCCAGTGTCAGGGTGCCATCACTCCCGGTCTCCCAGTGGCAGTGTGCCATCACTCCCGGTCTCCCAGTGGCAGGGTGCCATCACTCCCGGTCTCCCAGTGTCAGGGTGCCATCACTCACGGTCTCCCAGTGTCAGGGTGCCATCACTCCCTGTCTCCCAGTGTCAGGGTGCCATCACTCCCGGTCTCCCAGTGGCAGTGTGCCATCACTCCCGGTCTCCCAGTGGCAGTGTGCCATTGTTCTGAAACACCAATTAGGCTTTTCCAAATACACTGTATTGCACATCTGACAATCAGGGACCTATGTGCCAACTGTGTGGCAGGTGCCTCAAAGCCATTTTTAGACAATACAATTAGTAGAGGCTGTACATGGAGTAGTACTTCTGCACGAACCGCTTGGAAGAGTAATAGAAGAAAAGAAAAAGTAACTGACAGGCTACTACATGTAGAAATACCAATAATAATAATTTTACCATCATTTACCAAATTTTGTGTTAAAGATTTCCTCAACTTGTTTTCTTAATTTAGTAATTCGGACATTCCAGTCTTCTTTTGCTGGAAAACAAAGACACAACACAGAAGCATTTTGTTATTTTAGAAGATATGGCAATGAGTTATCACAGCGTACAGTAGACCAGAACGAGAAAGTACCTCCTGCATTTGTTCTGTTCTGAACAGCTTCTGAATTTGTCTGTGTTAGCAGCTCTGGTCTGTAAGAGAACAGAAAATATACAACACTAAAGGGATGTGTGGAAAGGCAGCACCAATTAAAATGTCCAAAATGCCAAATCTGCTGTTACTGCAAAACTAACCATGGGGGTTATTCTAGTTCATTCTTTCTGACAAAATCCTTCTTAGATGGACAAAACCATGTGCACTGCGGTTGGGGCAGATGTAACTTGTGCAGAGAGAATTAGATTTGGGTGGGGTTTTTCTTCAAAGTGAGATCTATATTGCAGTGTAAAATCATGCAGTCAGTATTTTCCCTGCACAGAAACAAAAAAAACTCACCCAAATCTAATTCTCTCTGCACATGTTACATCTGCCCCCCTGCGGTGCACATGGTTTTGTCCATCTAAGAAGGATTTTGTCAGAAAGAATGAACTAGAATAAACCCCCATGTAACTAACAGACCCATATTTTCACAAGTTGAGTAAAGAGAAAAAGTAATGTCTTATAACTAAAATATTTTATACATTCATTAGAAAAATGCAAAAGAAAAATAAAACATAAGGGGGTAGATGTATAAAGCAGTGATAAGGGATAAGTGAGGCAGAGCTGAAATGGTCCATGGCAACGAATAAGCTGCTCTGTATAATTTTATATTATGCAAATTATAGATGTTACTTCAATGCTGATTGGTTGCCATGGGCCACTTCTCCTCTGGCTCACTTCACCTCCCTTATCACTGCTTCATACATTTACTCCAAGGTAAGCCCTTTAATTCGAACAAAAACAATGGAGATACAGCACATCAATTAGCAGTATCCCAAGCAGCCTTTCTTTTCCCTTTGTGCCACAAAAGCCATTGGCGAGGGGAAGGAAGCCTAGTGGGGTAGGTGGATCAGGTGCAAGTATTTCTAGAGAGGAGTTTTTCTAAATGGTTGGTTTTACAGCAATTGTGCAATCCCATGAAGAGAGAATCATTAGCATATACTATAACTAATTAACTACAGTTGGTCATATAAAAAGTGCAATACATGTAATTCTTCAGACATATAGAGGTCCAGTGTCATTGTAATCATGTTTTTTTGCAGATGTCGCACAATTTAATTTCCCTGTTCTGGTGAGTACTGGATCAAGTTTGGGAGTCCTACAGCATGGTAGAAGAAGCTAACACTGGAATTATATTACACATGTGACATACAGATTAGTCTAATCTCAGCTTTGCGGGTAGGCAAGGCTAACGGAACTCATTTACCACACAACTGTCTTTGTGGGTGCAAGGGAGGAACTGTGACAAGTACACACACACGTGGCCCATTCACAGGCTGGATGAGGGGAGGCAGATCTGTTACAAAGTGGCAGAAGAGACGCAGCTGGTAGGCACCTCTGTACTAATTCCATTGGAGCATTTTCATCTGCCTCTAAATCTGATTCCAGGATAAGGATTTAATGACTACATTCTTTATATAATTTTTTAATGTATCTGTTGAGATAATTACATACATAATACACGCTCTGGTTATTCATTAATGTTATATACTGTAAGAAAAAAATAATTGAATTAAGTATGATGCCCTCTATGAACTTTGCTTATTTGAAAAAACACCTTCCCCCCCCCAGTAACTCCTCTGTAATTGGCCCAAACTGCAGTACATTATACACACTTAAAACAACGGGAATATGGACTTGAAGGGGACCTTTGCCCTGCACATGCCAGCTCTAGGCCACCCTGCACTATCCGACTGTGGATCATTAGATTGACAAAGGTAAGGGCAATATGCATAATATGAATGATGACACAATTGACATGGACACCAAAAAAGTGTTTGCTGTGCTCGCCATGCTTTGGGCTACATGCCTCGCTAAGCTTGGCACACTATAGTATTCTCCCTCCGTAGTGGATGGTATGGCACGATGTCGACACATGCCGAACATCCATGATGTGGATGGTGTCGGCACATATCTTTAAAAAAAAAAAAAATGTTTAAACCCATGTTGACCTTTTGACTGTCGACCGTATACCCACTACCCACGGTAGGTTGTGGCAAGAGTAAATACAATCAGCAGCTCCTGGGATGACAGGAACATTTTAAATGGTGCAAAGAGTAAACTGGGAGCCAGCACAGCCCCCAGTGCCAGATAACCCTTCCCAGTGCCAAAATGGAGAGGGGTAGCCAGAGAAAAGGCTCTGACACAATGGGGATGATGAGGCATGCTGTAGGAGAAATAAAAAACTGAGCCTGGATGGGGGGAGGGCTTAGAAAGGTGCAGGGTTTCACTTATCAATAGGTTAACTATTTAGGGTGAGATGTAATAAGCCTTGAAAAGTGGTAAAATGGAGAGTGATAAACCACCAACCAATCAGCTTTTGTCATTTTTCAAACACAGCATGTGACATGGCAGTGAGGAGCTGATTGGCTGGTGGTTTGTCATTCTCCATTTTATCACTTTTCAAGCTTAGCACATCTCTCCCATCGGGTCTACTCGTCAGCCTCCAGTCTAAACCCACAGAGTTCCTCAGACATTAACTTAATATCATGAGACCGGTAATATGGTAAATAACGACCATCAAATAAAACACTTACCTTTTAATTACAAATTTTATCCGGTTGCCAACTTGAATAATCTTTTCCAGCCTCGGAATTCCATACCAGGATGGACTTCTAAAAGGGATGTTGTCAGGCAAACCCTCAACGTACATATCTGTTGGGTTAGCCTCAAATTTCTGGTAAGGCACAGCCAGGGGCTCTGTTTTTCCCAAAGCTTCAGCTGCAAACAGACATTAAAATATACCGAAGTATAAGCACAAGGATTAAAGTGCAAAGTTAAGTCATTAATCAATTTCCACCTCACTAATATCTCAATACATAAATGTTGCTGGAAGAAACAGAATAAAATCTAGCAATCACACATTGCCCTCATACATCTTTGCCTCATTTATGCTGAACAACCCTTCTTGGTGCGCCAAGGTGTGTGAGAATCTTCTAGCGTGGGTTGTCTTTTTGCTTCTTTTTTTTTTTTTTTGACAATGTGACTATGACCCACAAGGAGACTTTGCTGGCTAATTTGTGTGCATGGGAGTATCTGAATCTGAACAAAGGGCCTAATTCAGCTTAGGTTGTAGTTTTGCAAGCTGCAGGTCATGTTGGGAAGCCTGCCTCGCACTCCATGGCCTGCCCTGCAATGTGCCTACACAGTGAAGTGTTTGAACAACACCGGCTCCCGGGCTGTGCAGACAGACACAGGCCAGCTGTGTTTGGGGTCACAGTGGCTCTGTATGACATAATGTGATGCCGATGCCACCGCCGCACTGGTCCATCGCTGTCCGTGAATGTTCCTGACGCATCGGTGCTGCCCCTGTCAACACTTAAACTGAACGCAGATTCACAAAAATCGCAGGGGCTTGTTGAATTGGCCCCAAAGTTATACAATGAAGCAGCCACATCTTTTTTTTACAATACAAGTTTTGTTCTGCTCCATAGACAGACTCAATCACACACAATATGTGTGTCACATTTCAAACTAAATCAGCACAGTTTCCTTGTGCGCCCCAGTCATTACTCTTAAGATGCATTTCCGGCATGTATGCGTGACTCACTCACACCAGGCATCTCGGCCTGGCTTATTGTGGCTAGATGTAGAAGGACTCATCTGTATATGAATAAAACATATCACTTATTTGGGCACAAACAAAAACACTTACCAAACTTTTTACTAAACAGCTGATCAACAATTTTTCTTAATTTTGTTATTCTTGCATACCACTCTTCTTTCACTGAAAATAAGAACACAAGAAATACTGTAGATCAGAACATCCAGAAATTACAATGTTATTGTACACTGTTTTAAAAATGAACATAACAGTATTAAATAGATGAATAAAGATGTAATTTCATGCAAAACATGAGAGCATGACATAGAAATTAAGTCCAATTACCTCCTGAATTTGTTTTCTCTGTGGTTATAGCTTCTATTGTAGTGTTCAATAGTTCAGGTCTATAAAATGTGATATTAACATTAATATAAT
The DNA here is from genome assembly GCF_055691185.1 of Crinia signifera. Classification (NCBI taxonomy): domain Eukaryota; kingdom Metazoa; phylum Chordata; class Amphibia; order Anura; family Myobatrachidae; genus Crinia; species Crinia signifera. The sequence goes on from NC_139218.1 coordinate 242,131,424, forward strand.
TGAAGACATTTGCAGCTAAGATACACACCTAAAGTAATATAAACATAAAGAATGTTAAAATAAATCATTACATAGTCAACGGATATACCTGGGCACCAATACAGTTTGACTCAACCGTGTTTCACAGTAGATTGACTAGATGGGTTCAATATGATTTCCCGACGGACATTTGACCGTCAGTTATTATACAGACACCCATTGACCAACAGTCAAAAATCCGACGCGGTCAATATGCTGACATAATGAATGTCAGTATATTGACCGCGTCTGATTTTTGACATGTTCAATTGACCGATATGGTCAAAACACCAACACTTAACATGCCGACATGTGTTTCTATGGTTTTTTTTGTGTCTTTGTGTAGTTTGACATGGCTTGCTGCGCTCAGCACACTATTGTATTCCACTGGGAAATGAAAAAGTTTGTTTGGGCAAAAATTGCTCGAAAACTCATGTCAACATGTTAAACTGTCAGCGTTTTAAATGTTGGTATTTTGAAAATTTGGGGGGGCCGGATTTTAGACAGTGTTGGTAATTTGACTGTTGGTCAATGTGTGTTGTATAATGACCATTGGTCAAACATCCGTCGGTAAATTGACTGCATCCCGTCTAAATTACATATGAGGTTAGAGAAGATAAAAAAAAAGGAAGTATAGACATACAGTAGGCTATAAAAAAAGCAAGGAAACCTTAACAAGATTGTTACATACAGATTAATGAGCTTCTAAAGTACTAAATTATGCATCTGATGTATGTAGTCTTCGCAATTAAGAGCAACACCTATGTAATGTAGTAAAATGTATTTTCCTACATCTCACTACTGTTTGGATATGGGCAACTCTGTAACACACCACAAGGCTAGATTTAGTAAAGCTCAGAGAGAGATAATACCGAGAGAGATAATGTATCAACCAATTCACTCCAAACTGAAGTTATAGGCTGCGTTTGAAAAATTATAGGAGCCGATTGGTTGGTACCTTGGGCAGATCCAAAACAAAATGACAGGGGATCATTTTTATATATAAAAAAATAAATGGTACTGCCTGAGATCAAAGTATTTGTACTATATTTTTTATCATATAGCATGGAAACTTTTGGACAGTACTTTGTGTGCAAGAAATCTTTGCAGTGCTTCTGAAGTCTGAATAAGTGATAGAGGGAATTTGGCTCTTTCATATCTGGGCGTCCTCATGTTTACAGATGGAATTTCAGGACATGTAGCATTTTCCTATCAATATGTGGAAAACATTATCTTTTATGTGGTCACAAAGTTTGAAAGTGAGGACTCCGTATTTCTATACATATAGGGTGGGAGAAAGATGGACTTTCCACCAAATGAATTAATGGTACTTGTTTCCTAGCACGGCCACAACGATCTTAATCGCGGTCATCGGGGGTAAAATCGGGGCCATCGCGGCCGCTAAAAAATCGGGTGCGATGGGCCAGACGCGATGCCCGCGATTTCCCCATAGAGAACAATGTTAAATGCCTCAATTTACCCGCGATGACCACGATTTCCCAAAGGAAACAATGTGAAATGGCTCAATTTAGCCAAATTATCATAGGAACAATAGTAAATGGGCCAAAAACACCCCTGAACATTGAAATGTCCCCCCAAAAGTAGTTGACGCCACCCCGCCATCAACGTGAACCCGAAGCGTGGCGAGCACAGCGAGCCCGCGAGGGGCGGCGGTACGCGTCCTCCGACCTTTTCATGCCCTACTATCCACTAGGGCGTGGAGTGAGAATAGAATAGTGTGGCGAGCGCAGCGAGCCACCGAGCCCGAAGCGTGGTGAGCCCCGCGAGGGGACGCGGATACCTTCACAGTTATACGCGTCCCCTCGCGGGCTTCCCAGGTGTCCATGGCGACGCGGACACCTGGGAAGCCCGCGAAGTGACGCGTTTACCTGTGAAGGTATCCGCGTCCGCTCGCCACACTTCGGGCTCGGTGGCTCGCTGCGCTCGCCACACTATTCTATTCTCACTCCACGCCCTAGTGGATAGTAGGGCATGAAAAGGTCGGAGGACGCGTACCGCTGCCCCTCGCGGGCTTGCTGCGCTCGCCACGCTTCGGGTTCACGTTGATGGCGGGGTGGCGTCAACTACTTTTGGGGGGGACATTTCAATGTTCAGGGGTGTTTTTGGCCCATTTACTATTGTTCCTATGCTGATTTGGGTAAATTGATCCATTTAACATTGTTTCCTATGGGAAATCGTGGTCATCGCGGGTAAATTGAAGCATTTAACATTGTTCCCTATGGGGAAATCGGGGGCATCGCGTCTGGACCATTTAAGCATTTTTAGGTGCACACGACGCGGCCGACCCGATTTTTCACTGTTTTCAATGCATTTCAATGGAAAAATCGGAGGCATCGCGTCGGTCGCGTCGCAGGCCACTCAAATTACCCCCGATGGCCAAGATTTGTGGCCGTGCTAGGAAACAAGTACCAAATTAATTTTCTTTCTTTACAGTTTCTAACTCTCTCTCTGCACATTACATTTCTCAGGGGTTCAAGTGTGTGTGTGTGTGTGTGTGTGTGTGTGTGTGTGTGTGTGTGAGAGGGGGGGGGGGGGGTGTTCCACCTCCCGTAATGGTGAGATGGAACTAGTTTAACCTCCACCCAGTCCCTGCACTGTATTTCTAACAGAAAAGCCGGGGTCCTACCGGTGGTCCTGGCTCTGTCTAATGGGAGTTAGGTGGCAGAGACAAATTAGTTCCACCACCTCTCCTTTATCACTTTACCCCACCTGCAATGCAACATGGTTTTGAACATTTTAGAAAAAATTTACTTTGCGATCAAGTATGAATTAGTCCCGACGAGTGCAATTGCAAAGGAACCTTTACACATGCGCAGTGTGATCACAGCACATGCACAGCCTGCCGATAATCACATCAGGACAGGGTACAACTATACCTAAAATAAGGTTGGACAAACATTTATTGGCTAAAAAACATCCAGGGGTACAAATAAGAACAACAATCTGTCTTTAAAATATCAGTATTCACTACATAAACAAGGGTTAAGCTAATAAACCAAGGTTGAACTAGATGGACGCAAGTCTTTTTTCAGCCTTAACTACTTTGTAACTATGCATTAGGAAATTCATTAATGGCATCTACTGCTGTAGGCTGAAATTAATCAGCTCCTAAAAAAGACATTAAATCACATAACATACTTTTTGATGACATATCGTATCCTTTCCCGTGCTAGCAGTATCCTTTCAAGGCGTGGAATTCCATAAGTTGATGGTCTCCTGAATGGGATTCCTTCTGGCAGTCCTTCAACATACAGGTCATCTGAATTTGACTGGAAAAGGTGATATGGAATGGATACTGGACAACTGACGTTTATGGCTTCAGCTTTTAAAAGAATACATAAAACATAATGTTCACCAACAAACATAGATAACCTTACATTGTACATTTGCCATGTTAAAATAAAGAAATACTTTGGTGGAATTCATTTTGAAAGCAAAAAAGAGCACATTGGTAAAACCCTGTTGCACTGCAGGTGGGGCAGATATAAACTGTGCAGAGAGATTTAGATCTGAAATCTAAATGCATATTTGAATGAGCAATTGCGTAGCTTCCATTTTTATGCTTCAGTTTAGAAAGGCATTGGTGGGGCCTGCATTTGGAGAGCCTGTAGTGCCACAAGGAGGATCTAGGAGGAATTTGCACCATCTGTAGTGCAACATGGTTTATTTATGATCTAATATGCTCTTATTTTCTTTTCTCCACAGAATGATGCCCATTGACTCATTAAAGTAATACCCCTTTAACACCGGCCACCTGGCAATTGCCTGGCATTTTTGAATGCCGCGTCATTTTGCCAGGTGCAGCCTGACCTCAATTCACACCACCCACAAATTACCGGGTTAAAGCTTTTCAACCCTAGAATTTGCTGAAAACCCAGGGTTTTTCTTTGGTGTGAAGGGTCGACATGGGTCTTAAATCCCGGCACTCTGATCATGGTCAAAAGTAGGGTCGGAGTGCTGGGATTTAAGACCCGTGTTGACCCTTTCACATCAAAGAAAAAACACGGGTTTTTCAGCAAATTCCCGGGTCGAAAATCTTTAACCCGGTAAATTTGCTTCTGGTGTGGAAGGGGTATAAGTCTCAAGTTATAAATTACACATTTCTTTTATGGACATTTTATACTGTAGATTATATTGTTCCCTTCTGTATCTGGTGTAACCTCACATCACTTTTGTTAAAGTGCCCATACACGGAGCAATGAACTCCATACTTTCTGTACTAGATTGCATTGTATCTAGTACAAAAAGCATGCGATGTGCTATAGCAGCGTGCATTTGTACTAGATACAATGTAATCTAGTACTAAAAGTAAAGGCTGCACAGACTTTATGTGCTGTGCAATGTGATGGGAGCGGGAGGTGGGCATCACATCGCACCCTAAAAATGCACCATGTATGGGCACCTTTGTTCAGATGCTAGACTTCCCCTCACCTCTGATGTCAGAGATATTCTCCATACAATTCTTCTTTTCTTCATTATTTTGTACATTTTCAAGTGTCAACTCTTATATTTTAATTATGTTTTTAATATATTTTTGACTCATGAGAGCATCTATTCCCTCACCTATCAACTATGCAAGCTTTGATTAGGTGTCTTTTGTCTTAGTGTGTTCAGTGATCAATGTTCTGCATAGAGAACGATGACTGGACTGCAGGTAAATTAATACAAATCCCCAACAGGCAAAACATTCGACAAGTACAATATTAAATAACATTATGAACTAGTCAATATTGTTATTATTAACAAGTCCTCTTCTTTATATCATATTTCTAGGGAGTAAAAAAAATTGAGAGCAATTTATTCAACGTACCATACTTTCTTTCAAACAATTCTTCCACCTGCTTTCTTAGCTCAGTAATTCTTGCATTCCACTTGTCTGGGGAGAAAAAAAAAATCTGAACTTGAACTCACACAATAACTAGCTGTTACCACTAACGAGCACTGGTGCTGCAAGGGGGTAAATAGCGGCTATTAGCCACCTGGGCCTGGGCTTGAAGGAGGGGCCTCGAAGGGAAACAAGGAAAATTAGCACACACACAATAAGCAATTACCATGGCTTTGTTTCTTGTTTTGTATTTAATTTTTTTAGTTTTCCATTTTAATTTTTACATTTAGAATGGAGTACAGAAAAGAAAAAGGTGAAAAAAAGTGAAATCTCCCCCCAAATCTCCATCATTGTTAGTGTGTGAATATCCCATGTACTGGCAGGAACAATCTAACTGTGCTCCAGGGAAACATCCTCTGATAACAAACCCCCTGGAGTGAACTTAAGACACAAGGGGCTGGGGGGGGTCATTCTAATTGAGACTCAGCAAACTGCGAAGCTCACAGCTTACCGAGTCCCCGTGATGCCGCCCTGGCAAATACCCCCCCACCACCACCATTTCCCCTCGCAACCATGCAAGGGGATGTGTTGCCAAGACACACACCATTTCATGTGCCTGCAGCAGGAGAAATCATTCGATGGTCGCCAACCATCTAATGATTTCCCCTGCCTTCACAAATATAGCTCAGTCTCAACTGACTTCTATTTGCGGCCACCGGGACGAAGACAGTGCTGACGTCATATGATGTCAGCCAACAGGCACCGGCCCAACGACACGCTGGGCGTTTCAATGTCCCAGCGCCGCCACCACCCCCATCCCCACTGCGAACGGCCCGGCGATAGTGTAAATCGCGAGTCTGTTCACAGACAGACTTTGCACATGCGCAGAAATATGTATGCTCAAACCCCCACCAACTGGGCAGGGGCCAAATTCAGTTCACTAGGTGTGAAACAGAATCGTCCTCTAGATGTAATGTGATTTTTTTTTTTTGGTTCAAAATCCGCAAAAATCTTTACCGAAAAGCGCATATGTAATAGTGTCAGATTTGCGGTAAAAATCGTACGTTTTGACCCCCAAAAAAAAAACTTCAAAAGTTGCATCCAAATGTTTTCTGTAAGGGTGAGGTCTAAACATTACTAAAAATCGCAAAAGAAAAATAGGTCTGCTTCTGGCAGGCGAGTTTGCCAGAAGCATGCACAGATCAGTAAGGTCATAGTTATAGTTTGTGTAGAAAAATAAAGTAGAAAATTGGCTGGTTCACATCGTAGGAATCCATGTCCTATGGTGAGAATGGCTCAGACTCCCATGTTAATAACATGGAAGTCCTCATATGTGTCCTCATAGTGCTGTTGCTTAAGTTGCATCGCATAGCCTTTCTCGGCATGCTAGAACGTTCTAGCTGATAATGTGCATTTTATTTGCATAAATAAAAAATCTGGGAGTAACTGAACAACATTGTCAGCTTATACTGATCAAAATGATGAACAAACTTTGTATACAGTGGTGGAGGTTGTGGGCTCAGGTGCAAAAATATAATTTGGGCCCCCTCCTCCACCCCAAGCCAAATTTCACAATATGCAACATGGCAGTGGGTGAGAGGGAGAGGCAGAGGCTGAAGGGAGAGGCAAGGGGAGGCAGAGGGTGACAGGGAAAAACAATGGTAATTCCGCTGCTGTTTGTATATCTGTGTGTGGATCGGTGTAAGAAGAGCTCCGATGCAAGTTCCATGGTGATTTATCTGCGACTGTGTATGTGTTAAAAACTAATTCCTGGGAATTAAAGTCACAGTGTAATGTCTCTAGTATGCTGTACGTGGTGTCCCACTGCATACAGACATTAGGTGTAAGAGGACACATCTGTATGCATCTCTCACAGCACATGTAACTCTAATTCTTAGGATTCTGACAATCTTACCAAAATTAAATTCCCGTGTTTTCCTCTTGCATTGAATTAACTGATCATTAACTGGTAGGGTTTCTATGCTTTTCTGCTTCTTATAAGGTGGCACATATTCATCATCTAAAAAGAGGATAGGACATAAAGGGGTTAACACAAGATACTATGATAGTTTGCAAAAGCTTAGAAATCAGAATATAACTACAATATAAATGTATTGGTGATGGAAGTTCCATACTTACTACTCTCCCAGAATAATTGTGACACTGAAGAATGTAAGGAATGTAGGGCCTGATTCTGGTTGGATAAGTAAGCTGTGAAGATCGCAGCTTACCGAGCACCAGAGCAGCCGCCCGTCTGCCGGTTCCCCTCATTAACATGGGAGGGGATGTGTAACAAAAACACATCCCCTCGCAAGTCTCCGCAGCAGGAGAAACCATTCGATAATCGCTGACCATCAAATTATTTCTCCTGCCTTTGCAAATAAGAGTCAGTGGAAACAAACTTTTATTTGCAAGCGCCGGGATGAAAACGGGGCGGGCAGGTGACGTTCTGTGAAGTCAGCTGCCTGCCCGTCAGGCATTGGCCATCCGCATACTCATGGGAACACCCAAAGTTTTCATAGGAACACCCGTGAAACACTAGGCGTTTTCATTGGAGATTTCCGTACCTGCCGCCGTCCACCCCCTGCAAGTCGGTGAAGCCATTTGCAAAGGGGAGCTACACATGTGCATAATAGACAATGCGCATGCACAATCCCAAAAACATTGGGGCGGGGACGAACTCACATTATCGCGCGTAGATTAAAATTACCACCTTAATGTACTTCTACCAGCTCCCTGGATAGAGGACAATACTAAACACATCCTGCACTTTCCAGCCAAGTCGGCGGAGATGACACAATAGGACTATGAATCCCACCATCTCAGTCCAGCATAACACAATGCAATGCTGCTTCACAGCACAATAGACAGCACCATTCCCGTCCCTCCTGCCTGGATCTAACATTCCCTGGATCTCCAGGAGAGCAGATCAGAGAAGTGGGAAAGTATGAGGTAACATGAATAATTATTTGTACTAGCGAGCATTATTCAGGTCGCCATGTACTTTACTTCTCTGATACCCTATACAGTTAACAACCTGTTAGACGTACAATTTTGATATTGCAATCATTGTTCTTATCCAGTATGTGTTTATTGTACAATACATTATTTATTTATTAACTGTGCCCCAGTGGAGCTTGCAATCTATCTTCCCTACCACGTGTATACAGACAGACAGACATTCTAGGGTTAATTCTTGTTGGTAGCCAATTAGCCTACCAGTATATTTTTGAATTATGGGAGGAAACCGGAGCACCCAGAGGAAACCCACGCAAGTACGGGGAGAATATACAAACTCTGCACAGTTAGAGCCATGGTGGGAATCTAACCCATGACCTCAGTGCTGTGAGGCAGTAATGCTTTTTAATACATATAGAAGATACTCTTCTGTATTAAAAGCAGCATGGTAAAGTTTACAGCATGTGTTTGAGTATACTTGATTGTGCCATTTGAGTATACTTTCTGATGCTCCTGTATAGCGTAAGTACTAAGACAAAAGTATATTTGGTTTGTCATAAACAAAGTCCAACATATAAAGAAATGTACAGATAACATGTTTTCATTCTAAAAATACAGGTACCAATAATTAGCAATTACAAGATAACATTTTGTCAGGAAACATTCAATTAGAGCCATTAAATGTTCCACGAGTACTGTAGCTGGAATTCTCCCGGACAAACCAGTTTCCCAATTGTCTAATAATGCTGCCAAAATTGTGTTTCTCCTAAAGAATTCAAAATATTTTTTTGTGACATTCCTCATGCCCACCTAATTATTTTTACACACAACAGCAATAGCAATGTTAGAATTGTATACAGACATTGGGCCTTTAGTCAAAACGTTTCTTACCACACTGAGTTCCAGTACACTGTTTGGAAGCGGTGTCACTGCCTTGTACCAAAGACCCTGTAAGTAAATATACAGGTTACTGCCCCAACCTTGAAAACTTGCATAGATCACTAAATTTAAAGTGCCTATAAATAAAATATATTTATAAAAATCGGTACTTGTGTAGTTTCACGGTGGCAGCTTACGCTAACGTTTGAAGCTACGCTATTAGCGTAGCCCAACAGCTGCCTTACTTGTGTAATTTCACGGCAGCAGCCTAAGCTACGTTATTAAACTACACAAGTGTTGTCGGGAACTGCATCTCTGTCCCGGCAAGCCTAGTCAGCGCCTCTCTCACACCGCCGGTGCCAGCATGATCCCCTCTCTTTGGCGGAGAGGGGATCATGCTGGCGCCGGCGGAGAGGCGCTCCATCTTTTTGAGAGGAAGGAGCATCTCAGACGCACCTGCAATGAGACGCTCCTGCGTCTCAGTAGATATTGCGGCAAGGTACAGCAACCCTGCTGACAGGGTTAGGGGTTCTGTAGCGTGTGCATCACCTGTCCAAAGAGGGGGTGCAGACACAAGTGCATCTTGGTACTCTTTACCTAGCACGGCGCCCATCGCGGGCATCGCATGCACTAAAAAACGGGTGCGACGTGATGCCCGCGATTTCCCATAGGGAACAATGTTAAAAGTGTGATTGGACGCAATTTTACTGTTCAATGCCTCAATGCCCGCGATTTTTCCATAGGAAACAATGTTAAATGGGCCACAGAGCCCAAATAGTCCCCCTGAAGTCTGAAATGGCCCCCACAATTGTTAACGCCACCCCACGATCAACGTGAACCCGAAGCGTGGCGAGCGCAGCGAGCCCGCGAGGGGCGGCGGTACGCGTCCTCCGACCTTTTCATACCCCCACTATCCACGTCGGCGTGGAGTTGAGAATAGAATAGTGTGGCGAGCGCAGCGAGCCACCGAGCCCGAAGCGTGGCGAGCGCAGCGAGCCCCGCGAGGGGACGCGGATACCTTCACAGGTAAACGCGTCCCTTCGCGGGCTTCACAGGTATCCGCGTGCGCTCGCCACGCTTCGGGCTCGGTGGCTCGCTGCGCTCATTCACAATGATGGAGGCATCTGGCAGTGCTCCATGTTACATACTGGCAAATGCCTCCTTTTCAAATCCCCACGATCCACGCCAGCCCGAAGCTTGGCTCGACACGCTTCGGGCTGGCGTGGATGGTGGGGGTGTTTCAGGAACACATGCCATATCATACATCTGAGACAGTAATGACGACATGTGTTAACTGGTAACTGGTTTTAGTTAATAATAAAGAAGAAGAATGAAGGAAATTATCAAATGACAATACAATGAAAAAGACGAAGAATAAAGACAAACAAATTAAGAAAGTAATTCCTCAGAAACTGCATTTGCACAAACAGCATGAGAAGTCGATCCACTTGTCTCTGCCTCTGCCCCGTTGCCTTTTTCAGCCTGGAGGAGCAGGGTTAGCGCATGGAGGATACGCTGGAACAGGTTTTCGGCACCAAGAGTCTTTCTCCATACAAACTCCTGTAAGTAGGAGTCTAGCTGATGGCGCGCAATGCCCCTTTGGCGTTTATTGCGCCACTTGCAGGATCCCCAAAGCCGCTCGATGTTCTGGATGTGAACCCCAGTTTTCGGATCCACGAAGTTGTACCGGTGGTTCACCCGAGCGTGGTGGTACCCTGCTAGCTCCAGCTGCTCTGTCTTGTAGGCATGCCAGCAATCCGAGAAGATGGTCGTCCCCGGTTCGATGTGCCAGGGACGCTATGCTAACTACGTACTGCCTACGCTGGTCGCGGGAACTACGTACTGCCTACACTGACTACGCTGGTCGGTTGGGATCATTTGGTCTACAGCATGATGGTCGACAGTTATTAGGTCGACACGGGAAAAGGTCGACATGGGTCTAGGTCGAAAGGTCATTAGTTCGACAATGTCTAGGTCGGCAGTCAAAAGGTCGACATGGGGTTTTTCACCGTTTTTTTTACCTGAATGTCAACACAGTTGACATGGACACAGTTTAAAGTGCACCGCTGCGCTCGGCACACTATATTATTCTCCCTGTCGGCATATGTTGGCTCAAAAAACAGTGAAAAACTCGATGTCGACCTTTTGACTGTCGACCTAGACACTGTGGACCTAATGACCTTTTGACCTAGACCCATGTCAACCTTTTCCCATGTCGACCATAATGCTGTAGACCAAATGAGCACATCCCCGCTGATTGCAGGAACCCGATGCCTATTCTGAAAGAGACGGTACGCTAACTACGTAGCTGCCGCTGTGAAACTACACAAGTACCTTAAAATCTATTTTAAAGTAATTTATTTAGGGGTGTCTAGAACTGGGAGCATGTCTATCAAATCAATGTCCGTTTAATTATTAACAATTGCAACCTCTGTGGCCATAGATTAATATATTTATATTATATAAACTAATCACCCAAACTCCAGCATCCATATATGCCCCTAGAATGCTCACCCTCTTCCTTCCCTATCCCCTATATGCAGAGCACAGCAAAGCAAGTAAAAACATGTAGCTTAGAGGTGCAGGATCAGTTCCCTCCAAGTAATAAGTAGCTGAAGGGCTATATACATAGAAATTAATGGTTAAGGCTATGAATCACACATTTTATTTCCTAACCTCCGTTATGGTCCATCTCTATTTCCACATTGGAATCCTCTCCATAAGCAAGTCCTTTAAACATGACAAAAAAAAAAAAAGAATGGTTTAGTAATATATTACTGTAAGTCTACATTAGTGATGTTCAGGAAAATATTGTACTGAAAGACTGCTGAGGTTCTAGAATATTTAAGCTGGGTACACATTGGAGCAATGTCGGCACAATATACCATTTTGTTAAGACATCGCTCAATGTGTACAGGTGATTGCGGTCTCTCCTGGAAAGGGTCATGTTGTGAGGTGTGCGAATGCCTGTTACTCTAGCAGTGATGGCTAACCTTGACACTCCAGCTGTTGTTGAACTACACATCCCTTCATTCCCTGCATCAGTTTTAGCATGGCCAAATAGTAAAACTGTAGCAGGGCATGCTGGGATCTGTAGTTCAACAACAGCTGGAATGTAACTGGAATGTAAACAACTAAAGATTCAAGAGGAAGCATAAGAAGGGAGTCATGTGAATGGTAGCCAGTTCTGTATCCATGTCATGAATCAAGCCAGCACAGTACACTTAGTTACAGCTAAATATAAATGCGCAGCTTTGAACTAAACCAAGAATTCTCAAACATAACCCAGGATCACATTTTCCAGGTTACCGATTTAAAGGTCCACAGGTGGACTTAATTATTTCTCTTGCGATTCTGTGAGATCTGGAAACCATGAGCTTTTTGGAGTCCTACAGACTGAGTTTGAAAACCATTGAACTAACCCAATCTAACCCAAAACTAACACAACAGAAGAAATTGAAGGAAAACATGTGACTGTCCTATATAGATTGGGATTACAGTAAAAAATATGCATCAATAGTACTTTTTAGAATCCACTATTTTCCGCAGTATTTACAGAACAATTAGGAATTCCAATCCCCAAATCATTTTTAAGTTAATGAGTAAAAGAGCAATGGGGATAATAAAATAATTACATTTATAAATATATTTTTATTTATAACAAAACAGTAATGCAGTTTTTGTTTAGATGCTTGTCCTAGTCTGCTTTCCTAATGCTATCTACTACTTCCCTCATACTCCCATGCCCTCCCCGCTAGCCATACCCCCTGCAGGATCATCAATGCTATCCAGTTCCCTTCACACCTTGTCCTCCATGTATCAGTCCCCTTCCTGTTTATCTCTTCGATTTTGCTTTGTCTATCAAACTCCCCATCATATGAATTCACCCATTCATATACTCTCTGCTATCCCTCCCCTATGGTAATCCTCACTTCCTCCTTGCTTTCCTCCACTGCAGTCCTTTCCTTTCACTTACCCTAGTCAAGCAGTAGGAATGATGGTCAGAAGAGGAGGTCTACCACTGTCCCATTCTCAATGACAGGTGTGTTGTCCAGTCCTCGTTGAGGCCCAGCTGCAGAAGAGGTGGATTACATTTTACAGCGGCTCTCAGTCACTGATAGGCTGAGGTCGGTTGATAAGGTTACCACATAGCATGCTCCCATCATAATCGATACATCCACTGCATCACATGGACTGAAAGAGGACGTCTTCTACAGCGGGTGCCCAGCAGAGGATCGGACAATGCGCCCATTAACAAGAATGGAAGCACCTAATCTGGCTCCTCAACCACCTGCCCCAGGCCTGTCCCCATTGTGTTAGGAATTTACTGGGAATAATAGTAATATTCTACAATCTTTCCATGCTGGTCAGTGGCTCATCTTCCCCACACAGCACATGCTCCTGACTCGTTTACTATGCTCTGCTGTGCGCAATATTACAGCATCTTGCACAAATTACACTTTTATCCAGATTTTCTCTTTGAACAATTTCAGTAATTTGTAAGATTATTTTATTGCCAATTGCTGAAAGGCAGTATATGATCACTTTATATATGCAGGGGCTGTAACCCAAATGATTACCTATTAGAACTCTTATCAGTACCAAATCGTACAGTTTAATAAATTCTTATACAAAACTACTGACCGAGTATTATTCTCATTTTTTTTTTTTTTTTTTTTAGAATGACATCAATGTGAGCTTTATTTGTTCTTTCACTTTCAAAATTCACAGTAGCCTATTTATCAATGCGTTTTAGCTATTTAAAACTCATTTAGAATTATAATTTGTGCTCTGGCCAATCAGCTCCCAAATGTATATTTTTTTTTAACAAATGACAGGAGCTGATTGGCTGGAGCCCCATTTATCATACACAATAAGTTTTAAATAGCAAAAACATGTTGATAAATGGGCTCTGTAGTTTCAGAAATGTTATGGTGTGGTGTATTGTATTGGAAGGCAACACAGCATATACTGCATTTTGGTCTATGTAATCTTCACACTAATCTAATCAGAACGGCTACTAACATTTGAATTGAAGCAGGATAAACCAACAACCTTTCATCACCTACAGCTCCACACAGGAGGCCATTAATCTATAACTGGAACTGTGTGCGTCTGTTTTAGAAACAAATGGGTTGAATTCAAAGTCCATTCACATAATAGGAGAATAATGCACAATGTAAAATGCAATTGTATTTTTTGCAGTGGAGATTTTTTACAGAAGGCACCAAGAATGAATAACAGACAGACATTGAGGTGTTCCTACAATATGCAGTGCCAAGACAGTGCTTCTGTACAATGCATCAATGTACATAACACTGTAAGTTCCAATGCAAAAACAACATTAACAAAAAAATAAAAAGTTAGGTATTGCCTTCCTTTTCTACATGAAGACAGACATTGGAAAATGTTTAATATACAGACTGAGGGGAAGTATAAGGTTATCATTTGGCAAAATCACCAGGTCACATAATTGTATCCAAAAAATGAGCCTAAATGAACAGTGTGTGAGAAAGCACTATGTAAGCCCTGCTGTCTTGGAGTAGGGGCCTCTGTGTGTGTATAGGTGGCAGCAGGAGTTGATGCTTGAGACTAGTAGCTGCGAACACTGTAATTCCACATTATTTACAAACACCAGTTTTAGAACCAAACTACTGCCATACAACAAGTACTAGTTATAGGACATACAAAATAATATTCAACAATGTGGGCAATTCAATTAGTTGTTGGGTAAACCACAGGGTAAAACCCCCACAGGCTCACAGGTTTAAGTGCCCTGAGCTATCAATAACTGCCCACGGTAAGCACGTAAATAGCCTCGAGGGTGAACATACCGGCGCTGGTTGGGATGTTACCACAGGCAGGGGGGGTAATGGGCCCCATACATCAGCAATCACAATTTATGGATTTCCAGATACAGGAATATTTTGGCCAGATAAATGGATTTTACAATCTATCTGACTTTGCCCACACATTACAGATTTATTTCAGTGATCGGCAGATTTTTCCATCTTCATATCTGGAAATTGCCCAATCGATTGCTGTTCATAATGTAAATAGATGAAGAAGACGAATTGGGAATGCCCACACATATAAAAAAGATCTGCAGATAATACCAGATTATTAAACATGTTTAAAAACCTGATTAAGCAATCGATTGGCGATTTTGATTGGGATTGCCAAAAGGGGGAGCCCACACATCTAAAATTGTGGCAATCATCTCCATATCTGAAAATTGTCACAATTAATTGCTGATGTATGGGGCCCTTAACTGTATACCTCCTGCACTTAACCAGGGAGCTATGCTTTACCACACATTACCAAGGAAAGTAATAGAATATCGCTGAGCATTTAATCTGAAAGGTAAAACCCTGTGGTAAGCCTGGTGGCTAACTGAGTCACCACTAAAGAGTCTAAAAAAAAAAGTGACAAGTGTAAATGAAGATTTGGATTTTTGAGGCAAGATGTATCTGCAGCCTGCTAATGAGCAGATAACTTATGTTTGCCATAATTATACTACAAAAAACATATAGATTATATAAAATGGACTGTACATTTACACTTCCAGACCATCAATTGTCAAGTATCACTAAGCAGGTTAAAATAATTTAAAATTATATAGAGGGCTTACAATAGAGGGCTTACTGTGTGTTGTCTACTTTAATCACTAGAAGCAAAAGGGGTACATTTACTAAGATAAAAGTTCTATTTTAGATGGGATGTTGCTATGGGCTACATGAGCTAATCAGAATCTACTACTTTATTCTTTAGCACCTTCTAGAAGAAGCAACATCCCATTCCTACTAAATTTCCCCCAAAGTTATTAAAACTAGTAGGGAGACATTTTCTAAGTGCTGGCAAGAATTACATTTATGGGAAATGATATACTCCTAGTTCCATACACGTAGGCCCTGATTCAGGCCTGATAGCACTGTTGCGAATTTGCATGGCCAGTGTTTAGACGCCACCCTGCTAGAGTGTAAGCCCGCCTTGCAAATTAATGTGATCACTGTGCGAATGGATATATACAGCTCAGGTTTGCCTACTTTTAAAGTCTCCTCTCCGGGAGAAGCTCGGAGAGGAGACGGTCAGCAGCACTTCGGGGGGCGAGTCCTGATGTAGACATCATCAAGCCCCGCCCTCCAGTACTGCAAATCCCGCATTTTTCATCTTTAGCCCCACCCCCTCCCCCGAAAAGCCGCAAATTGCGGGAAATTAACAATGTCATGGGGGAGATCACAATAGACTCACCATCTAATGAATCTTACACTGGGCACAAGTCATTGAATAAGCCGCGTAGCCTTGGACTTACTTGGCGGTGCAATGGAGAAAGGCCTGGAGCAGAGGTTTTTTTAAAAGCGGCAATCATATACATTGCAAAACCAGTTTGATTTTGAAATGTAAATGATTGCCGCTTTAAAAAACTGGAGATTTCTTACCAAATCTCTCACTTTCTGAATCTCTCATCCTATTACATTTCACCCAATGTGCGTACTGTTATCTCTACACCAATGATCAGAAATATCCTCCAATGCATATTACAAAAGACTGTTGACTGATTCCTTTTTAACAAGTTTGCTCAAATCTTTATTTGTAGGCGGTTCTTTAATTGCAACCACATAATTATGGAAGAGATAACAAAAAATAGAAACCGAATACAAGGAACACACGCTCACTACAAGCTGGCAATTCATGTACATTTTATTATTAATTTACATAGAATCAGCATTGAGTGAGGAATCTAAATTAGCTGGATAGACAACAGACCGCAATTATAAACAGCTGAAAGAGTAATACTAAAGTAATTGACAAAGGCACAATAAACAAGCTCACAAGACCAGGGAGTATTAAAGTTAGACATTTAAAAACTATATATCTGTTACAGTGCACAATGGGGGTGATTCAGGTTGGCTTTCAAAGCACATTTGGGTTTCTAATGGAGAAACCATGTGCAATGCAGGTGGGGCAGAAGTAGCATGTGCAGAGAGTGTTATATTTGGGTGCGTTATTTTGTTTCTGTGCATGGTATATTCTGTCTGCAATAAAGATATCAGTTTGAACACACCCACCCAAATCTAATGGTGTGTACACACTGTACTTTTTGCCTTCCGATATTGACGATATAGTCAACATCGGATCGGAATCGGATGCAGATCGCAAGGGTTTTAACCCTTGCGATTCCGATGCGCGTTCACGTATCGCAAGGCAAAAAGTCTTGTCTGCCATGACTATATAGTGCAGATCTGCACTATAGTCAGACTTGTATGCAAATCGGATGTGCATTCAGATACTATCCACGATTCGATCTGATCGGATCGTGGATAGTATCTTAAGGCACATCTGACCGTGTGTACACACCATAACTCTCTGCACATCAGCCCCACTTGTAGTGCAGCATTGCTTTGTCCATTAACAAACCAAATGTGCTTTGTGAGCCAACCTGAATGACCCCCTATATGTAGAGAATAAAAACCACAGTAAAATGATCTAGAAGAAGAACATAAAAAAAGGCATCCCACTTGAGATGTAAGAATCACACATACACATGTAAGCCAATCTATAATTCCTAGTCATTATACAGGTACCATAAATAGTTCCAACAGTTAACAGATAGTATGTGAATACAATATTTTCACACTTACCTATATTAAAATACATTTCATATCACAATAAAAGCAGAAGGGGCTTCCAATTTAAGAGGGATTAAAACACTGCTTTACCTGATTTTCAAAATGTTATTTTCACACACAGGAATAAAGGTAACCAAAAGACACTGGGAGCACAGAGGGAAATAGCTGCCAACTGTTCAGTTATTCAAAGATTTATAAATACAAAGTCATAGACTTAGGGTGCCCACACACTGGAAAGATCTGTGATCATAAGATGTGCGCATAAATTAGCCTTCAAATCTTTAGCCTGTCCTGGACAAAAGATTTCAGGGAAGCGCATATCTTTACCAAAGATCCCGTGTGCGTTCCTATGGATCTTTTGTTAAATCTTCTGATCTTTCATGCAGCACGTAAGATCAGAAGATTTAGCAAAAGATCCACGAGAGCGTGCATCGGACCAAAATCGGCCGAGTTTCGACCGATTATCGGGAAACATCGGACGATATATCGGCCTATTTATCGGAAATCGGCCAAAAAATCGTTCTAGTGGGTGGGCACCTTAACTCATGGATATATCGGTTTACAAATCATTGGATTTAAAGCAAGCAGCTTTCTTTTCTTTCCATTATAAGTAGCAACTGATGAAAGAGAAGAGGCACAGTGACTGGTTTGGTTGAATCTGGTTTCGGAGATATGCTGCCTCTTGTCGGATTTGGCTTCATTTGCAGAATAACATAAATCATTGCAGACCTTGTCACCATTAGTGGTGATGTGAGACAGATCAAGAAGGTTATGTAATGAGTCAAATCCAAAAGCTTTTGCGCTGGAAGGGACCTGAGCGATTCCATGAGGAGATGTGCTGAAAAACATACTCTGCATGTCCTGCTGTGCATTTGGTCTAGAACACTGGTTAATATTCTGTTGTGTATCTGAACTAGAAATCTTTACAGTCTGGTGTTGTGCATTTGATCTGGAACATTCCAATGTATTTGCATTTACTGAAGCCAAATCCATCCCCTGCATCTTCTGGAGAAGGAGTTTGGTGGCGCTGAGATTTGTGATACGACGGTCTGTACGAATGCCAGCTCTCTGGACCATGGTTTTTAATATAGTCTCAATAGAATGAATGCCTAGAGCTTGGTTTTTGTACCACTGTGGATCTAGCTGCTGTAAGCTGGGTTTCCAGTTTATTGCCAAATAAAATGGGGCATTAGGCTCCTGCATTTTTGGAGGTCTGTGGTGAGTAAATATTTTGAAGTTCATTACCGGACACCTTTCTGGATTTCCAGGGCTAGCGAATGCTCTAGGTCGGTTTTTAAATTCACACTGTCCGTCAACTACGTGGTTATTTAGTGGACTCTCCTTGTCATACTGAAGGAACTCATTGCCATGGTCATCTCTAGATAGAATGATATCCCCCCACCGTAGATGCCTCATTTCTAAATTGCCTCTTATTCCAAAATAAATGCAATTATTTAGCCACATTGTATTCTGCAAAGAATAAGCATTATTTGGCCCCAGCTGTTTAGTGACATACAGCTGGTGGATCAGCTCGTCTGTTAACTCATCCGATGCATGCTGCCTGCACCCTTTTCCTTTTGTCTTCAGTTCCCTCTGTTTCAATTTCAAAGCATCCCTTGTCGGTTTAAAGATGACATCAGTAGACATACTTGCTGGATAGTTTACTTGCTTAAGATAACGCTCAGTGCTCTGAAAAATTGACCTAAGTGTTAATGGCTCATATTCGCTGTTGTCTTTCTTCTTGACATTAAGCAAGTAGTGTGACATCAGGTGACTGAGCTCCCCTGGTGGGATGTCATAAATAAGCCTCACTTCATTAAAGTTCATAGAAAAGTAGGCCTGTAGGTTGTGGATGTCGCACATGGTTTTCCTCAGAGTGTTCTTGTTTTCTGTTCGCTGCAGAAATGATTGCATATCTTCAGAAAACATAAAGCCAATATTATTGCTTGTAGCAGCGCTGGTGCCAGGATTTATGGATTGCTCTTCAGATTCTTCCCCAGAGGAGATATCTGTAAAATATCCATCAGCCTCCAAGATGTCCGTGTTCTGTAGAAATTCTTCTAGTAGAGAGTTAATGTGTAATATTTACTATATATACACACATCCCTCTACAACAGTTTGTTTACACACATGCCTTCACTTACTACAAATGTCCCCTATAAAGTGGTGAGCTTAGTATTACGCTTATAATGCAACAGTGAGTTCTGATCACCCTCTATCAGCTATCCAATGCTGCAGGCGAGGGGGTTTGTATGGTGAGGGTGGCTTTTCCTCGCCCTTACACAGCTAGGTTTGCTGCAGATGCCTCGTCATTTTAATGGTCACACTCACCGGTTCCACATCACCTCAAGGAAGTGATTGAATACACTGACGGAGAGTTATCGCCACTTCTCGCCGTCGATAACTCACTGTCAAGGCATTGAATAATCCTAATTCTGTTCTGGATTAGATTTGATAATTTTGTCCAATATAGATTTTTTTGCGCATGGCCTATATAGTTATTTACAATTAGAACATTATTGCAAAGCTTTGTACACGGGTCTATGTAAAACTAAAGCCACCACCAACACAGATGTGTCACAAGGTCACAAAGTTGTTTTAATCTGAAACAAATGTCAATCTGCAGAAGCATCAATGCAATTTAAGCATTGTATACCAGAAAAAAAGAAAATCTTATGGGTGCTGGATGATGACTCAACAGTCAAGATTCTGATGATCAGTATACCAACATCGGAATCCCAACAGTTCAAATGCCTGAAAGTTGGGATCCCGACTGACAGGGACTATTCTCCCTCGTGGGGGTCCACGACCCCCACAGGGGCAGAATATAACCTCGCAAGCGTAGCGAGCCACCGAGCCCGCAAGGTGTTTCTTTGTACTCGCCCCCGTCGGAGTACCGGCAGTCAGGAGTCCAATGTTGATATACTGACTGTTGGAATCCCAAATGTTGGGACGTCATACAACACCCAATCTTGCCAGTAGAACAACTAAAATAATAGAGCAAATCAGATAGACATGCTTCCAGCCAACCTGCAAATTGCCCCTTGCTGGGAGATAAAGCAGATGTATGCAATCCCACCAATAAAATAATCAGGCATTTTATGCGATTTTGTTTTGCACTCATAAGGGTGTCAGAGTTTATTAACGAACATAAAAGATAAATGATAGTATCTCACAGTGCACAAATAAAGCTGCCAATGTCCAATAATGAAAGAATTGTGTACAATTGCACTAAACAAATAATAATACAGCATCTGCACGTATTTCTCATTTGTGTCCGCTGCCTCTATATTATGTAGAGATAACCTCAAAGATAAAAAAAGAAAAAAGGGGTGGCGTACTACACTTCATGAATCATATTCCATATATGTGAGGGTTAGAGAATGACAAGACAAGCAATTCACCATCATCAACTAACTAGGAAATAACTGGGTCACCCACTAACCTACTCTGTACGCTATAGAACCTTTTTCACATTCCTATGAAACTTGAACACTGTTGAAAGTTAAAACTTGACTTGATGGGGGAGTTTTCTGATTGAAAGAGGAGGAAGAAGTTTTCATGTTTATCCAATTCTCACACACATTTCACTCAACCTGGGGCTGTAAGCGCTTTGGTTAGTGGGTGACCATATTGAATCGGAATCGGTACATCTGTCAGACCACACTTAGGTCTACAGTCATTAGGTCGACCCCACTAGGTCGACTGGCAGGAAGGTCGACCTGACTTAAGGTCGACATGGGCCAAGGTCGACACGACTTAAGGTCGAATTTGCATAAAGGTCGACATGAGGAAGGTCGACTGGTCATGGGTTTTTCACTGTTTTTTGCCTTGAATGTCGACATGGACACAGTTGGCAATGAGAATCGGACCCTCGCATTGCTTCGGGCACGGTGGCTCGCTTCGCTCGCCACAGCTTTAATAACCTCCTCCACGCCCTAGTGGATGGTAGGGCATGAAATACCGCCTGTCGGCACATGTCGGCTCAAAAAAAAAACAGTGAAAAACCCATGTCGACCTTATGACCAGTCGACCTTCCTCATGTCGACCTTTATGCAAATTCGACCTTAAGTCATGTCGACCTTGGCCCATGTCGATTTTAAGTCAGGTCGACCTTCCTGCCAGTCGACCTAGTAGGGTCGAACTAATGACTGTAGACCTAAGTTCATTCTAATAGATGACCGCTTCCCATTGAATCCTTGCCAGGGTGAATTGTTGGGCCTGTCATTCGCAAGCTCTCATAAATATGGACCCTGAACTGTAATATACCACCCCTTCTTTCTGTGTTTATTACCTTTGAGGTTAACTCTATGCAATACACAGACAGATGAGGGAAGAGCTATTTAATTATATGTTTAGAGCTTTGCATACATTTTGTGGTATTGATCCAAAGGGTTTTAACTTGACATTGGGATGTAATATATTATCATTGAATCCTGTTACAGAAGAATAACCTGTGTCCTTTAATTCAGATCTTCTTATTTAAGAAATTGTATTTCCTGAGTGTTTGATAATAATGTGTTACATAATGAGAGCTTACAAAAAAATCACTTATGCTAATTTTTATATTACTAGGAATTTGCATAATGCGTTGTCTGAATACATACAATATTCTGATCATTGTGAATGCAGAGGTAGCAATGTGATCAGTAGCTTAGCCTGAGGGTGTGCAGGGGGAGTGATTAAACCCCCTACTGAAACTGGTTCGGGGAGCTCTCATCAGAACAAAAGGGCATGTGGAGGGGTCTGATGGCATATAAGGGACACTTGGAGGGGTCTGATGGCATATAAGTGATATGTGGCAGATCTGATGGCCTTATAAAGGAGGCATGTGGGAAAGGATGCCTATTCTACCCATAAATGCTCCCCCTCAAGCCAAATTCTTCTTTGGTCTTGGTGATTCTATGGTCACAAACTTGACTGCAATCTCAGTGGAAATACTGCTGCTATTTTTCAGCCACACTAAATTATGACAATTGCACTGTAAATTGCTTGTTATGGCACATGGATTCACGGACTCCTATAGAATACAAAGCTTTTGTACTGATCTATATTATACAGCTATTATACAGATCATATTGATGTATAATGAGTTCATATCAGGAATTTTAAAAATAATAATCATTACCTTGGAAATTACATTTATAGTAATCCTCATCTTCAGCCTCTTCTTTTATTGTCACTTTGGTTAGTGCAAATGAAGTGTCTGCAATTACAAATGTTATGGTCATTATTTGTTTTTATATTAAATAGTGAATTTATAGCTACTTATGAATGACTTGAAATTGCAAAATATACAGCAATTAATTGGGCCAATTCCCCGTTCTGCAGAATACTGGGTCGGATGATTGGCAAAATGAAACATGCTGAACAATCCAGAATTGGCAAGTTGGGGTATCATAAAAAAATCACTGATCATGGGAGATCAGACTGATATTCGGGAATCAGGCAGGGCCATGTTACGCAAGGGCAATGCATTGCTTTGCCTAGGGTCCACCACACCATTAAGATGGCCCTGGAATCAGGGATTCAAATATTAGATATTAGGGCAGAAATAAAACAGAATATTAAACATAATATAATATAAGTATAATAAATTATTTGTAGAGTATAAGTAAATACATTTGTTGTTGTTAGGAAAATCTACAGAAACAAAGAATGCATTCTGTTTAAAAATCATAAACCTATTCATAAAAATTGTATTTCTTTTACTATTTTTATCTAATTTCATTGTTATAACGCTAGAAAGGACAATACACAAAATAAAAGCCCTATTAACCCCTTCCCGACATTTGACGTATATATACGTCATGGCCGGGATGTACTTCCCGACACATGACGTATATATACGTCATGACTTTAAACTGTCCCCGCGTCTATAGACGTGGGGACAGAGGGACGATGTCTGCTGTCCCTGACAGCAGACATGTCCCTGCATGCCCAGGGGGGGCTGCGATGCCGCCCCCCCGTCGGCGATCGCTGTGATTGGCTGTTCAGTGTGAACAGCCATTCACAGCGTTTTCCTGTGTTACCGGCGAATCAGACGCTCAGTAACACAGGTGTCAATCACCGCCGGGCGTCAGGGGGCATGAGGGGGTCATCGGTGACGACGCCACCTCACCCCACCTGCCCCCAAGGCTGTGATTGGTCCGTGGGACCCACGGACCAATCACAGCCAAGGCGCGTGATTTAAACTAACGGTGAGTGCACTGCAGACGCCATTCCGGTCTGGAATTGCGTGCAGAGCGGTCACCGTGCCAATCTGTCATGATACATACCTGATCCTTGCCTGAAACTTACCTGATCACCGCTGATCACCGCTGGTAGCGTGCTGCCAGCAGCTGGATACTTCCTGGATCTTGTGACTTCTGTGTGTGCTGCTGCAGCAGTGTCATAGAGTCACAGATCGTGAGAGATAGGGACAGATAGTGACAGAGAGTGATAGAGAGTGATAGAGAGTGCTATATTTTGTGTCTGCTGCACCCCCTTTTGTGCTGATCACTATATCTGAGGTGATCAGCAACTTTTTGGGGGTGCAGAGGTTTTTTTTTATATATATACCTGTCAGTTGCAGCAAAGGTTGTGCTGCCTGTGCAACTGACTGCTGCCCCCCCCTGCTGCCCCCCCTTTTGTGCTGATTGTGCTGATTAATTAACTGATCAGCAACTTTTTGGGGGTCCAGGGTTTTTTTTTTTTTATATATATATACCTGTCAGTTGCACCAAAGGTTGTGCTGCGTGTGCAACTGACTGCTGCCCCCCCTTTTGTGCTGGTCAGTTTAAATTAATCAGCAACTTTTTGGGGGTCCAGGTTTTTTTTTTTATATATATACCCTGTCAGGTTGTGTGTCTGCTGCCCATCACTGCTAATCAGTGGTGCATCACTGATCTGCAGTTTTTTTTTTTTTGGAGAGTGCAGTGGGGTTTTGTTTTTACACCCACGTTGCTTGTGTGGGTGTCCTGTGGCCGCTGAGCGCTGATCAGTGACGTACAATCACTGAACAGCATTTTTGGCACAGGGTTGATATCATTTTTTTTTCTGCAGTTTTTTTAAATTGTTTTTTTTTTTGGAGAGTGCTGTGGAAATTTTTTTTAAATTGTTTTTACACCCACGTTGCTTTTGTGGGTGTCCTGTGGCCGCTGATCAGTGACGTACAATCACTGAACAGCATTTTTGGCACAGGTTGATATAATTTTTTTTTCTGCAGTTTTTTTTAAATTGTTTTTTTTTTGTTTTTACACCCACGTTGTTTTTGTGGGTGTCCTGTTGCCTTTGAGCGCTGTTCAGTGACGGACGTTACTGACCAACATCTGTGCTCAATTTTTGGCGCAGGACCTTTTTTTTTTTTTTTTAACCCCTTCAATTTTTTTTTTTTTTTATTGGGATCAAATTCCTGTATAAAGTATTTTTTTTTCTGCACTACATACACACTACACACTACATACCCCCCGTGTTGAAATAAAGTTTGTACCCCCCTACACTATACACGTGTTGAAACATTACACTTACAGAAACACAAAAATAAAAATGGCATCCCAAATGTCATCCCAAATGTCATCCCAATCATCCAGAAGAATGTATTCAGCGGAGGAGGCATATGCCATGCTTGCCTCTGACTCTGACACAGCCAGTGATGCAAGCGGGGAATTTGAAGAATTCGCCTTAAGCTCCTCTTCCTCCTCTGCTGATGAGGGACCCCCTCAAAGACGCCCCCGTAGAGCAGCTGAGACCCCCCCCCCCCCCCCAAATGATTGATCCCGTATGGACCCCACCACCAGACAATTTTGAGCCCCAGGTTCCTGAGTTTTTGGCCATCCCAGGAATCCAATTTGATTCAGCAGGTCTCAGAGAAATTGACTTTTTCAAATTATTTTTCTCTGATGATTTTATAAATTTAATGGTGGACCAAAGTAATTTATATGCCCAGCAGTTTATTGCTCAAAACCCCACGTCATCATTTGCTAGGTGGACCCGTGTAGATGCAGTAGAGATGATGACGTTTTGGGGTCTGATGTTACATATGGGCATAGTAAAAAAGCCAGAAATTAGGCAATATTGGAGTACAGATGTTCTGTACAGCACCCCATTTTACCGTATGGCCATGACTCGGGCTCGTTTTGAGATAATCCTTAAATTTTTACATTACACCGATAATACACTGTGCCCACCCAGAGATGATCCCACCTTTGACCGGCTATTCAAAGTCAGGCCGGTGATTGATCATTTCAGTGCCAAATTTGCAGAGATGTACATCCCTGAAAAATGTATTTGTATTGACGAGTCCCTTATACATTTTAAAGGAAGGGTTAAATTCCGCCAGTACCTTCCCAGTAAGAGGGCAAGGTATGGCATAAAAATGTATAAGCTGTGTGAAAGCACCTTAGGGTACACCCACAGGTTTAGGGTATATGAAGGGAAGGATTCAAGAATTGAACCGCCAGAATGCCCCCCCTCCCTCGTAGGTGTTAGTGGAAAAATTGTCTGGGATTTAGTGCACCCCTTCCTGGATAAAGGTTATCACCTCTATGTGGATAACTTTTACACTAGCATCCCCCTGTTTAAGGCCCTTGGTTCAAGAGGTACAGCAGCTTGCGGTACTGTGCGTAAGAACCAAAGAGGCCTCCCAAAAACGCACATTGCCCAAGTAATGAGAAGGGGTGAAAGCAGGGGAATATGCACCGAAAATATGTTGTTGGTCAAATATAAGGACAAGAGGGATGTCCTTATACTGACAACAATTCATGGAGACAGTACCACCTCCATCCCTGTACGAGGTACCAGTACCCACACCTCAAAACCTAATTGTATCCTAGATTACAATAGGTACATGGGCGGAGTGGATCTTTCAGATCAGGTACTGAAGCCGTACAGTGCCCTGCGGAAAACAAAAAATCTGGTACAAGAAGCTGGCCGTGTATATCATCCAGATGGCACTGTATAACGCTTACGTGCTATTCCGTTCTACCAGCAGGCAGAGGGCCCCAGTACTTCTAGTACTGGCCCCCGTATTGTACCAGGGCAGCATTTTCCTGATGAAATCCCCTCCACTGGAAAAAAGGGCAGGACACAAAAAAGGTGCAAAGTTTGCTATAAAAAGGGAATAAGAAAGGAAACTATTTTCCACTGTGAAACTTGCCCCGACAAACCCGGCCTATGTATAAAGGAGTGTTTTAAAATATACCACACATCTATGGATTATTAGGTTCATCATTTCACCGTGCTTCGGGGGTCTTGCTAATGCCACATAGCACCCACCATTCATTCCACCAGAATCTGAGCTGCAAAATCCAAAAATCACTCCTTCCCTTCTGAGTCCTGCCATGCACCCAACTGGTATTTTTTGGTCACATATGAGGCATTGCCATACTCGGGAGAAATTGGGGCACAGATTTTGGGGTGCTTTTTCTCCTTCATACCTTCTGAAAATGAAAAATTTTGAGCCAGAACTGCATTTTTGTGTAAAAAAATGTAATTTTTCATTTTCACTGCCCAGTTGTATCAAAATTGGTGAAACCCCTGGGGGTTTGAAATGTACACTATACCCCTAGATGAATTCCCTGAGGGGTGTAGTTTGCAAAATGGGGTCACTTGTGGGGGGGTTCCACTGTATTGGTGCTTTGGGGGTCTTGCTAATGCGACATAGCACCCACCAACATTCCACCAGAATCTGTGCTGCAAAATCCAAATATCACTCCTTCCCTTCTGAGTCCTGCCACTTTTTGGTCACACATGAGGCATTGCCGTACTCGGGAGAAATTGGGGCACAGATTTTGGGGTGCTTTGTCTCCTTCATACCTTCTGAAAATGAAAAATTTTGAGCCAGAACTGCATTTTTGTGTAAAAAAATGTAATTTTTCATTTTCACTGCCCAGTTGTATCAAAATTGGTGAAACCCCTGGGGGTTTGAAATGTACACTATACCCCTAGATGAATTCCCTGAGGGGTGTAGTTTGCAAAATGGGGTCACTTGTGGGGGGGTTCCACTGTATTGGTGCTTTGGGGGTCTTGCTAATGCGACATAGCACCCACCAACATTCCACCAGAATCTGTGCTGCAAAATCCAAATATCACTCCATCCCTTCTGAGTCCTGCCACTTTTTGGTCACACATGAGGCATTGCCGTACTCGGGAGAAATTGGGGCACAGATTTTGGGGTGCTTTTTCTCCTTCATACCTTCTGAAAATGAAAAATTTTGAGCCAGAACTGCATTTTTGTGTAAAAAAATGTAATTTTTAATTTTCACTGCCCAGTTGTATCAAAATTGGTGAAACCCCTGGGGGTTTGAAATGTACACTATACCCCTAGATGAATTTCCTGAGGGGTGTAGTTTGCAAAATGGGGTCACTTGTGGGGGGCTTCCACTGTATTGGTGCTTTGGGGGTCTTGCTAATGCGACATAGCACCCACCAACATTCCACCAGAATCTGTGCTGCAAAATCCAAAAATCACTCCTTCCCTTCTGAGTCCTGCCATGCACCCAAATGGTATTTTTTGGTCACATGTGAGGCATTGCCGTACTCGGGAGAAATTGGGGCACAGATTTTGGGGTGCTTTGTCTCCTTCATTCCTTGTGAAAATGAAAAATTTTGAGCCAGAACTGCATTTTTGTGTAAAAAATTTAATTTTTCAATTTCACTGCCCAGTTGTACCACAATTGGTGAAACCCCTGGGGGTTTGAAATGTACACTATACCCCTAGATGAATTCCCTGAGGGGTGTAGTTTGCAAAATGGGGTCACTTGTGGGGGGGTTCCACTGTATTGGTGCTTGGGGGGTCTTGCTAATGCGACATAGCACCCACCAACATTCCACCAGAATCTGAGCTGCAAAATCCAAAAATCACTCCTTCCCTTCTGAGTCCTGCCATGCACCCAAATGGTATTTTTTGGTCACATGTGAGGCATTGCCGTACTCGGGAGAAATTGGGGCACAGATTTTGGGGTGCTTTTTCTCCTTCATACCTTCTGAAAATGAAAAATTTTGAGCCAGAACTGCATTTTTGTGTAAAAAAATGTAATTTTTCATTTTCACTGCCCAGTTGTATCAAAATTGGTGAAACCCCTGGGGGTTTGAAATGTACACTATACCCCTAGATGAATTCCCTGAGGGGTGTAGTTTGCAAAATGGGGTCACTTGTGGGGGGGTTCCACTGTATTGGTGCTTTGGGGGTCTTGCTAATGCGACATAGCACCCACCAACATTCCACCAGAATCTGTGCTGCAAAATCCAAATATCACTCCTTCCCTTCTGAGTCCTGCCACTTTTTGGTCACACATGAGGCATTACTGTACTCGGGAGAAATTGGGGCACAGATTTTGGGGTGCTTTTTCTCCTTCATACCTTCTGAAAATGAAAAATTTTGAGCCAGAACTGCATTTTTGTGTAAAAAAAATGTAATTTTTCATTTTCACTGCCCAGTTGTATCAAAATTGGTGAAACCCCTGGGGGTTTGAAATGTACACTATACCCCTAGATGAATTCCCTGAGGGGTGTAGTTTGCAAAATGGGGTCACTTGTGGGGGGGTTCCTAAATTTTAGCATCTTATGGTGCCTAGAAACCTACATGGTGCCTAAAAAAGAATCTCATAAAAAAGGAGGCTCCAAAATCAAGTAGGTGCTCCTTCTATTATGAAGCCTGTGGTTTGGTCAACGTGCACACTAGGGCCACATATAGGATATTTATGAAAACAAAAGAATTGGGGGAATCAATTTTTAGTCACATTTCTCTAGTAAAATCTACTGTGTTCCTTAGAAAAATGTATTAAAATTGCAAATTTGCAAAAAAAATGAAATTTTGAAATTTCACCTACACTTTGTTTTAATTCCTGTGAAACACCTAAAGGGTTAACAAACTTCCAAAATGCTGTTTTGAATACTGTGAGGGGTGCAGTTTTTGAAATGGCATCATTTATGGGGGTGTCTCACATAAAAGTCCCTCAAAGTCACATCAGAACTGAACTGGTCCCTAAAAAAATCAGTGTTTGAAATTTTCTTGAAAATTTGCTATTCATATTGTAAGCCTCCTAGTGTCCAAAAAAATTAAAAGGAAGTTGAAATAATGATGGAAACATAAAAGTAGACATATGGTCTATGTTAGTTATTAACTATTTTGAGTGGTATGATTATTTGTCTCACAAGCAGAAAATTTAACATTTTGCAAATTGCTAAATTTTCCATTTTTTTACGACATTTTGGTATTTTTCACAAAAAAACACAGACTGTATCGACCCAAATTTACCACTAATTTGAAGTACAATGTGTCACGAGAAAACAATCTCAAAATCACTGGGATAAGTAAAAGCAAAAAAAAAGTTATCCCCACTTAAGTGATACATGTCAGATTTGAAAAAAAGGGCTCTGTCAGGAAGGCAAAAACTGGCTGTGTCAGGAAGGGGTTAATCATGAAAAAAAAAATCATATAAAACTTAATAAGACACAAGAACCTAAGATTATTTTCATTATAGGTAAAAAGTATTGTCCTTTACCCGTTATAAAGGTCTGATCATGATATTCTTGGTCACTAAGCGGTTATCTGTGCAGCACAGGGGATTTGTATGCAGCACACTTTTATATTATTAGCTTGTGGAGGTCATGAGCAAACATAATGGGATGTCTGATATCATTAAGGCCCATACACACTGGGCAACTTTGAGCTGAAAGCCACTCAAAACAGCAGGTTTGAGCTGCTTTTATCTTAAAGCCGCCAAGTGTGTATGCCCCAGTGATGAGTTTACCGCTGCTGCGTGCTCCCGCAATATCGCAAGGAAAGCCGCCGTTTTATAATGTTTAATATTGTACAAACAAAGAAAGATTAAGCAAAACAGGATATCAACATACGTACCAGAGTCGTCACCTGGCTCTGCTTTCACCTGCACAGGATAGTAGCTTCAATTTGGCAAAAGAATAAAAGAGCTTCAGAACAAGCACTCTATCCAGGTATTCACATGCTATATACATTATGTAGACAATTAGCAACAGTAACCGAAGGAGTCTGTTAAGCTGGGTACACACTACTGAATATGTTGCCTGATCTGTACGCACTTGTCGCATGCAGGGTCAGTCAGCAACGATGTCGCCATGGGTATACAAGTGTGTAGAAAGCCTTAGGTAGATTCCTCATTTACATCCAGGTAACATTTTCCCGCACTTATAATGCATTAAAAAACTTAAAGAAAGCTAAGTTTACACATACTTTTATCAGATTACACTGCAGCTGTATGCATTATAATTCACACAATACCACGGAAACTGATACAGCTTAAATCGGCATCCAGAGAAATATTTACTTTATACCCCTTTTACACCCAAATCCCAGATCTGACCCGGCATTTGGTACACGGATCCATCGCTAGCCGGCTCCCATTACAATGGATGCATAGCAGAAACGCACACCCTGCTACGCTGCAACAGCACAAGAGTTCACATCTGTAGCTTCTACCATCTAGTGTCTCCTCCTCTAACTTTTAACATCTTGGCATGTGCCCGTTTCTCACCAGCAGCAAAATAGAAATCCCTGGTATTATATTTCAAGTCATATCTAGTTGAAAAGGGGCCCATGCCACATTTGTGCTTCTTTTCCACTTATCCCTTAATGCTGAAAAGCACATTAACATGGAATGCCAGATGTAACCAAAATGCATTATAAAGTAATGTGTCAGTTGCAAAGGTTAATATAATATACCATAGGTATAAGTACCTTTCAGAGTAAGATGCTTCTGTTTCATCTGTACTGATTTCATCTACAACAAATCACAGAAAATATTTTACTACAAATCCCATCCAAGTAATTCATTGAATAAAGCGGGAAGTACAATGTTGTGTAACACATGCTATGACAAAGAGACCACATTCTTGTGGTCGGGAGCCTGAAAAACGGAGAGCGGGATCCCAATGGCCATATACCAGCAATACATCTATAATCCTTTAGAAACAGTAATATTGTGATCTCTCCCATTGTTTCTTGTACCAGGTAAACATGCTCTAATTAGTATTGTTCTTATATATAAAGCCTTTCCTTCCCACAGCTAAGTATTTACCTTTTGAGTTGTTCCAATCACGAAACGGTCTGATTAATTAAAACAAGAAAAAACACAAAATATTAATTATTTCATATTATAAATAAAAATAGCACAGTTTCAAATACTGAAATAGAAGAATTACAAGAATGGTTTTCCACTGATACAACAGATGAAATATATAAGAATATTTAGACGATCACATTATTACATGTCTGGGTCTGCACCTACGCAAGTATAAAATAAGTCAAATAAATTAAAGTGACAGACATCACATTCCAGCTTTCATGACTCCTGACTGCCTCTGAATAATAATCATGAGGAAAGAGTCACAATCAGAAAGATAATTAACAATGAAAGTCATTTAGTTGTAGACGTATTCACTACTGGTTGTATGGAAAGAGAAAATGTATGCATTGTAAACTGTTATTCAATGATACCTTTAAATTATTATATTTCATTCTTTTGCAATAAAAAACTATTTTGAAAAAATTGGTACTTGTGTATTATCAAGGACCCCACGAAATCAGCAGAAAATCGACCGCAAATCCCATGCAAAAAAATCGGATGCGATTTAGCAGCCGATTTTCCATCCTTGCACACCTCCACTATCCAAGTTAGCCCGGAGCGTGGCGAGAGGCTGTGGTACGTGTCCTCCCGACCTGTTCATACCCCCACCATTCACTTCGGCGTGGAGTTGATTTTATAAAGCGTGGCGTAAAACGATCCCCGAGAGGGGACACGGATTACTTGACGTGTATTCCGCTCGCCACGCTTCGGGATCTTTTTCCGAGTCCGCTCGCCATGCTTTATAAAATCAACTCCACGCTGATGTGGATAGTGGGGGTATGAACATGTCGGGAGGACACGTACCGCGTACGCTCGCCGCGCTTCGGGCTGACTTGGATAGTGGGTGTGTGCAAGGATGGAATAGCATGCAAATCGGCAGGAAATTGCGGAAAATCGTCCGGAAATCGGTAGCGAAATTGCATCGCGGTTTGAATCGCCCGCAAAATCGTATGCGATATCGTATGAGATTTAGATAAAATCGTACCAAAAAAATAAACCATGAAAGTCAAATACAAAAAGGGGAGATTAGGTTATCAAGATTGTGAAGTACATTACTAACTTTACACTGCAATTAGGCAGTATTATGGAGGATTACATTTTTCAAAACTGCATTTTTTTTTTTAAAGACATTTAAAAAAAAAGCCAAATATGTTCCTTACCTTTTAATACTAAAGGATATTCTGGATTTGTTGGCTAAAATCAGCTGTATAGTTTCCATGCCATAATTTGATGGATCTGTGAGCGGTAAATCCTTTGGCAGGCCACATACAGTGATAGCAGTGGGGTCTCTGGTTATCTTCTCATAGGGTACAGACACTGGAGCTGATTTTCCTAAAGCTTTACCTAATAAAGAAATGACAAACAGCATGGGGTCAATGCAATTACACATAAGAGGGTGAGCTGCCGTCGTAACGACAATGCAATGCCACCAACGGAACCAGAACTTTCCACCCTTGTGGTCCAATTTAGCCTTCCACTAGTGGATTTTTCGGTACTTATGTAGTATCTGGGCTGCCGATTTCTAAATCGGGTCGAATCGGGCACATCGCATCGCATCGCATGCGACCATCGATGCGATGCGATGCGATGCGATGACCCGATTTTTCCATAGGAATCAATGTTAAAATGGACTGAGTCCATTTTAACATGGAATTCAATGGGAAAAAGGGGTCCTTTTCATACCCCTACTATCCAAGTGGGCATGGAGTTGGATATAAACCTGTGGCGAGCGTAGCGAGCCACCGAGCCCGAAGCGTGGCGAGCGTAGCGAGCCCCGCGAGGGGACACAGAATACCGGCCCCTCGCGGGGCTCGCTTCGCTCGCCACGCTTCGGGCTCGGTGGCTCGCTACGCTCGCCACAGGTTTATATCCAACTCCATGCCCACTTGGATAGTAGGGGTATGAAAAGGACCCCTTTTTCCCATTGAATTCCATGTTAAAATGGACTCAGTCCATTTTAACATTGATTCCTATGGAAAAATCGGGTCATCGCATCCGATGGTCGCATGCGATGCGATGCGATATCGCATCGCATCGCATCTGATTGTATGCCTTAACTTAAGGCATACAATCAAAAAATCGGCAGCCCAGATACTACATAAGTACCGATTTTTCTAAGCAGCCCTACAGTATAGCCACAGACCCCTGCGATCAGGTAATTACTGTCCAGCCAGAGTATAATCGCACCATGTGCAAACCTGGGAATTGCTGTCCTGCGATTAGCAGCAAATCCACACACAAGCCCTCTCCATTGAAGGATTATTTAACTTGGAGGCTGTGATATAATCAGGCTGATCGGAGCCGGAGCTGCTGTCACACAGCTTCCCTTCAAATGCCTGCGTTTTCCCTGATGCTCCCATAAAACAGCGGTTACTACCAAGGTTATATTGTCAAATTTGATTGATGAAACATTTTTCCTCAATGCTATGTACCACCTGGATAATGCAATCCTTACTGTAATGATTGATTGAGAATGTTTCAATCTGTACTGAGTATATTGTGTCTAATGTGTGAACTTTCAATAAAATACATATTGGAAAAAAAAAAAACAGCGTTTACCACCCACAAATTCCAGATTTCTAGCAATTACTTTTTTTTTTCAATTGAATACTTTTGATTAAATAATTTCAGTAACAAACAATTACAAAAAAAACAACACTAATGGAAATACATCCATCCACCTGCAAATTTTACTGAGCACATTGCAATTGCTAAATTCACTTGGTACTTAAAGGGTTAAAAAGAGAAATCAATATATTTAGTAAAAGGTTGAAGGGAAGACTTGTTTGCTTACATTGTTACATCAGTAAAATATATAATTCATACTGTTAGGAAAACCATGGATTTGAAGACGGAACTTGTGATTATCCATAGTGCGTTTACACATCCCTGAACAATATGCCTTTAGTTGTAACACTTAATAATGTAGATGGAGATTTGTCAGATAATCTTCTCTCTCTATTGTCTAATTCAATTGTATACGGTTGATGCTGTTATTACTATATACATTAGGAACATTGGGGGCTAATTCAGCATGGGTTGCCAATGTGAAAATTTGAAGTGGATTGTGAGGCAGAAGCTGCCTCCAGACAGAAAGAGAAAACACCCCTTGCTAAATATGCAATTTTCGAACCATGCCACGGCAAGCAGTCGGTGAGGGGGGTTAAACAGCAAAGATCGCTCGCTCAAAAAACGGAGCAAGGGGGAATCGGTGTATGGGGGGGAAGGGAGTGTCAGTTGAATAAGGACAGGGCGAGCGGTGACAACAAGCAGGAAGCCCTGTTCGCTGTTACCGCTCACCCACGGCATTGAATATACCCCAAAGAGTTTCTGACGTCTGTGCAAATGTAAGTACCTGTAGGTCTGAGGCTTCTACAAATCTGCTACTGAAACCGGGTGGAAGCAGTCATCAATTACCTCATAAACCCTCCTCCAAAATGCCTGGGCACTCCTGCATTTTTTCTGTCACTCAATGGCAAGTTACCACCCCTTAGGCAAACTGCAAGGGGATTACATTTATGATCCATATGCATTTCTGTCATTAATTTCCCTCGCGCATGAGCATGCGTTCGGTAATTACTCGATTTGCAAATGATCCTGATCCGTTTCGAGGTTCAGGTTCCAGTCTTCTGGCGGCAGTCAGGATGCCAGTGTCAGTATACTGAATGCATCTCCTCAGCAGACATCTGACAACCAAGGCACATTGCAAAGGATAGGAACTGCTTACCCTCTCTGTATTCTCTGCAGAGAGGGTAATCCGTTCATCTGAGGCAACTGCTTACATTCTGCTCACGAATAAGAATGATCCCTATTTAGCTATGTATTCAGTAGACACTTACAGAATCTGAGGCTTATGTAAATACTGTTTCCAAGGGAGGAGGGAGGGAGAAGAAAGATATACTCTGGGTGGGGGCACAGTCTGTAAGATAAGAGTGCCCCCACCCAGAGTATATCTTTCTTCTCCCTCCTCCCTTGGAAACAGTATTTACATAATACTACCCATACTCAGGGGGCACCACTGGTGGTCCGACAGACAGACATCTCTAACTTATTAGATGTCTAGGACCAATGCATCCAATATAGGATCCTTCACCAGTTTTCTTGCAGACAACACAGATTAAATACTCAAATTAACCACAGTGGGGTGTGACCACTGACCAGTGCGGAGATAACTCTCAATATCCCCCTTTTCCCCTTCCCTTTTTCACTAAGAA
Organism: Crinia signifera; assembly: GCF_055691185.1. Lineage (NCBI taxonomy): Eukaryota > Metazoa > Chordata > Amphibia > Anura > Myobatrachidae > Crinia > Crinia signifera. The sequence continues at coordinate 242,167,053 of NC_139218.1, forward strand.
TCTGAGGCTTGACATGAGAAATTATACATACACACAGACAAAGCCTAACACCTGGCTGCATTACAGAATAGTTTGGAGCATATGTACATGGTAAAATAAATTATCTAGTCAAATTTTCAATTGCTACAACCTGCTCTTGATCAGGGTCAGCGTCCTGGGATTTAAGACCCGGGTTGACCCTTTCACACCAATTTTTTGGCAACTCAGTCATTTGATTCTGGTGTGAGTTTGGGTCAGACTGCACCCGGCAAAATGCCTGGCACTCAAAATGCTGGGTAGGCGGTATGAAAGGTGTATTAGAAGGAGCTATATATAAACATAACTGAGCAACAACCCTACTCAAACCTCCCCAAACAGCAGAAAGAATTGTACATTAGCATCCAAGCTCATGAACTAGTAGTTCTCTGACTTTATACATGAATTACAGGATAAATTATGTGCAGAAACAAGAGTTCAGTGCTGGAACTTGGCGCCTGTGTAACACAGCCTGCTCCATAGCAAAACTCTATTTGTAGCTCTTATCTCTATTTAACAATCCAACAAATAACATTTTGGTGGTCTAGTGGGGGTGCAGAGACAACCTGGACACCGACTCTGGTCTCCCTCACCGGCAGTAACAGCCGTAATGTGCAGGGCTCCCTGTTTGCACCTGTCCCCGATTAATCCAGCTGCCGCTGCAACTCATCTATTGTAAGCTGGAGGTCACTGACTCAGTCGCAATCGCTGTGGCTGCCGGCACTGGGGATCATTGGAGCAGCAGTCTTTCCTGGTGCTGACTCATTGCCTGCTCCACTAAATATATAATAAATGTTAAAATAAAATTGAAAATAGAAGAAATTATAAAGAAGCTGTTTAAAAGCAGCACCTGTAAAAGAGTGCCCTTATCCATGAGGCACCAAACTGAAACTGGATGCCTGTGGCAGGGGGCACGGTACAGGTAAAAAGAATAATGGGCTGCTAGAAAAAAATCTTCACTGTTTGGTCCCAAAACTCTGTCTCCCCATCCTATGCTCCAGTGTTATCCCTTGGTTCCCTATTGCTGAAGACAAAATTCTCATTTTATATTTATGGATCTGCCAAATATTTCATGATCTCATGCAAAAATACCGGTTTATCTAATTCAGTATCAAATATTTTAACAAAACCTTGTATATTTTTACAACTGTGCAAGTTCTGCTTTCTGAATTCAGTACGGAAAGCAGACCACTGACTAATATAATTAAGGTCATCTGGATTTGGCAGCAATACAATAGAAATGTCAAAAGCAACAAATAATATAAAAAAATAAATAAATGAGTATTAAAAAATGGGTGAAGTTTTCAGAGCATAGTACCATAGCAAATGCAGAACAAATCTTCAACTGATTTTCTGAGAGATTCGCTGTCTGATGCCTTGATTACTGGTTCTGAATCATTGAAATTACCTGCAACAAAAATGCAGAAAATTATTGTAATATTCAACATTTAAAAAAAATAGAACGAAAAAACACTATACAATAAAACATAGGCCTAATTTACTATATATCTATAGATGTATTTATTTTAACCTGTGTGAGCGGTTTCCTAGTAGCTTTAAAGTAGCTGTGCTTGGTGACCTTCTCACCTTTAAAAGGGTCAGAGGGCAGGTGAGTTTTAAACTAGCACTTGCTAATTTAATTCTGATGCAATAGCAGTTACCAGGTTTATAATTCTAATTGATACAGTAGGTCTTGCAGTGAAATGGGGTCTTGCAAAGCCCCATACACACACTACACGATGGGAGGCGGATATTGTGCTTACACACTGAATGATATAGGCCGCCGACGTCACCAGTGCGTGCTAAACTTGCAGGTCTTTTGGCTACAGATGGAGCTGCTCTCATCTGAGCGGCTCAAATTGCCATGATCACCAGTGCAGGCTGGCGAAGACGTCGCAGACGCTCGCTCCTTTCTCAGCAATGGACACGTGAGCGCGTGAGACGCTCGCACATCTATATCCGCCAGAACGCTATTTGCCAAATAACAGCAGATTGCGCGCCGGCGGACACGCCGAGAGCAGCTTAATCTGTATTTAGCCAAATTGACCTGCATGTTTGGAAGACATCAATCACCGTTAACGATGCCCTAGACCTAGGGTAGCCAACCCTAGTCCTCGAGAGCTACCAACAGTGCATGTTTTGCAGGTCTCCTCACAGAATCACAAGTGAGCTAATTAGCTCCATCTGTGTATCTTTTAATATGTGTCAGTGATTAATGAGTGCAGCTGTGCAGCAGCTAGGTTGTCTGGAAAATGTGAACTGTTGGTAGCTCTCGAGGGCTAGGGTTGGCTACCACTGCCATAGACGATATTGTAAAAAAAAAAAAATATTGATCCATATGCTATAATAAAAGCCAAGTGTCAATGGTTGTTATACGTAACTGTTCTTCATGTGCTCCACTGACCTGCAACTTCTACATGGATTAGACTTGTTACTTTACAGTTCGCACAGATTGTGAATGAACTGGAAATGATGATGCGTATGCACATAGTTAATGATCACCTATCTCTACCTGCATGTACAGATGAGGGAGGGCCTTGTTAACGATGACCATACTGAAGCTATAGCATGGTCCCCGCTCCCCACAAGTGTATATACTCTTGCCGGTGCCGGTACCCTGCCGGGATCTTCTAGTGTGTAGGGGGCTTTATCAGGAATATTGTGGATATACACAAAATACAAACATTACAATATCTGTATATCATCATAACATACTTAAGCTTACTTACAATATTGTATAAAATCTTTCTGGAAATCCTTCCTGGCATCTAAGAAGGCTCTTCCTTTCTTGCTGCCAATAATCATAGCTTCTGAGTTGTATACAGCAATGCATGCTACTTCTGCCTTCACCCTGGCAAACTCCTTGCACTACAGAGGAAAATACCATATGTCTGAACAATGTATAAGTAAATAGAATCAATAAGCAATATACCAAAAATGTAGCAATGGTGTAACAGGAATAAAGAGATTACATTCAATATGGACCGTTAGGAATATGGGGGTGCAGATCCACATACAGCCTGCCTGCAGAGTTGCAGCTGCACTGCCTGTATGAATCTGCCTGTGACAGTAACCATCGTCACTATCAGCGCATATTTGCACCATCCCCGAAGCAGGTACAAGAGATCCTTCTGCAATCAGCTCAAACTCTGCATATCCCTCAATTCTGCTTACACACCCATGGCACGCACTCAGAACACTTATAATACATGCAGACCCTTCTTTTTCACTTAGAGATGTACACTAGACTAGTTGCTCACAGTGTATGTAGGACTCAGACTTCTGCATGAGTCTGAGTCCTACATACACAACTGAGCAACTAGTCTAGTGTACATCTCTAAATGCAAAAAGAAAGCAAGTAGGAGGGACTTGTGCAGGTACCCTAAAGCAGCCCATTATGTTTGGTGTGCAATGGTGGCACATGTTATTGCAGGGTTGCCGACCCTCCCGGAATTCCCGGGAGTCTCTCGAAAATCGGGTCCCCCTCCCGGCCCCCCGGGAGGGAGGCCCGCAATCCGCGGGTCTCAGAGGAGGGGGCGGGGCTAAAATGGCACAATTGTGTCATTTTAGCCCCGCCCCCTCCATGGAGATCAGTAATTTCTCCTATTTCCCGTAATGGGGGTGGGGCTTAATGACGTCACAGTCAAGCCCCGCCCCCCGAACGGGTAAGGAAAGTCTCCTCTCCGGGCTTCTCCCGGAGAGGAGCATTTAAAAGTCGGCAACCCTGTGTTATTGTGGTAGGGAATTGTATCTTTACAGTGTAATGAATAATATATTATTCTGTCTATTAACTAAATAGTGGAGTCCACTCTAGTTATTATCATAGAGCAGTAATCTAAAGGGGCATACACACGGGGCAATTTAAGCCCTATTTCTAAGCAATCTGATTAGATTGCTTATAAATAAAGCATGGACCGCTCCGTATGTACACCCTATGGCGTTATCATCGCCCGCAGCGATAGATAGTGCATACACTGTGTATCCTGCTTAGATCACAGAGTTTGGCCTATAAGCATAGGCCAAACACTGTTCAGTACCGATCACTTACATCGCAGGTGCATGGCATGTGTGCAGCGATGTGTGCTGAGCGATCTGTGCTTAGGCAGCTCGCTCAGTACAGGGTGCCAGTCACCCCGTGTGTACAGGGCTTAACAGAGTTTTCAATGGTTTAAATTAAAATACTTGGCTTGTCCCATATGTGACAACTGCTTTGTGTTATATTGTGATGGGTAAAGTACATCCATTTTTTTTTTTCCAGGAAGCTTCCTATTTTTAAGTTTAAAATTTAACTATTTTAAAAAAAAAAAAAACATTTTTTAAAACTTGTACAAATGTCTTATGCATGAAAGTGGAAAGGCCCTAAATTAGAATTGGCTGATTGAGGATATAATGGCTCCTTTAAACGGACTATTACATGTGGCTCTTATAAATTCACACATTGTGGAGAAACACGTCAACTGACAGTAACAACTTAGATATACTTTTTAGGAACAAAAATAAAAACAGCAGTTTATATGAATAGTACCTTCTCTGACATATGTGCACATTTTTAGCTTGATTCCGTGTCAGATGGATCTCTGTGCACGGACATAAATGGCAGGTATTCGCATACAGCTTATGTGTAGATGCTGTGCATTTCCATTCTAATTAGTCAGACAGAACTTGGCCTAATCTGTCATTCCATGAAATTGAATTGAACAGAACTGCCCCATCCTGTGCAAATGTCACGGGAGTGTTGGGAGCATATATTTAATGCCTCGTGTGATTCTGAATCATGTTTCTGACTAATAGAATGAAGTTTCTGGCAAATCTCTTGCACCTAGTATGGGGCTGGCGCAAGTGCTGATACTAATGTTGCTGTGGCTGGGCAGCATGATCCCCAGAAGAAGAAGCTAGTATATCAGCAGGTACATTGCTTTGTGCCACTGAGGTTTTGCCTGAGCTGCAAATTCTGTAATTCAACAGGGAACTAGGCCTGCAGGTGGGTACACAATGGAGCGATGTCAGTATGATATGGCTTTTCATAACATAACGCCTGCAGCACTTATTATGTATGGTGGTTTGCGCACTGCAGTGGTTGTTAGCAACGGACGCTAGGTTTGTACTGCACATCAAAGCAAGTGATATCACAAGCATCCTGTAGTATGCTAATTAAGAACAGAACATGATCTTTTAGTCCTTCACTAAAGTAGCTCTAGTGTGTACAAACAATCTGGGCAGACAGGCATTCATTTCAATAAGGTAACAAGCGGCCTGCGTTTTTCTAAATTCCCAAACAAGGACCAGTGTGTCAACAGTTCTACTCGGTATACTATTTTGTTATCAAAACATTCCTAGCTTTCTGTTCATCTTAATGGTGGCAAATATCAACTGATCACAGCAGCAGCTAAAGAAGTCAATGAATCATAGATAAATTAATTGTTACATTCTACTGAGTGGGGTGTATACTTGGCAAGATATTGGCTAATGGGCAATTTTGACTAATGGTGTGTACACATGGTGCGATGTTGCAGCCGCCGGTATCGATCCAATACTGGCGGCCAACGGGACCCAGCATTGGCTGGCAGAGATGGAGGGAAGGCGATCTGGATCGAAACAGGATCAGATGCGGCCGGACACAGTGCGATTTTGACTAACTTGCTATCGATTTTGACTATATAGTCAAAATTGATAGCCAAAATGACACTGTGTTAGCAATTTTGACTAAGCCAATTTTGGTTATGTGCGATTTGGCCCCCACTTGATCTTTGAGAACACCACCGAGATACGCAGGCGGGGAAACGCGTCAGTCTCAACTTAGCTCTGCCTACTGACAAGCTAGCCGGCCGGCGCCAGTATATTTGACTCCTCCATCCACGGGAAATCGGATGCACGCCAAATCAGTGGGGTTATCAGCACAAGCGCCCTGATGGATATTGGAGGAGGAACTCAGTTTATTATAAGTATCCATGGCATTCCAGCCTGTACTTTACCCAAAGAAGATTAAAGCACTCCCGGGAGTGGTAACTATACACAATTGAGTTATACTAACAGCAATGAACTAATACTATCTATGTTCGCTAGATTCTGCCACCCTATTACTGCTAACCAATTAACATTAAATATGGGGCATTTCCAGGCTTATTAGTACGGCCTTATTAAGTTAACCCACTGTGGACCTTATAATAAGAGTGACGGCTCTATTATCTGCATAACATCCTCGAACAAAGAAATTTAATCTGGATAGGTATATTAGTAGGATTGTTATTATTATTGATTTTATGTTTGGTGACATGTAATAGTGTATATGTTAATACCTTTTTTAGAAAAATATGCATTGATTTTTATATGCCTAGCTCACCGGCCGGTTATTATATGTGTTTGATTATTGAAAAAAAATATTTTTATTTCTACTTTTTATATGGACTAAAATAAGAATATTTGCTCATACTATCTGTGTTGGTTGAAACCAGTGAATTCTACGCAGCACTTGTAGCGCTGTCTAAATCCTGATACCAGTTTTCTTCTCTTGCTTTCTTGGGATTGAGTAAATCCCATTAGACAGCCGCTGTAGTGACTGCCCCTCAGCGCTTTGAATAAACTTCCCCTGGTTACACAAATACACAGTATGCGCCTTTGTCAAAATGACCTTGCCTGCACAGTCTATTTCTCCTGGCGCTTTTAACATTACCGTAGGGGCGTGCATAGCTATTGCCCGCAGGGGAAACAGTGCAATTTTGTCTTGCTAAACAATTTTAACTATATAGTCAAAATTATCTGTGAAATTGCACAGTGTGTACACCCCTTAAATTGAGTATCTGTGGGAGCTTTTGGCAAATGTAATTTCCCAATTACATTGATCAATCATACATAGCATAGGTTACCATTGACTCCAGTGCAGACATAAAATGTTTCACAGCTTCTCTGCTATCCAGTGGCTCATTGTTCATCAGCAGTAATGGTGGGGTCAAGTGAGCCATCTTCCTAGATAAAAACATATAAAACAAGTGTTACCTTTTGCTATTGCTAATAGCAAAATGAAAAACTATGAGAATCTGAATCTAAATATCTAAATTAGGAGTCACATTTTGGTCCATTCTTCTTTTTATATACTGTACTGTACACATCTGCAGGGCCTAATAAAAGGTTTGAGGTGCCCCAGGCTAATTCTCATGTAGCACCCCTTGTAATGCTGCTAAACATATGGGTATGGGCACTCAAGGACTCGCCATTCATACTGCCCATGTGCTTGTAACAACTGGCATGTAGGATCCAATGCTTGTGGTGTGTGAAGTACATAAAGTAATGGTTCCGTCAGTGAGTAACATTGGCACAGTCACCTTAAGAAATTTAACCCAACCCCCAGTTGTCACCTGCAAGCATACCCCTTCCCCTTACTTGCAGCTGCAGCCTAGTCAGCCTATTATTTAATCAAGCACTGTATCTCAGAACGTAATGCCACGAGTTCATGACCCTCTGGGTCATTTTTTCATGATCTGTGTTTATCAATGGCTCTTGGTGGTTAGTGCCATCTACCCCACTGTTCTCTGGATTGTTCACAGTTTATAGAAATGTGATTTAAGCATACCATCAATTCTAATAAAATATAGGAAAAATGTGCCCTTTCTTTTAACATGGCTATAATCATTTAGGTTTTATTTTATTGCAGAAAGAACTTGACTACAGGTGGAGCAAAATCCTTTAAGGCACACAACATAAAATAGAGCCCGTCATAATGTAGATCAAGCATTTTAGTGTCTCTGCTCATCACGTGCACTCACAAACCTCTGCCTGCCGATGCCCCGGACTTTCCTCAATACTCCCTGCCCACCACACCAGGGCCCCGCTCCCCCGGACCTTGCTCCCTGCCGCATTGACGGCATATTACATCTTATGTGCAGACCGTCTGACTTCTGGATCTGAGCCGATGCATAGATTAGATTGGATGTCATACACTACGCAATTTGGGCCTATTTCACCCGATTTGTTGGCCCGATCCTCCAGAATCGGGTGAAATCACGTAGAAATCGCATAGCCTTTAGGGGTGGTATCCTATTATCCACACCTGCTGACCACGGGTAATAGGCTCGCCTATTACCCCTGATAAGCCGGCATGTGTCACAGCACATCTGGGATTTTATTTTTCTTGCCTATAGAGGCGAATCAAAATCCCTTCAAGCAGGCCTTTTTCTTGCTAAAACATGGCTGCAGCGGCTGAAAATACACAGGTCCGTGAATCTGTGTCCCACGATTTCCATCGTAGGGCATTGTATCGGTTGTATCGCATCGCATGCGACCCGATTTTTAATTGTACAGGGACCCTGATGGGTGATTACTATGTTAAATGCACCCCCATTGTTAACGCCACCCCCACTATCAATACCAACCCGAAGCGCGGCGAGCGCAGCGATCCCGCGAGGGGCGGCTATTCGCGTCCTCCGACCTTTTCATACCCCCACTATCCACGTTGGTGTGGTGTTGATTTTAGATAGTGTGGCGAGCGCAGCGAACCACCGAGCCCGAAGCATGGCGAGCGCAGCAAGCCCCGCAAGGGGACGCGGATTACTTCACATGTATTCCGCGTGCGCTCACCACGCTTCGGGCTCGGTGGCTCGCTGCGCTCACCACACTATCTAAAATCAATTCCACGCCAATGTGGATAGTGGGGGTATGAAAAGGTAGGAGGACGCGTACCTCCGCCGCTCGCCACACTTCGGGTTGGGGTTGATAGTGGGGGTGGCGTTAACAAGGGGGGTGCATTTCACATAGTATTCACCCATCAGGGTGCCTGTACAATTAAAAATCGGGTATGATCGCATTGCATCGCATGCCATTGTAATGGCATATGATGCGACCCGATTTTAAATTGTACAGTGAGGGTCTTACGACCCGAAAATCGGGTCCCATCGCATCCTATCGTATACCTTAATTAGTGGTATACGATGGGACCCAATGGGCACCATGATAATACACAAGTACCGTAAAATCGAATCAGACAGCCCGATAAAAAACATTGGTGAAACTTTGGGAATATTAGCATAAAATGTAAGTTTTTCGCTCCCAATGTTCTATTTGCCTTTGCACATCAGAGCACAAATGCCAAGACAGCTACAGAACATGGAAATGAGACATGCATAGTGACTAGACTAGACAGACAATGGAGGTTTAAAACCAAACTGTCTTCCAGAGCACTAAGTAAATGACTTCCATTGACCTTACGGTAAAAATATGAACAATCTAAAATAAACACTATTTGAAGCATACAGTACGGATGGGTTTTTATATATGAAAATACTTTAAAAAAAATATTCTAAATACCCTCCTTGACACACAGTGGAAATAAAGGTACATACCCAGTTACAATAGCCTCCACTCCCCTAATGGTGATAGGTCCTTAGCGGTATAACCCTTCACCCACTAGTGTCATATGTTGTGGCACTCACTATGCCCCCTTCCCCCCGCAGTGCCAATAGATCTACCACAATGTCAGTACACACTGTCTAGTGGCACTTACCTCTCCCTGCTGCAGTTAATAGTGCTCAGAGGGGAACTGAATATGTACTGTTCGCACTGCATTCTGACGTGTAAAATGAACAGTGATGTCAGCAGTCACAGACCTCTAAATGACTGCTGGTGGGCAGAAGAAGGAGAAACTCTGTTCTCTACAGAGCCAAAACTTGGCGCAGCAGGTGCAGTACATTGGGGACCTGGCCCACTGCTGCCCATCACCCCGTTCCTGTCACTCACTGTTTTTCCATCTCACACTCTGCCTCTCCCTGTCACCCACTGCCATGGAGTGGAGGAGGGACGCACAAAATATATTTTTGCACCAAGTTTTGCCACTGGTTCTGTATATGTGCATAACAGACTTCGGGCAGGATGCTTTAACACCCACAGCCCCTCTCCGCCGCGCATTACCGGCTACCGCATCAATAATAATTGCATGTGCACGAACATATGCGATTATTATCGCAAAGGACAGCTCTTGCGTTAAGAGCCGCCCTTTGCAATCTAGCCGTCGATGTGGTAGCGGGTCCGTGGTGGCTTTCCCTCCCCCTGTGCCCTGTCTTGCCAACACCTCCTCCACCCTGCACCCGGAATGGGAAGGATGTTGGTAGGGAGGAGATTGTCACTGGTCCGGCTGGCACAGTAGTAGGCTGCCCGGACACAGGTGAGGGGGGGCACAGCGCGCATCGGTATGGGGCGACGGAGGTCATGATCTATGGGGTATTGCCAGGTTTTGATGGCGATACTCCCAGTCATGGTAAGCCAGCGATCAGGTTTTAGTTCATACCAAAATGCAGTAAAAACCCAGATAACAAATTTTTGCTTTAGTACATCTCTATAACAGCTGGGTGCTGGAGTAGAATGCCCGTTCACATGGGCCGCAATCACTTCAGTAAATATCCAATTGGCCGCAGTTGCATCCAATGCACTCGCACCAGTTAAAAGCCATCTACCAAATGATATGGAAAGAAAGAAAGAAAGAAAGAAAGAAAGAAAGAATACACACACATCTATATCTTTAAAAATATTCAGTAGGCGATAGTAGGACATAATAAAAATTAAAAACACATCCAAAAAATTAGCTGGTTATATGCAGAAATACCATTTCATGGGTGAGTGAGGAGAGGTATAACCACAACATAACTGAATGAATGACCTGCTTTGAAATGCATTGACAGCTATAGTTTTACTGTGTATGCCTTTTTGTAGACTCCAAAAGTGTATAATTGCCAACATGTACGCCCCGCCCATGCGGATGATATGAACTAATTAGGGTTATAATAGGTTATTTGGTCTCTGCACCAGCTGATGTTTGCTTTCCGATAGGATACATTGGAATATTCAATGTACAAGCATCCCAGTTGCCTGCCACCCGTTTCAGACTTGCAGTCCCTCAGTCCTATGCTACGTCTTACCTACACCAAGGGCTTTGCTGCAGATGCCGAGTATGCGGTGACAGCAGCCTTAGGCACCGCTCGTCGCTCCTTATGCCAGCAGAGCCCTCTCACTGGCACATGCAGCCGGCCTGAGCTCTCCCCGTGTGTCGCCCAGGCCGCCCTATACACACTGCTGCTGCCGACGCTGCCTTATTCGCTTCATTTTTTTCTCTTCTAGTTTACTATCCAGCTGGATGCGGGTGCGCATGCTCTCTAGCCGCGCTGCACTCTGGGAGTTGTGGTTCTTTAAGGCAGTGACTGATGAGCGTGATATTAGTTTTGGGACTACCTATCCCAGCATCCTCTGCTGCCGTTACGACGTGCTGGTGCTGCTGCTCTCGAGAACAAAGCTGATTTATCTGCGGCAGCGGCCCTAGTGTAGTAGTGTGTATATATTGCTGTTATTACTGCGTGCTGCTGTGTGTGCACTGTGTGACATGGCTGCACATATCCACACACACACCAACTGCTGGTGACCAGTCCAGTGTGCTATCTGTATACTGGTGCAGTAGTGCTAATAAGGACTAATAAATTGGTGAAGAAATCCATGTTTCTCTTTGTGCAGTATTCTATACAATTAGGGGCAGATAGGGATTTTAAATCAACCTGGGACATTTTTTGAAACAGCTAATAGTTCAGGTGGTGCAACGGCTTTGGAGCACTGGCTGGCTTGAGGGCCTGCAGGCAGCTTCCAGCCTTCCACTGCAACTGGTCACAGGCTGCCTCCACTTGCAGCTGTAATGGGGACTCTGCCTCCTGGTGTTATATGTGTATGGCTCTACCTCTAAAGTATAAAGGGGCTGTACCTGTCCTGGAGTAAAATGTAAAAGGAGGCTCTACCTTGAGTAATGTGTTAAAAAGGGCTTGACTAATGTATATAAAGAGCTCTACCTGGAATAATGGAGACTTCTGTGCTGCTAACATAAATTGGTACTAGTTTGTGACCATTACAGTGGCGGTTTTTACCTATGGGCTGCAGGGCTGAGATAGGGAATAGGATGCAGAAGCAGGTGGTGGTGGTGGCAGAGAGAGGAGAGGTGACAGAGAATGGGATGCAGAAAGTAGGCAGTGGCAGCAGAGGGAGAATAGGAGGTGATGGGGAATGGAATGCAGAAAGCAGCTGGTGGCGGCAGAGGGGAGAGGAATGGGATGTAGAAAGCAGGCGGTACTAGCAGAGAGAGGAGAGGAGCTGACTGGTAATCGGATGCAGAAAGTAGTTATACTGGCAGGAGTTTTCATTATACCGAAACAAGAAAGGGTTTGATCCACTTAGCTATAGCTAGACATATTAATGACTTACTTAAATAATGTTGGTTGTCAGCCTTTGGAAATGTCTGGGACTAATTTTCAGCAACATTTTCCTAAAAAAAAAAAGTAGTACTTAGCACCTATGTACATATTTTTAAAAATAATTCCCACAAATTCACACAGGCAAGGCCGTATAAGCAAGTGCAGAATTGGAACTAAAAGTGGCCCTTGAAAATTTTGTAGGTTACCCAACATGGGCAGCACCAGAGGTATATCATGCCACGTGACCATGACAGCATTACTGTATGGCAATGTTACTGTACTGCAGAGATAGAATAACAGAATAAATGGGGTAATGAGCGCAGTGGGCTGTCTGTCATAAGGGCCCACATGTCAGCAAACACAACCAGCCTCAGTCAGAGGCGCTGATTTCTGATTATCCTGGTGGGTGTTCAGGCCATGTGTTGTGGCTCCTCCCCCTCCTCACCCCAGCACCCCACAGGTACGCTGCTGTCCAGTGTCTCACAGCATCAGGGGGGGGGGGGGCTGTGGGCTGGCTCCGCCCCCTCCTGGGGCCTTACCCAAGCCCCCCACAGGTTAGCATCCAGGATCTTGCGGTGCATGTCTCCCAGGCCACAGTCCATGTACTGGACTTCCTGCCGCTGGAGGTCTCGGGACCAGGTGTGGGTGCTCATCCATTTTTTGTGGGTGCTCAGGCCCAGGAGCACCCATGGAATTGGCGCCTATGGCCTCAGTGGTACGTCAGCCCACCGGGGATCTTCCCTGGGAACACAATGGACAATACACCCCTGCTTATAAAGCAGCAGTGCCAACAGTTGTGCCAACAGGGTGTGGGCAATGCCGACCAGTATGGCCAACACCCCCTACTTAGGAAATTTATATTTTTTAAGTTTCTAGGAGGCCAGGAAGCGCACACCCAGGGGCGGGCTGGGCCGGGGGGCAGGGTGCCATGTGCCCCCCGGGCCGCTTACCCAGTTACTGTCTGCGGGCCGTGCTGCATTGATGTCCACCTCCTCCAGCGCTGGCCGCGGCTTCCATAACATGGCCGCGGCTACAGGAAGATGGCCACCGGCTCCCTGCACTGAGTACATGTCCTCAGTGCAGGGGGCCGGCGGCCATTTTCCTGCAGCCGCTGCCGTGTTATGGAACTTCTGGAAGCCGCGGCCAGCGCGCAGGAGGGCTGGAGGATGGAAGGTATGTGTCGGGTGACTGTCATTCAGCCCTGCACTATACAATACAATAGTGCTCAGCTAGACAGAGGTGCACTGCGGTGGGGACGGGACGCCAGGTACTGTTCCATTGGTACAGTCACCACGGTGACTACACCAACCCTGGTCCCCCCCCCCCCCCCCATCACTATATCCTCACCCACCCACCAGCAATACAGGACTTTGCTGGCACTATTGTATATCCTTGTGTACAATACATGTATTTGTGTGCATCACATACACAAGTGTCATTATCATATTTTGCGGGGGTACTGACAGGGTTCTGACAGGAGGGACCTCCTCACAATTGGTCACCTTCACAGAGTGCGCATTTCAACCCCCCTATACAATATCGTAACCAACCGGGTTTTGGACAAAACACAGAAATTGCAGCACCACTCTTACAAATCCAGGTAGAGCGCGATACTGAAAACCAATCCCAATTTAACTAACTGAGGACATGATGCCAGCTCTAACCACCCCTGTCTGACATGTGGGGATCAGTCGGGCGGGCAGAGGAAGGGCAATAAGCGGAAGCCGCAGCAGCACAGACCCGGATGAGACAGGTGACACTCATTATCTAAAAATGATCTAAATGAACAAATATATAATATTTCTGCCATATACAGCCTGTTGTGTCCTCCTGTTAATATGCAGGGAGAGCAGCCTGTGGTGTTCTCCTGATGTTATGCAGGGGGAGCAGCTTGTAGTGTCCTCCTGTTATTATGCAGGGGGAGCAGCCTGTGGTGTCCTGGTATTATGCCAGGGGAGCAGCCTGTGGTGTCCTGGTATTTTGCCAGACGAGCAGTCTGTGGTGTCCTGTTACTATGCAGGGGAGCAGCCTGTGGTGTCCTGGTATTATGCCAGACGAGCAGTCTGTGGTGTCCTGGTATTATGCCAGGGGAGCAGCCTGTGGTGTCCTGGTATTATGCAGGAGGAGCGCCCTGTGGTGTCCTATTATCATTATTTTTATACAGAGAGAGCGGGGAGTTTTCCCAGCCCTTAGCAGCCCCCCTCACCTCTGATGGAGCAAATGTTTGAATTTTATTTTTTTGTCTGATCATGCATTGCGATCGTAGCTCCACCCTCACCCTCTTACTGAATTGTTCTCTGCCCACTTGAGGCAGAATTCTACTTTTCCCGGGGGGGGGGGGGGGGGGGGGTGTTATGGGCCAGTGCTCTGGACTTGCCCCCTAGGCTAAAAGTTGCCAGCCAGCCCCTGCGCACACCTTAACACAAACTGGTCAATGTTAGCTGATTAATGTGCTCTAGTGCTTTCTGCCATCCATCACGCAGGGTCCCGGTTGCAGCATCTTGTGACCTTGTTATAAGTCTACTTCTTGCTGCCTTTGTGGCTTTTGACAACTGTTATTGTACATTTTTTGTTTTAAGAATTTGTTGCTTTATTTTTTCCTTTATATTTAAATGCATATTCTACTTCATGATTGGGCAACACTATTTATAATTGCTCTGCGGATCCTTCTGGGAAAGGGGTGAGAATGTTATGTTTATGGCAAATATGATGTTTTAAAGTACAGGTTGAGTATCTCCTATCCGAATATCCTTTTTTCTGAATTATTCCGAATACCATACATTCCAGAAAGTGAATTTTTATTTTTATTTTATTTATATTTTTTTGCTAAAAACTCACTGGGGACATTTGTAACAGCACTACTGAGGACATGATATGTAACTGGCACTATATATATACAAGACAATGATTGCTTGGCATTCAAATTCAATATCTGAGATACAGAAGTAAACAAACTTTGTTTCACGTTTTGAAACCTTGTTTTTTGAACAAATAAAATATATTTGTGTGCACTGCATGTGTTTGATGTGTTTATACAGCATAAATGCAAGATACTTCAAAATACATAATTGAAATATTAAAATATTCCGAAATACGGAAATTCTCCTGGTCCCGAGCATTTTGAATACGGGATACTCAACCTGTATAATTCTTCTGAGGGAGGATGTTTTATCCATATCTGAGGTGATCCCTGATACACTGTAACTAAAACACAACATAACAACGGTGACAATTTAGCTATGTGAGGCTTTGTGCAGTATTCAATGCCGGTGCGAGCGGCCGGCGAGGGGGTTAAACTGCGAGGATCACAGAAAACCAGTGATCCTCGCAGTTTAACCCCCGCGCCGGCCGCTCGCACTATGCAACGTTCCGGGGGAATCCTCGCAGTCACAGAACGGCGAGGATTCCCCTAAACTGCGAGAGCCGCGGCTAGTGCAGCAAACTCGCTGTAATTAGCCTCGGCTCTCGCAGCTTTTGGAGACACATTCGCAAATTCCCCCTCGCTCAAAAAACGGAGCGAGGGGGAATTTGTGAATGAGGGGGGGGGGTTAGTTGAATACTGACAGGGTGAGCGGTGACTGCGAGCAAAAAGCATGAGCCCAACATTAAAGGAGAGAGCCTGACATAACAATAATAACATTTTGAGAATGTAATAGTATTAAATACGGATTGAAGTCACACAAGTTAGTCATGAACAACAGGGGCATCAAACCAGTCTTAGGGGGCAGAGGCATACCTACATATTTGTAGGCCCCATAGCAAAAGTTTGTAAAGGCCCCCTATTTAGCAACTGATGGTGATAAATGTATGTAAAACATATTACTAGACAGCAAAGATGGGCCCCCTTCAGCTCTGGGCCCCATAGCAGCTGCACCCCTTGCACCTATGGTAATTACACCCTTGTTAGGGGGGGATGCTCTAACATCCGCACCCCCTTACCGCCCCCTATAGCCGGCTACCGCATTCATAATTTTTGCATATGCACTAACATATGCGATAATTATGGCAAAGGACAGCTCTTGCGTTAAAAGCTGTCCTTTGCGGTGAGAGTCAGCGGGTCCCATGGGGACCCGGCGGCTCTCCCCTCCCTCCCTTACCCGGCGCTGCTGCTGTGCCAGGCTATCCTCCTCCCTGCACCCGGAAGAGGATTATAGTGCAGGGAGGAGGTCATAGGTCCGGGCAGCACAGCTCTGTGCTGCCCGGACACAGATGGGGGTGGGAGTCGGTGCGGGGCGGCGGGGGTCGGTGCGGTAACCCGGCAGGTGTTGCTTACAGCATCCCAAAATGCGGTAAAAACACAGATAACGGGGTTTTAACCGCATTTTTAGCTCAGAGAATCTCCCCCTTAACCTGTCTGGTGGAATCTGAGAGATCATGTTATGATAATGGTTACTGCATCTATCAGGGCTACTCTATTGCTGTCTCACTCATACAGAACCAGGGACCAGGATCGAAATGCAGATATTCTTCACCAGTCATAAAAGTTGTGCAGGGTTAGTGGGTGGGTAGTTTGGGCACACACTGCATAGCCTCTTAATGCCCAGAGAGACGAGCAGTCCTTCAGCCACGGGTCCCCAGAGGTTTCCTCCTCAGGAGGTTTTTCCTCTCCTGAGTGCTGAAGGATGATTCTTGGTGAATCACAAGGCTTTCTGCCATCTTGTTCCTCTTATAGGACAAGTTAGTAATAATTATGAACCAATCTCAGTCCAGAATTCCCTTGCAGAGTAAAAAAGTAACACTTTGTAATTACATTTTGCTTGAAATAAAAACATATTTTTGAAATATATTTTGATGGTTGATGTGTTTCTTTTTAATAAAAAATTCTCAATAGTAAAGAGGCAGAAGTGAGGCCTGGTGAGGTAAATGAGAGCAGAGTTGGTTATAGACAGTAATATGATGGTGGGGAGAGGAAGAGAGGTCAGCTTAGATGGAATACAAGTTCTGCAGGCTCAGAACATGAAAACTGAGGTGACAGTACAAATGAGAAGGGTTTCTGGAGAAATTATAAGAATGAATTGATGCCTCTGACTAATATGCGATCAAGGATTTGTAGGGAGACAATACACAGTATGTAAGATTATTGCAAGTCAATAATGTAAAGATATATGGGTGGTAATCTGATAAATAGTAATGATAATACAGAAGAATAGATTGTAAGCTCCTCTGGGAGCAGGCATTGATGTGAATGGGCAAATAATCTCTGTAAAGCACTGCCCAATGTGTACGCTATATAAATGGTAATAAATAAATGCAAAAGTAGTTTGACATGACAGTGATTGGCACACAAATGTTCTACACATATTTGGGGTTTTGTACATGTTTTCCCAACGTTTGCTCAAATTACTATCCACATGTACTGCAAATGGGAATCGCTGCACTCGCCACTTTGTCTGTAATGTGGTGAGTGAAGCAAGCTGGGAGGATCTGTACGACTACTGATGGTGGTCACATATTACAGATCATACAGGATTTGCCCCATAAAAATTAGGACTAAATGTGTCGATCACTTGTGTGTGTATCATTATCATATGGACCCTTGATCCTGTCAACAGTTTATAGCTGTCAGATTAAGAGCCTCATTTTTACGTGGTGGCCTGGAGCTGCAGCTCCATCCACCCCATTGTTAATCTGGCCCTGCTTCTATCCTTTGAAAGCAGATGTCCCTTTTCTCTAAGGAATTTATGCCTATTCTGGTCAATGCTAATATGTTCTGAAACATGGCTAAACTACAGTCTATTGTATCTGATCCATGTACAGTACGTCTCGTTTCTATGAGCTACTACAAATCCAACATAACATTTCTTCCATCGCCCGATGTAGCCCGTGTCATCTTTGCAGGCACTGGGGATTCGGAGCTCCCCATATGCTCGTGCGCCCCGTGGCAACGGAGCTCCACGCTAATGCCCGCCGCCTCCCCGACCCCCCCTAACCCTGCCCTGCGTCTCAGTCTGATGGAGTCGCTCTCCGCCAGCTCTCGCCAGCGGGGACGGACAATAATGAGAGGGGCTCCGTCTGTACAGTGAGCTTAAACCAATGTCTTTGTGGTTATACAATAATATTTTACAGCACAGCTGGGCCAAATATCTCTCATTAGCCACAGCTCAAACTGGGGTGGTATACGGTGGTATGATATACCGCCACATAATTTTTCCTGAAGTTAGGGCTGGCTCTACCATTGGGGGGTGGTGCCCTTGAGTCTGACTATCACAAAATTAAGAATTACTGTGAGAGAAGTATCCTTGCTGAACTTAATGCACATGGCAGGTGTTGAACTTCTAAGATGTTATCTCCACATTTTCAACTGAGAATCTGGAAAGTCAGTATTGGTGTGTGGGTGGCGGTGGGAGCACTAAGCTGAAGTTATGACTAGGGTGCCAAAAAAACTTGTACCAGATTTGGCTACAGTGGGGCAGATGTATTAAGCCTTAACAAGAGATAAATGCAAGGGTGATAAGGAGAGATAAACGTCCAGCCAATCAGCTCCCTACTGACTTTTTTCAAACACAGCCTGTAACATGTCAGTTAGCAGGTGATTGGCTGGACGTTTATCTCTCCTTATCACCCTTGGATTTATCTCTTGTTAAAGCTTAATACATCTGCCCCAGTGAGAGGAAGGTGTTAGCACTAGGATCTCCCAGGTACTAACACCTGGGCCAGGGTGCAGCAACAGCAGCTGCATTGTGTGGAAACATGTCCTGCGAATCATAGGACAAATCCATAGCTAGAATGAGGTAATTGCTTCTTTACATAATACTTACAGCATATAATAAATGGAATACAGTAATACATAGAAATAATACAAAGAATCCAGATCAGAACAAGGCAACACATTTTATTCTAAAAAGGCCGTCTTGAATGACAGAAACATACTGTAAAAATTATTGAAAATAAAAACTAAAAGGCATTGTTACATATTGTCATATACATTTCTTTATACAATAATTACATATGTCCGTCAAACTTCCATTTGAGAATATTAGTAGTTCATTTGACCAGGAATCTGCATATTCTGCATATTCACGCCCCCGTAGTCCAACATATACATGGGCCATTGCTAGAACAGAGAAGAAAAATGTTTCAATGTGAGATATACAATTTTTTTCATTCTCCCTCTTTGTTACAGCCTTCTGAAAGTAAACCAGTTCTCATCGTTTTACCCTGAAGACATCGGAGACACAATATTTCCCAATTACTTGCTGATGCTAGAGAATTCGAAGTGGGGCCTTTATATGGGCAGAGTGTATATATATTTTGTGTGAGTAAGAGCCCTACAATAATACAATCACTGTTGAGATAACATCTTTATATATAACTCGTTTTTCTTTATACAATCTGTTTATTATATTACATGTTGGTAGGCCGGCTTCTAACTAACAATCATCAAATATAATCTATAAAATCACAGGTAGAAGCTAATTTGTTGCTAAGGGCAATATCTTCTCCTCCTAGGGCCATAACTGGGGTGATGCAGACTGGCCGGCTGTGCCTGCACTATGAATGGCAGTTGCAGCACTGATGCCGCAGAGTTGGGCTGTAAGGTACAGCTGTCGGGGCACAGAGAACTCATCTCCTTTGTCCATGCATCCCCATTCTGTACTGTAGCACTGGTGGAGGAGCACTGGGGTGGGGTCGGAGACTGAGGACTCTTCTCATCCTTTAAGCAGTGATTTCAGGAGTGTGCAGTAAGTTGAGTTGTCTGTTACTTCAGATTTCTAAGATCACTGGCCCAGAGGTGTCATCAGGAAGCTTCGCCCCCACCACAGTGCTCAGCAACAGCCCAATAGAGGGGTTAGACAACTGTAGCTTTTAGCATCACTGATGATGATAAGCTAGGAGAAGTGTGAGGGGTATGATGGGAAGAGAGAGCTCAGAGTAAAGCATGTGGTATGGGGAATTGGAGTACAGAGTGAGGCATGGAGAAGGGGAGCACAGAGTGAGGCACAGAGAAGGGGAGCCCAGATTGAGGCGTGGGGAAGGGGAGCAGAGAGTGAGGCGTGGGGAAGGGGAGCACAGAGTGAGGCATGGGTAATGGGGAACATAGTGAGGCATGGGGAAGGGGATCACAGAATGAGGCATGGAGAAGGGGAGCACAGAGTGAGGTATGGGGAAGGGGAGCACAGAGTGAGGCATGGGGAAGGGGAGCACAGAGTGAGGCATGGAGAAGGGGAGCACAGAGTGAGGCATGGGGAAGGGGAGCACAGAGTGATGCATGCGGAAGGGGAGCACAGAGTGAGGCATGGGTAATGGGGAACATAGTGAGGCATGGAGAAGGGGAGCACAGAGTGAGGCATGGGGAAGGGGATCACAGAGTGAGGCATGGGGAAAGGGTGCACAGAGTGAGGCATGGGGAAGAGGAGCACAGAGTGAGGCATGGGGAAGGGGAGCACAGAGTGAGGCATGGGGAAGGGGAGCACAGAGTGAGGTATGGGGTAGGGGAGCACAGAGTGAGGCATGGGGAAGGGGAGCACAGAGTGAGGCATGGGGAAGGGGAGCACAGAGTGAGGTATGGGGAAGGGGAGCACAGAGTGAGGCATGGGGAAGGGGAGCACAGAGTGAGGCATGGGAAAGGGGAGCACAGAGTGATGCATGGGGAAGGGGAGCACAGAGTGAGGCATGGGAAAGGGGAGCACAGAGTGAGGCATGGGTAATGGGGAACATAGTGAGGCATGGGGAAGGGGATCACAGAGTGAGGCATGGAGAAGGGGAGCACAGAGTGAGGTATGGGGAAGGGGAGCACAGAGTGAGGCATGGAGAAGGGGAGCACAGAGTGAGGCATGGGGAAGGGGAGCACAGAGTGAGGCATGGGGAAGGGGAGCACAGAGTGAGGCATGGGTAATGGGGAACATAGTGAGGCATGGAGAAGGGGAGCACAGAGTGAGGCATGGGGAAGGGGATCACAGAGTGAGGCATGGGAAAAGGGTGCACAGAGTGAGGCATGGGGAAGAGGAGCACAGAGTGAGGCATGGGGAAGGGGAGCACAGAGTGAGGCATGGGGAAGGGGAGCACAGAGTGAGGTATGGGGTAGGGGAGCACAGAGTGAGGCATGGGGAAGGGGAGCACAGAGTGAGGCATGGGGAAGGGGAGCACAGAGTGAGGTATGGGGAAGGGGAGCACAGAGTGAGGCATGGGAAAGGGGAGCACAGAGTGATGCGTGGGGAAGGGGAGCACAGAGTGAGGCGTGGGGAAGGGGAGCACAGAGTGAGGCATGGGTAATGGGGAACATAGTGAGGCATGGAGAAGGGGAGCACAGTGTGAGATATGGGGAAGGTTAGCACAGAGTGAGGCATGGGGAAGGTGTGCAAAGAGTGAGGCATGGGGAAGAGGAGCACAGAGTGAGGCATGGGGAATTGGTAAAGGAGAGCACAGTGTTAGGTGTTGAATAGAGAAGGGGAACACAGTGTGGGATATGGATGAGGGGAGAACAATGTAATTATACATTATAATAATACTATACACATGCTGCATCACACCCACCCATGCAGTCAGTCCATGCTCTCTGCTGTAAAGGCATCTCTAAACAATTTCCTGCTGACTGACAGATTGCAAACACCATCAATTCAGACCAAAGCTATGTATTAGGCACATTGGGGAAGATGTATTAAGCCTTAACAAGAGATAAATCCAAGGGTGATAAGGAGAGATAAACCTCCAGCCAATCAGCTCCTTACTGACTTTTTTCAAACACAGACTGTGAGGCATGGGGAAGGGGAGCACAGAGTGAGGTATGGGGAAGGGGAGCACAGAGTGAGGCATGGGGAAGGGGAGCACAGAGTGAGGCATGGGAAAGGGGACCACAGAGTGAGGCATGGGTAATGGGGAACATAGTGAGGCATGGGGAAGGGGATCACAGAGTGAGGTATGGGGAAGGGGAGCACAGAGTGAGGCATGGAGAAGGGGAGCACAGAGTGAGGCATGGGGAAGGGGAGCACAGAGTGAGGCATGGGGAAGGGGAGCACAGAGTGATGCGTGCGGAAGGGGAGCACAGAGTGAGGCATGGGTAATGGGGAACATAGTGAGGCATGGAGAAGGGGAGCACAGAGTGAGGCATGGGGAAGGGGATCACAGAGTGAGGCATGGGAAAAGGGTGCACAGAGTGAGGCATGGGGAAGAGGAGCACAGAGTGAGGCATGGGGAAGGGGAGCACAGAGTGAGGCATGGGGAAGGGGAGCACAGAGTGAGGTATGGGGTAGGGGAGCACAGAGTGAGGCATGGGGAAGGGGAGCACAGAGTGAGGCATGGGGAAGGGGAGCACAGAGTGAGGTATGGGGAAGGGGAGCACAGAGTGAGGCATGGGAAAGGGGAGCACAGAGTGATGCGTGGGGAAGGGGAGCACAGAGTGAGGCGTGGGGAAGGGGAGCACAGAGTGAGGCATGGGTAATGGGGAACATAGTAAGGCATGGAGAAGGGGAGCACAGTGTGAGATATGGGGAAGGTTAGCACAGAGTGAGGCATGGGGAAGGTGTGCAAAGAGTGAGGCATGGGGAAGAGGAGCACAGAGTGAGGCATGGGGAATTGGTAAAGGAGAGCACAGCACAGTGTTAGGTGTTGAATAGAGAAGGGGAACACAGTGTGGGATATGGATGAGGGGAGAACAATGTAATTATACATTATAATAATACTATACACATGCTGCATCACACCCACCCATGCAGTCAGTCCATGCTCTCTGCTGTAAAGGCATCTCTAAACAATTTCCTGCTGACTGACAGATTGCAAACACCATCAATTCAGACCAAAGCTATGTATTAGGCACATTGGGGAAGATGTATTAAGCCTTAACAAGAGATAAATCCAAGGGTGATAAGGAGAGATAAACCTCAAGCCAATCAGCTCCTTACTGACTTTTTTCAAACACAGACTGTAACATGGCAGTAAGCAGCTGATTGGCTGGAAGTTTATCTCTCCTTATCACACTTGCATTTATCTCTTGTTAAGGCTTAATACATCTGCCCCATTATGCCAGATGTAATGGAAGTTTTTTTTTTTTTTTTTTTTGTGGCGGCATGGTTTTGCCTTGTTAATTACACTTTGAAAAAAAACTGTGAGTTGAGGCGGCAGCCGGATTGGCACACCATTACCTCCGGCCTTGACTGTCATATTCTTCATAGCTTTTAGGTTTCATTTATTTGATACACAACTATGTTTCCCCACTCAGTCAGTAACACATCTTGTATCATTAATTGTAAACACACACACACACACAAAACACACACACTTTGCTACTTTGTTTCCATACAGGTTTTGGTTAAGCTGTATTGGATGAGGGATTAAGGGACAGTGTATGCTTTATATTATTACTTTGATTAAAGATTTATTTTACTGAACCTTCAGTTTGCACATCCCATAAGTGCCACCTGCAGTGGTTTTATTCTGTAGACTGTAACTAGCACATTACTCTAGTATGAGGCAGTCTGCATGGTGCACAGACCTTATCTTGTGTGAAGCACTTTTTTAATTCCCACATCTCGCGTGGCACACTAATTCCTCCTTAGAATACAAGCACACTCACATGGCTGGATTTTAATTCAGACGCAGAAGCAATGGTAGATGTAACGGACCAATTTATTTCTTCTGCGCATGCTCCCAGATTCCGTAAAGAATGTATTAAGTGTTCCTGGCCGGTATCAGGGAGGCGACTATGCATGGGGGGGTCATAGGGTCAACACTTATTAAGTTAACAGTGTCTAGGTAGACCATAAAAGGTTAACATGCATAAGGTCGTCACAAGCACACAGAAATGGTTGACACGTGAAAAGGTCAACATTTTTCTGAAGCTTTGTTGATTTCAGCACAACATGCTTTACCATTCCTCAAAAAAAAAGAATAATTAAAAAAGAATAAACTCATGTCGACCATTGTCATGTCGATCTTGTGCATGCTAACCATATGGTGTTGACCTATCTTCTGGATCCCGCATGGAGATGGTCCTTCTAATGGAAGTGTCGCAGGCATGGTAGCGGATAGTGGTTTTATACAGCAGTGGTTCTTGAACCTGGTCATCAAGACCTCAAACAGGTCATGTTTACCAATTCACCTAGCAGGCACACAAGTGTACTCATTACTCACCAACGCAATTTAAAAGATCCACATGTAGAGCTTATTAGTCCTAAAATCTGAATTTGAGAACCTACGGTGTACAGATATGCAGAGTCGGTCACATAGGGGCTATATTCAAACCAGCACCAAGCTGTATCTTAGCGCCTGAAGATGCTCAAAGTGTGCGCCTCAATCCCTGCTCATTCAGATGCATGGATGTACATCAGTGAAGGATCTGCAGCAGTATTTGCATTACGTTGCATAAGCAATATCGGATGCTGCGGTATCTGACACAGAATCAGGGCCAGCGTGTATAGTGTATATATCTGTATAACAGCCAAGGAAGGTTGCGCCCTATATGTATTTATAGCTGTGCTGTAATTATCAAGTTTCAGCATCTTTGCCAGCAATGGATAAAGAATGCAGTAAAGATCATACCACTAGTGACATTGGATGTGCTGAGGAGATAGGATCTACATTTGAAGAGGAAGAAGATGAGGATGAAGAAGAGCTGGATGATGTTGAGGATACTGAGTTTCCTTCAGAAATTCTTTTCTTTTTCCGCTTGGGAGCAAGGCTGTCTTTTTCTGCAATAGAAAGAAAAAGACTATGGTTGTCATGTCAAAACTTTTTGGTACTTTCATAAAACCTCAATAAAAACGATTCATTAAAAAATAAATAAATACAATTACTGGTAAAAAGACCCAGTATATATAAGACAGAGCTCAGTTCATTACAATGATTGCACAGAATGCTTAGATATATGTGAGGGTAGTATTGAATAACAGAACTACACAACTATTATCTAGGGACTGTGGTGTCATTTCTGCCTGCCCCCCTCCCCTATACATTTTTTTTTTATTTAAATGCTCATTGACAGGGGTTCATTATTTTTACATACTCGTTGCTAGGGCTTTCATGCTCATTGTCAGGGGTTACATGCTCACAGTCAAGGGTTCCGTGTATGTGTTGGCTTATAAGCGCATACAAATTGTCTGTTCTAGACCAGTGTTTCACAAACTTAGTCCTCAGGGATCCCTAACTGCAGGTTATGCAGATCGGAATGCCAAATCCGTACTTTACAGAAGCTCAATCTCCCACAAAAGTGTTCACTGCCCTCAACTGAAATCCCCCCATAGAGGCAAACCTGTAAAAGTTATTGATAGTATTCTCGTTAAGACTAATTTAAGGTAAGAATGCCACACACACACACACACCTGCTTAATGACAGTACAAATGGTGCTCGAGCGCTCTCAGATGGCATATATGGTTCCACTTACCTATTTGTGGTGTTGGCTCAATACAGATCTCTGACAGTGGCCTGTTACAAAATATGAATGCGATTTAAACTCTCATTATTGTACAAAGAATACCCAAATGAGAAACTGAATAATATACTTAATGTAGACTATACATAGAAAAGGTAAGACAATATTTCCAGTCCATTATCTAACAGAAGGAAACATTTAAATTAATGGGGTGTTAAAATGAATATATACTGTACTCGGAGGAAGAAGAGACTCATTTTTATTTATATCCATTTATAGGAAAAACTGGAACTTGCTGCAAAACACAGATATCTGTGTGCAACTCAGTCCCTGGGAGGGAACCATGATGGATACATCCATATTTGTAAAAAAAGGAGTTGATAGAGAGGTTGGGGATCTTTGTTTTACTAACTAGATAACAGGCTCTCAGTACCCATATGTGCAGTCTTTAAAATCAGCTTAAGCCTATGATCACACATTGAGTTTGGTCATTACAACCATTTCTATCCAGCCCACAATCATTTACTCATACAATGTCTGAACAAATGGAAAATCATCACGTGTGCATCCCTAATTGCAGCATCCTTATATTTCACTTTTCAGCACTGTTGTATTTGTAAATTAATCTCTGCTTTATAATACATGGAATTAAAGTTCTTATTGCAATAAGCTTAATAAAATCTGATAGATGCTTCACAAGCCGAGAAGCTGCATTCACAAGTGCCACCTAGACCAGCATTGAATAGACTATGAAAGGATAACTGCATTCAAAACAGTATTTCACTTTATTAAGGTCATTATGCTTGGTACCAAAACGTCCTCACACTTGAAAGGCCTGCTGCCTAAAATTGTCAGTTGAAGAATCAGACAACTGCTCAGCAACATATGCACTCATGGAAACAGCATTTACAGAGTATTTCCATGGCCACATGTTACTAACGTATTCACAAAATATCTGCCAAAAGCATGACTTAGGGGGTATTGAAGGGTGTGTCTATATTACTGGCATTGAAGCCTGTCAAAAACAGCCGCTGGATCGTCAAATCTGTGGCCAATATCGACCAAATACATATGGATTTCAACAATCCATGTGTATTTCGACTCTTGGAACATTGAATACCAACGATCAATTAGACACCGTATTGGCCATGATTACGACTGTCGGTAACCTTTCGACAGTCAAAATAACACATTGAATACCCCCTTATTCTTAACCTGATGATGTTGCATTTAACCCATTGGATTGTTGCTATGTTGTGGTATACAAGATCAATGTTTTAACTAAGCTAGAAGAATTGTTTTATCATTTGGAGTGAATTTATGAATGAAGTACTGTATACTGAATTTGATTCACTAGTTATAACATTGAATAATATCTAAAAGTCCTACTCTAAAAGAGATGTAATAAAGCATACTGCATATATGATTAGTAATCATTCACCATGGAGTAATATACTGTACTTACTGCAGCTGGTTTATTATAACCATATGAATGTTCTCCCGAGCTTTCAAGATTTTTTCCAGCCGACTGATGTCATAAGTATTTGGGTTCCTGAAGGGTATATCATTTGGCAGGCCAGTTATTTCTACAGAGTCAGGGTTATCCCTTATTAACTTGTACGGTACGAGCACTGGACGACCCAGTCCGAGAGCCTCACCTGCACCAATAAAGAGTCTATTGTAAATGTTTAATATTTAACATTTTTAGAGAAAAATATATGTACACAGCATTTCTAATCTGCGATAAAAAGGCTTTACATGGCGTGAGAGGACTCCAGACAGGAAAATCCAGTTTCCACCTTTTACTGAGTCTCTCTCTAGGCCAAGTTCAGCTTTATTAACCAATGCAGTATGGTGCTTATAATGGTTACCAGACTAACCATATTTTTCATTGAAAAGCTCTTTAACTTGCTCACGGAGAATAACTTTTTCCCCCAATCTGTTGGCATCTTCATCATCTGAAAATATGATATAAACAATATAATTATTTACATATACACAGTAACATTTCATAGGTGTACATGTGTGTATAGCCCGCAGGTAGGGCTGTCTCAATATCACTGTAGGCGCTGGGCAAAGCAATGGTCTGGGCCTTACCGACCAATTCAAGGGAATAAATATTTTTGATCCCGCACCCTTCTGTTCAGTGAATGTCTTGCAGCGCTCTGATTACTCCAGCCACCCACCAATGTTTGTCGTGCAGTATTATGTCAGTATTAGGAATGGTAAGAACCCACCTGATCAGGTCACAGTGACAGGGTAGGTAGGACCGAATTTTTGGCCAAACATGTGCTAAATTTTACTTCATGTTAATTTGTAGAGTTTATTAAAGTTGTTGTTATTATCAGTATTGTTAGTGCTTAACGTGTGCACCTTATTTTTTCTCTATCTACCTCCCTCCAAAAGCACCAGCCTGAAAGGCAGACTGTTGTCCCCTCTGGCTGAAGGCCCCTAGAATAATGGGTTCAGTGTGCCCATAAGTTAAGATGCCCCTGCCTGCAGAAAAGCTAGCCCATATATAATGTAGCGTGCACTCTAGGCTGTTTTATTTTTTAGTAGGGTGCCATGCCCTGCCTAATTTTAAAGGGCAAAACTAGCCTTGCCCATTTAGCGGCACCCTACCCGGCCTATCTGTCCCTGCAGTGGCTTTTCGGATCACTTGGGGGAAGAGACGTCGGTAAGCGGGCCCGTCCACATTAGTGACATTGGTGGGCGGGCTTGCCCACATTAGTGACGTCGGTGGGGCCCACATTAGTGATGTTGGCGGGGAGGCCAGCCCACATTAGTGATGTCGGTGGGCCTGGGCCACTATATTACTATAATGGTTTACTCTGAAATGGTCTCATCAAATGTATGCTTTAAAAAAAATGCATTAATAATTCTTATTGTTTTTGCAATAAAAAATAATTCTTATTGTTTTTGCAATACAATTGTAAATTTATTAAGGATTGGTGGAAGAAAAGTGTGATTTTATGCAGTATTTTCCCCAACAATTCCATGGAGTATCACAACACAGCATTCAAGTGTATACACAAATCTATTCTGACCACAATGTAACACACAATGACTAGAAATAACTTACCAGGTCTTGGTATGAGCCCCTGAAATGGCCTAGAACATAAACAGAAGAAACATTAATGCAAACATTATTGGTATTTATACATGCTACAAAAATCTGCATTGTTGTAAAAATTGTATGCATCTTTAGAGAAAATAAACATAAGATACCACATACATAGCATCCAGCATTTTACATGGTACATTATGACTCTGTATTAGAGCCATAGTAAGGAATAGTGGGGCAGATGTATGAAGCAGTGATAAGGGAGGAGACGTGAGCCACCGGGGAAGTTGCCCATGGCAACCAATCAGCACTGAAGTAACATCAATATTTTGCATACTATAAAATTATGCAGAGCAGCTGATTGGTTTCCATGGGCAACTTCTGCTCCAATATTGGAAAATGATAGAATATTGCTGACATAATGTTCTTTTATCATTGCATAAAGGGGGTTATTCACGTTGGTTTGCAATGCACAGTTGGTTTGCTAATGGACAAAACGTACAGACAGAGTTAGATTTGGGTGAGTTATTTTATTTCTGTGCAGGGTAAATACTGGCTGCTTAATTTTTACACTGCAATATAGATATACATTTGGAGTACACATCCCACCCAAATGTAAATCTCTCTGCATGTGTTACATCTGCCCCACCTGCAGTGCACATGGTTTTGTCCATCAGCAAACCAAATGTGATTTGCAAACCAAACTGAAGCACCCCTAAAATGTATTCTGAAGTTCCATGAACATACCTGCTAACTGTGAATCTGATTTTGTCTGCCACTGCTAATATCCTTTCTAGATTCTGAGATCCAAACGTACAAGGCTTTCGAAATGGAATACCAGCAGGCAACCCTTCTATAATTACAGAGCCAGGATTACTCTTGATGCGCTTGTAAGGTACCTGTACTGGGTACTTAATCCCAAGTGCTTCACCTGAAATAAAAAATACAGTGTCATTGTTGTAACTGATGATTAATATAAACAACAAAATCTTTGATGCTAAAACCTACACAATCCACCAAAGTGGAACTTGCACTACACCTCTGTCGTTTCGCTCTTATTATGACCTCCGTATAAATCATTTAAAATAATTAGGTTTGCTAGTACTACATACAAGCAATTTTCATTTTGATGGGCTTGAGTGTGGTCTGCAAGAATAAAGATATCAATCTATTTTTATCTGCATAAATTCCATGGCAGGCTAGAGAGTAAAGCCATGTACACACGAGCTGCAGGCATGTCGATTATGACAGTCAAAATCAAGATGTAGTTAGCTGTTGGAGATATAGACAGCTAACTACATCTTGCCATCCTCAGCTGCAGCCAAATATACTGTGCACGGCGGCTTATTGAAAAGCGCCTGGCCAAATCGCTCCATGTGTACACCCCTTAGGGCGGTATTTAATCACGGATTCTGACTGTCGGAACCCCGTGCTGTTTCCGCCTAGCTGGACTGTAACTTGACAACCAGAATTCTATGTTCCGGCTTTTGAGTGTTGCAAAAACAGGTGCGAATTGTCAAAAAGCGTCAGTAGATTCGACAATCCTTTGCTGTTTCCCAAAAAACAGATCCAAGTTTAAAGTTTTAAAGTCGGATCTGTTATGTCGGAATTTGCTTTCAATGCTGTCAGAAACAGCAGCATTGAATAGGCCGTGGCCGCTGTTTCCCCTGGTGGAAATAGTATCCGAGATTGAATACCCCCCTTAAGCCTTGAAATACTGAACTAAAAAAAAACATATTTTAGGGCATATTTAACAATTATTGGGTTTCAAACCTGATAAATGTAAAAGAAAATTCTCTCTGCTATTCATGGCAAAAGGAATTTCCGTATGTGTCCACATACATCTATCTAGCCTTCCTCCGCGTTAACAGCCCTTCTAGTTATGTCATACTATGGGCACACACTCGGTAGAACTGAGCGTCTTTTCGTGCAACTTGTTTTAATTAAAATGCATCTTATTGGCAAAACGATTTCCTAGAAAACTCTGTACTGTTCCATTTTGTATGCACACACAGAATATAGACACGCTGCATATCATGTTATATCAGCACAAGCTGTTTGCATATCCTTTTCACATAGGGATGCGAAAAAGACATCCGACACTAACGGAGTTGCACAGGACCTGTCAATTCACTCACGCCAGGCATCTTATGCTGTGGGGTATATTGGGGCTACAATATGTATGAGGACACAGTTGTATATACTGTTTGATTGTACAAACACTTGCATGCAGAGACAGGCTCCGAAAGGTGATGTGTTCGGAGTGAAATTACTATAACCATGGTCACTTCACTCCTTTATCAGTTGCCTTTGCTGTGGAGTATACTGAAGGAACCCTCTACAAGTAATTTATTTGGAAATAGCCCACAGACTACAGAGGCTAACACCATCTGAAGATGGCGTTAGTTGCCAAGGCCAAATCCTGGAATGCTATTGGTAAATCTGACAGATCAGTAGCCCCATAAAAACACATAAACCCCGGAGTGCCTGTGCATAAAAAAGTTAAGCCGCGACCAGCGAAGAGTACTCTTCATAAGAAATTTGTATTACTGGCAATGAGGAAGGCAAACAGACAGACTGAAATAGGGCACTCTTAGCAACAATCCATAATAGCAGTTATGTGAGCACAGTGCCTAGGATCTGGACTGAAGTGTTCATCTTATGGGACCCAATATGGCAGCATTCATGCAGTCACAGTGTTTGTATACACTGGAGACACTGATGCTCAGGAATGATGGCGATGGCCAGTAACATTATATGTCACACAGTATAAGCAAGGGGGTGTGGTATGACAGCCCGACAGTCGGGATTCTAATGGTCACTATACCAACATCAGAATCCCGACCCCTGGTACTCTGACAGGGGGGCGAGCACAAAGAAGCCCCTTGCACCATGCCGTGGGCTTGGTGGCTCTCCACAGAATGGGTGGGTACAATCGCACAAGACTGTGTGTTTTAATGAAGACACTAAATAAATACAAAGTTGGCCCCCTGTTTATAAGTATGAAACCGTTGTACTATGTGTTAATCAGGGGTGTGCTACCATTGACAAATATCATATATTACACTAGGAAGGAGAAAGAAAGATTTGTCTCGATATGGTGCACCAAGAAAAAAACTGACGTCCTAAAATCTAACTTTTATTACTTTAATACTAAAACAAGCGAACGATAAAACACAAATACACATACATGGGAGGGAAGGTGCATATTAAAATTGCACGTGCAAGCGTGCCCCGCGTGCCTTGAGTAATAATTATATTTGTATTTTTATTACCAAGGTAAAGTCAGCCTTGAGAGATAGTTGCTCTGTATTTCACTGTGTTTGCAAAAGAATGCTTAATGTAGTAGGTAGACACTCTGTATCCAACTATACCAATATAGCAAGCTGCTGATTATTATAACAAATCATGTCAGGGAAGAATGTGTTGTTGTACAGATTGTTACTGTGTGTCTTTTATCAAAAAGGTTACAGAAATGCACGTGCTGCCAGCACCTCTATGGAGTCCTCTAGATCAGGGGTGGCCAACCGGTCAGAGGTAAAGAGCCGAAAAATATCGGTAGTCAAGCTAAAGAGCCGACATCATGCGTGCGCAGAAGGCGCATGCGCAAAAAAAGGGGTGTAGTCTATTTTGACCCCATGGGTGGGTGTGATACAATTATGCCTCCAATAATGCAGTGCCATATATTTATATGCCCCCAATAGTGCCCCCCCACACGGTGCCGGGTATGCCCCTACGGTGCCAGAAAGCTGGTATGCCCCCACAGTGCCAAAAAGCTGGTATGCCCCCACAGTGCCACAAACTGCTATGCCCCCACAGTGCCACAAACTGCTATGCCCCCACAGTGCCACAAACTGCTATGCCCCCACAGTGCCACAAACTGCTATGCCCCCACAGTGTCACAAACTGCTATGCCCCCACAGTGTCACAAACTGCTATGCCCCCACAGTGCCACAATCTGCTATGCCCCCACAGTGACACAATCTGCTATACCCCCACAGTGCAAATTTCCCAGCAGCAGCACTCACCGTTGTTGCTGCTGCTGCCAGGCGGGGAGAGGACAGTCTGGCGTCCCCCTGCAGTCCTGTCATGTCACCGAAGAGAGCAGCACAGCACACCGCGCGTTTCCTTCCCCCTCACTTCCTTGTGACTGGGCCATCTACCAATCAAAGCTCGCTGGCCGGCTCCTGATTGGCTGCTGGCCCGCAAGCTCTTATTGGCGGACGGCCCAGTCACAAGGATGCACAGTAAGGGGTAGGAGAGATGCGCGATGCGCACTCTCCTCCCCTCAGAAGGAGAAGGGATTCAGGGAACCGGCAGCAGGGGGGACTGGGACGGATGGTGGGCGGCGGGCAGCAGGAGCCACACTTTACAAGGGGGAGAGCCGCATGAGGCTCAAGAGCCTCAGGTTGGCCACCACTGCTCTAGATGAATAAATCTTTATTGGATATTAGCTGATAAGGGGGATTTTATAGACCCTGAGAGTCTATTCACTAAATCCCTCAGTGTGATTTGGTAATCTGCACAATCGCTTCTATTGTCCCAGCAATTGCTGGTGTTTTAAAATTCTTGCGGTCAACACCTTCTGCAAGGAGAGGTTTTTACCATGAATACGAAAGGTGTATCAGCAGTATATTGGTAGTTGCTTATATATATCCTATGAGTTTATCTCCATTGGGTTGCTACAAGCATGAAATATCTGCCACTAAATTGGGCTAAAGTGATATTGCAACGCTGATTGTTAAATCATCAATTATTGGCCAATTGCCTTGTCTTATCACAGATTCCTTATATTCAGCGTCACTATACACTCTATTGAAGAATCCATATAACCCTTTTACAATTCAATTCTATAACTCTATTATTAGGTGATAGGGTATTAGAAGCTTGTAGTAACAGGTGGCAGGATTGCACACCCTGTCTAGTAGCGCTATGTGCTATCGTGCTCTTCTGTACCTTTCAACATTAATATATGCAAATACACATTATTAACACATTATTTTAGAGCCCTGAAAAGGGCTAAGTGTGGCTGAGATATCACAGTATGATTTGTCACGTATTGCAGCATGCGGTAAGCAACGCTCTTTCCGCTTGCCCTGAAGAAGCGGATAAGCAAAAAGGCGCGATCGGCACCCAGCCGTACGAGCGTTGCTTACCGCGTGCTGCAATACGTGACAAATCATACTGTGATATCTCAGCCACACTTAGCCCTTTTCAGGTCTCTAAAATAATGTGTTAATAATGTGTATTATTTTTTTTTTTAAACAGTTTTTTTAAATAGGTTTTCCTATGGGGCAGCCATTTTCTGAAAGACACTTTTTTTCATAAGTGCTTCCGACCATACTCAACTGCAGTGCCGGGATCCACAACGGAGGTACCGGCTGCACGGGGGGGTAGGTCGACAGGGAGGGGGGGGGGGCGCGTCGACACGCGCGGGGGGCGTCGACACACGCGGGGGGAGGGGTGTCGACACGCGAGGGGTCGACACGCGCGCGGGGGGGCGCGGGGAGCTGCACGGAGGGGAGGGGAGGGCTGAAGGCTGCACTGGCTTTGACCCTGTATTTGGAAAGTTTCCAAAAACGGGTCTGCCAGTGTCAAAAAATCGGCACTTAAACGGTAATATACCGTTTAAGAGCTGCGGTGTGAAAGGGGTTTTATCTGGCAGACCCGTTTTTTTAAACGTTTTCAAATACAGGGTCAAAGCCAGTTATGCGGTCTGAAAGCAGCATAACTATTACTCAAGGCACGCGGGGCACGCTTGCACGTGCAATCTTAATATGCACCTTCCCTCCCATGTTTGTGTATTTGTGTTTGATCTTTCGCTTGTTTTAGTATTAAACTAATAAAAAATAGATTTTAGGACGTCAGTTTTTTTCTTGGTGCACCATATCGAGACAAATCTTTCTTTCTCCTTCCTAGTGGCTCTTCACAGGTCCTATTCATCCGCTGTGGGGGTCGTGGACCTCCACGAGGGATAATAGTCCCTGTCAATCGGGATCCCAACTTTCGAGCATTTGAACAGGCAGGATTCCAATGTCGGTATACTGACCATCAGGATTCCGAATGTCGGGCCGTCATCCGGCACCCAAGTCATTCCAATGTCGGTATACTGACCATCGGGATTCCGACTGTAGGGCCGTCATCTAGCACCCAAGAAAGGCTAGGACCCTGATATGTGACATTTCTACTGCAGTCCCTCCATCGTATATTGGGAAACTATTTAGTATTTGCGAGCACTGCCTAAAAAAACAAGTTTTTTTTCCAAGGAATATCTTACATTTATTTGATAAAAAAGTAATTTAGAAACAATTGACTGACACATTTACATAAATGACCATTGTCTTTGTACTTTTGTGGTAATTCTCTTTATTGTCACTGTAGAACTGTATTTACTGAGATTTAATAGTTTCCTCTAACAGCTCAGACGTCCACTGACATTAGCCACTATTTGTGGTCAATTAAGTCTAAAAAGGGCTTTATTAGCAGTCAAAACTTCAGGAGATATGGGCACTGCGAGTCCTGGTAGGAATGGTGTTATATGTACTGTTTTTCTAATTTTAATCCATATACTCACCGTATTTTTTATTGAACAGGTCCTGCACTTGTTCTCGGAGAGTATTGGCAATATCGATTCGGGAGAGTCTGGCATCATAATTCTCTAGAATGAAACAGTGTTTAACATTAGGGTTTTACATTTTAGTTTTTAATTAATCTGGTTAGATTCAGTATATACACAGAAGCTAATCCAGCTTCAGGATCAATGCAACAGGTCCATTGGGGTAGCCGAATAAGGCCTGGATTATTACGGTCACAAGGCTACAAGCATTAAGTCGACAAGTATTAGGCCGACACCACTAGGTCGACATGCATGAAGGTCGACATGGCTAAATGTTGACATGCAGGAAGGTCGACATGGGTTAGGTTGACATGGTCATTAGGTCGACACAAGCATTAGGTCAACATGGGGAAGGTCGACAGCCAAAAGGTCAACATGGGGTTTTTCACGCTACACCAAACACCAGCAGCATGTCAATCATACTGTCAAGTCTATACTTACCTTTCTGATGGCCACTGTTTTCTGAATTCAGGGCAGGCGCTGCCATCATGTGATGTCAGCCGCCCTCCCCGAGAGGGTATCCCCACGCCTGCATTAGCAGGGGAACGGCCAGCTTTTTAATGGGGACGCCCATAAAACTATGGGTGTTACCCTGCTCCAGCCCCTCCTGGAGAGAACGGCTCGGTGGGTGTGAAACTGTTCGCTCCAGGGGTTTGCACATGGGCAAACCCCAAACATTGGGGAGGGGGATGAATTCAGACCCAAACGAATGGATCTGAAGGCCCCTAAGTCACTTAAATAGTAATGTTAACTACTAATGCACTGGTGTGTTATTTCATTTATATATAGAACTACACTTATATTTATATAGAAGGATTCTTACCTTGAAAGCCGGTTCTTTTGTTGGCTTCATCCAATATGGAATCATGACAATCATTATCAATGACCCCTAAAAATAATGATCATACATTTAGGTTAATGTGTATATTTGTGAACACAAAAACCAACACAAGCGTTTGAACTGTGAGAGCCACAAAGAACCTATTACTAGAAGTGCTTATATTAAATCAAGTTCTAGCTTTCTGAAAATGAATAATCTGCACTGAACTTCCATCTTCTAGATATCACATCACTATTATAAAAACAAGAATAATACAATTTAGATCATTTGAAACGCCCAACGTTCACTACATGGTTCACCCATGCCGCACAGATTACTGGGGTAGATGTAAGAAGTGCCGTTATACAGGAAGAAGTGGTGTTACGTGACCTATCCCTTATGAACGAATGCTGGGGTTTTGGGCTGAATATCAGAGGCACTAAGCACCCCTGCTATCTGTAAGACAGTGTGCCGATGTGCTGACAATGTATGAATGGTGGCAGTGAATGTTACAACAGCTGCATCGAAGAATTTCTATAGCTACATAGTAACACAGTAACATAATTGATCAGACTGAAAAAAGCAACAGTCCACCAAGTTCAACCTATATTTTATATATAAAATGACAGTCCTATTTCTCTCTGGGTCCAGTTGTCATTGCCCATTTACCACAACAGGGACAGCTCTGCCTCTAGCTGCACAAGCTGCCAGCTCCGGCTGCACAGGTGATCTCACATATGCCCAGTGAGCATGCTGGGAGGAAAGAAAGCGCATCCACGCTGTGTGCAGGGGCGGGGATTGCCGGGAGGGGGAAGTTCTCATTCCCCTGGCAAATGAGAGGTTTATACATTTCGTCAGTGCATCTTCCAGATTTGCCTAGGTAATGAATCATGAGGCGAATCAAGAAGTGCTATATAAGCACAATCTGTTCCACTATAATACATCTCCCCGCTGTACCATACTGGGAACTACAAATTGTAACAGTACATGCTGTAAAGGCTCTGCTACCGCAAAATAACTTCATTGCTGCTTTTGGCAGACGTGCCCTGACCAATAGACTACACTCTTAAATGTTTTGAGAATCATGTCGCAAAATAATATGTTTTTTTATTTTAATAAAACAATTTAGAGATGATACAAAGATTAAAGCTGTTCCTAATATCCAGGTGTTGTTCTAGGTTATAAATATTTGTTTGTCTGCCAAAATGTCTACTTTTTGTTACAGTTTAAAACTCATATATATAGATTCGGTTATCGAGCCTTTACAATAATTTGTTGTAAGCACAAAAAGTGCATAACAAGGCATACCTAGAGGTACACTGCTTTCTTCTATGCAGTCCTTTAGTCCTTCTGAAATCAGTTCTGGCCTACAAAAGAGAAGTCAAAAATGGCCTTAATTTTCCTTAAACAGATAGAAACAGTTGTGTAATGGCCCTATTGATGAAATAATCCTGGATTATATTTGCCTTATTACAGGCAGCATTTGCTTTTTCGAGTAGTCTGGGGGACATTTACATCAGTAGTATTGACCCTAAAGGCCAGATCTATCAAGCTTGTAAAGTGATACAATGGAGTGATAAACAACCAGCCAATCAGCTCCCTGCCTGCCATGTTACAGGCTGGGTTTGAAATGTTACCGTTAGTAGTTGATTGGCTGGCAGTTTATCAATCTCAATTTTATCACTTTTTAAAGCTTGATACATCTGGCCCTAAGTATGTCTCACCATATTAGTCAGCTAGCATTCAGTTGTATTTATGGTCTAGAATACCTAAGAGCCATTATAAAACAATATAATCAAAATGTGCAGTTGTGTGAATACCACACTGCCACTGAAACTGCCTGTCTGACTCTATAAAAGCTCCTCTTTAAAACTAAAGTTAAATGAACTGAAGGTAAACTATAAACAATGAGTCAGAATTACATATCCTGCCTCAGTAGAGTGTGACCACATGACCATGCCCCGTTTATGTCCTGATTACCAGTGAAGAAAAGTTAGTAGGCATGGATCATTCTTATCTACTCTACCGCAAGTTGTAGGAGACTCACTATTTTTCGGGTAGTCCCCTGAACCCCTGAAAGTGTTGCCGAATCTCCTGCATCCCACCCACTTCTTAGGGAATTGGGCAGGGTAGGGAACTAGTACCGCAAATATCCGCTCCATACGGAGTGAACGAGGCCCCCTAATAAAGGACCAGCAATTCGTGGCATTTGGCCAGAATTCTCCTGGAGATGAGTTACTCCGAGTAGGTTAGTATAGTATGGCTATAGAAAAAAACCTTTACTACTTAAAAACAAGATAGTAAGTCTCAGAATTACCTTTTTACAATAAACTGAATGGCAGAGCTATTTTCCAGTATCCTTCGGAGCTTTGAAATTCCAAAGCAGTTTGGACGTCGGAAAGAAACCCCTTCAGGAAGGCCCACAACAAACAGATCTTCTGGGTACATCAAGAACTTAGAATATGGCACTTTGACAGGATGTAGAGCTCCAATTGCTTTTGCTGTTAAAAAAAATTACAAGAAGAAAGAATGAATTTGTATATCTTTGTGGGTACAAATATCAGCAATGATCTTTTTCAAATGCATTTTATTTAGTTTTTAAAAGACCAGGTGAAGTAAATACAATTTACCATGATAAGTGTAAAAAGGAAGTCCAGGGATGGTCCCTCACCTCTGTACTGGCTATTGGGATGTGGAAACAAGGCCTAAGGAGTGAATTCCCCTTAAAGTGTGAAATGTAAATAACTAAGGGTACATACATTTACCATTCACTGGGGCAGATGTATTAAGCCTTAACAAGAGATAAATGCAAGGGCGATAAAGAGAGATAACCATCAGCTCCTTACTGACTTTTTTCAAACACAGCCTGTAACATGTCAGTTAGGATGTGATTGGCTGGACATTTATCTCTCTTTATCGCTCTTGCATTTATCTCTTGTTAAGGCTTAATACATCTGCCCCAATATGTGAAAGAGATCAACCAATGAGATTCTGCCATGTTTCTGCTACAGTTAGACTATGACACCAAGCATCCGATTGGTTGCTATGTGTTACTGTGCCTTTTATGTACACTTATCTGGGTACCTGTTTTATAGATGTCCCTAATGTCAAAGCATTTGTATTTTCATATTAGACCGACTTGTGCTCTATGTTTAGTGGTATTCACCAGGAAGCACTAATTATGAAGACACTGGAAAACATGTAAGAAAATTAAAGAAAAATAAATAAAATTGTACTGTTTATATAATTATTCCCTAGATCAACTATAGGTAGTCTATTTCAGATACAAAGCTCATCAATGATTTGTCCCACTTACCATATTTTCTGTTGAACATATTTTCAACTTGTTTTCTCAGTTGTCTTATAACATCTCCAATGCCGTCTTCATGTGTGTAACAAAGGAAAAAATATCAAAATCATAATGGTGAAATTAAACTTATGTGCTGCATCAAATTCTCTGTGTTACCAACAAATCATACTTGTAGTAACTGCACAAATAACTTATTACTTGTCAGAGACCATGGAGACATGTAGCCAAAATAAACAACTAAAATACTGTTGCTATATTAAAGAATAATAATAAAAATGATGATGATGATGAAGATGATGAAACTTCTAGTTTTAAAAATATTGTTTTAAAATATAATAATCATGTTGTCAATGTTTTATTCCTAAAGAGTCATCAACTATACTGTAGATCAGCGGTTCCCAACCTGTGGTACGCGTCCACACGCTGGGGGGTACGCCGCGGCCCGGCCTGTAATGGTCGCTGGAGGGGAGGAGAGTGCATTGCGCATCTCTCCTACCAATCAGTGTGCTTCCCTGTGACTGGCCGCCCGTCCGCCAATCAATCAGAGCTTGCGGGCCGGCAGCCAATCAGGAGCCGGCCCGCAAACTTTGATTGACGGGCAGCCCAGTCACACTGAAGGAAAGGAGAGATACGCAGTGTGCTGTACTCTCCTTCCCTGAGAGAAGAACTGCAGCGCCGCAGCTACATGGCAGGGGGACACTGGACTGTCCTCTCCCCAGCAGCAGCGTCAATGGTGAGTGTGCAGCTGCTGGGAAATACTATGGGGGCATTGCTGGCACTGTAGGGCATACTTGTTGCTGGCACTGTGGGCATTGCTGGCACTGTGGGGCATTGCTGGCACTGTGGGGCATTGTTGGCACTGTGGGGCATACTTGTTACTGGCACTGTGGGGCATTGCTGGCACTGTGGGGCATTGCTGGCATTGTGGGGCATACTTGTTGCTGGCACTGTGGGGCATTGCTGGCACTGTGGGGCATTGCTGGCACTGTGGGGCATTGTTGGCACTGTGGGGCATACTTGTTACTGGCACTGTGGGGCATTGCTGGCACTGTGGGGCATTGCTGGCATTGTGGGGCATACTTGTTGCTGGCACTGTGGGGCATTGCTGGCACTGTGGGGCATTGTTGGCACTGTGGGGCATTGTTGGCACTGTGGGGCATACTTGTTACTGGCACTGTGGGGCATTGCTGGCACTGTGGGGCATTGCTGGCATTGTGGGGCATACTTGTTGCTGGCACTGTGGGGCATTGCTGGCACTGTGGGGCATTGTTGGCACTGTGGGGCATTGTTGGCACTGTGGGGCATACTTGTTACTGGCACTGTGGGGCATTGCTGGCACTGTGGGGCATTGCTGGCACTGTGGGGCATACTTGTTGCTGGCACTGTGGGGCATTGCTGGCACTGTGGGGCATTGCTGGCACTGTGGGGCATACTTGTTGCTGGCACTGTGAGGCATTGCTGGCACTGTGGGGCATTGTTGGCACTGTGGGGCATACTTGTTACTGGCACTGTGGGGCATTGCTGGCACTGTGGGGCATTGCTGGCACTGTGGGGCATACTTGTTGCTGGCACTGTGGGGCATTGCTGGCACTGTGGGGCATACTTGTTGCTGGCACTGTGGGGCATTGCTGGCACTGTGGGGCATACTTGTTGCTGGCACTGTGGGGCGTTGCTGGCACTGGGGCATTGCTGGCACTGTGGGGCGTTGTTGGCACTGTGGGGCATACTTGTTACTGGCACTGTGGGGCATTGCTGGCACTGTGGGGCATACTTGTTACTGGCACTGTGGGGCATTGCTGGCACTGTGGGGCATACTTGTTGCTGGCACTATGGGGGTATACTTTTTGCTGGCACTGTAGGGGCATTGTTGGCACTGTGGGCACATACCCAGAACCATGGGGTCATACCTGGCACCGTGGTGGCATTCCCGTTTCTGGCACTGTGCGGGCATACCTGGCACCATTGGAGCATATGTGTATCTGGCACTTTTGGGGGCATATGTGTATCTGGCACTATTGGAAGGCTAACGTGATCCGTTGGAATGTCTGTTGCTTCAGTAATAGAGATTTGACAAGGTTCTGTTATTTTATATGCTGTCCGCAGAATGGGCTGAGCTTATATTGTGGTCAAGTGGTTGCACTTTTTTTTTTCTTGTCATTGTTAGTATGACTTGCCCCTGTTAAGCCACACCCTTTTTAGGCCACACCCCCTAAAAATTTCACGAGGGGGTACTCATAAATGAAAAGCCTAATCAAGGGGTACGGGAGACAAAAAAGGTTGGGAACCACTGCTGTAGATAATGCATACTTATACTAGACCCATTGAAAATGACCGGAACAAAAGAACAATTATTTCGGCAGCAGTGACTGCGTGCGCCCAAACGGAGCAACATTTGAACTGCTGTTTTGGGTGCTATCTTCTGGCCACCAAAGCACACAACACTTGAATCCCCTCCATAGAGGTGATGGCCTGAGGTTCAAGGTGCCCAAGCGAATACACATTAGCTTGGGCACCTTAATCAATAGACTGATTAGGCTGCAGTCCCCCCCCCAGGCTGCAGCCTAATCAGTCTATTAGTTAATCAGGCACTGATTAAAACATGGTATCAGAGACAAGCCTAGGGGGTATCCTATTAGCCATAGTTGTTCTTCTCGCAAATATAAAGAATGCCTTTTTTCGCAATTTTATGCACAATAGCCATTGTGGAAGTCAAGTTGCACACACGCCATTTTAGGATAGTATGGCCGCCATTTTGGTTCGCAGAGTTGCGCTAATAAAGTTTCCATACCCGATTCTGTGTGACAAAGTGGACCAGAAGAGTAGCCATACTATCACACATAAATTCATAAATACATACTGACACTAAGTAAAATGTAGTTAAAGGTTTAGAACGCCACACATAGCTTAGTTAGCCCTGCATACATCTGTCTGTATCATGTTTAGTACCGTTCCGTTCCGTTTCTTATGCGTAGTATTCCGGTCATTGCGAATATTTCGCAATAGACACGGCCCGATAGTTATGGACATAATTCCATATTCCCAAGACAGTTTCGGTTGAAAGTATATAACAAAGGAATCTAGATGTAACCGGTTTCTACAGCTGTTTACAATCCCTGCCGACGATACTAACGAACAAAGGACTCCTAAAGTTCACTCCCCTGCACCTAGTCAAACCAGGTGTATCATCTTACCCCCCAATCACAGCGGACCTGACATACGATCTCTGACCAATAGGAATGGCCTTTGACCTCCCCTTTCTGACCCTATAAGATAGGAGACCCAGGGCTGCCTCGGTCACTTCGGCACATCTTTCTTTCCCTGACCTTCAACCGGGCTATAGTTCAACCCTGAACGATAGCGAGCTCTGACCGGACTGCGCTTCGCATATTTGATGAGACGGTAACGGTTGCATTCACGGTATTTATTCTTATTGTATTGTTGGCTGATTGTATCCTGTATCTGTTTTTCTTCCCTTAGTAGAGTCTAATTATTGTATTCATTGTTAGTCTATTGCATTACCTGTTATACCTGTATCTTCTATTCCTGTAACCCCCTTTTGTCCATTAGGGACTTAAATACAACCTTTTACGGAGTTCTTACCTCCTTATTTCTATACAGTGGTTTGTGTCTGTTATTCGCACTTAGCGATAAAGGTATATTACGGACACAGTCCTTAAAGGTATATTCGCAGATTAGAGACAAAGTACTGCGAAGGGATCTCTTATTAAGGTATTGGTTCTTGGGTGTATAATACACAATAAAAGGTACGCTACGCTGCGCTACGCTTTGTTCGCACGTAGTTAGGTTTAAAGGGTACGCAGGTTGCGGACATAATACGTAACCTGCGCTTTTCACTTATTGTTTCTTTGGTTATAATTCATCGGCATTAACACCATTATTATTGCAACAGAAGTCAACAATTTTTGCGCAAAAACACAAAGAATCCGGAAAAAGCTACAGACCTATATGCT
Organism: Crinia signifera; assembly: GCF_055691185.1. NCBI lineage: Eukaryota > Metazoa > Chordata > Amphibia > Anura > Myobatrachidae > Crinia > Crinia signifera. The sequence continues at coordinate 242,210,365 of NC_139218.1, forward strand.
TCCATGGCTGCGATCATGAAGAAGGGCACCGAAGGGAGACTTTTCTCTTGCAATATATATATATATGTTGCATACATTATATAGCAGAAATATTGGCAAACAGTAGAAAGCTGCAAAGCTCAGCATAGTTACCATCTATGTGCTTCTCTTCACTTCTGGAGTCATCAGCGGGACCATTGTCAGAAACTACAAAATGTGGAATAAAATTACCCAAAACAAAATTAAGTGGAATGGCCATTTAAATAAGATAATAGTAAGAGTAAAAAAGAACTAATAAGTGGAAATCTGTATTCTCAACTGTGAATTATAAAGAAGTACCGAAATGAAGAATACTGAGAAAATATGAACGGGTATCTCTATTTTTCACTAAAACATATTTTATAAAGGAAATGTCAGAAAATACAGTGCAATAGGGGAGGTATAAACAGAAAGCTTAATACATGGAAAAGGCACTTCTCGGGCAAAAGGGAAAGGGTAAGGAATACAGTCATAAATGTTAAACAGAAAATCTATCAATTGTTCAGTGTAAAAGTGCATCCCATATGTAACAGTAGTATTACATTGATAGTAAAAAAAAAAAATGAAAAAAAAATTTGAAACCAAAGGTTATAAATTAATATAGTAAGAATCACCTATATAATGCAAATGTCTATTTGTAATTCAGTTCAGAACCTATTCCAGAAAAATATTTAACCACTGCAAACAACAAAACCACCAACAACTGTTTGTTCCTGGGGTTAGTTTATTGGTGGGCTACTGAGATGATTTAGTAAATAGAAGTAGTGGCCAGTTCTCCTTTGCTGCTCTCCTCCAACTTTTGACCAGGGTTAGGCAACCCTGCATGGGCTGCCAAAGTTTTGCTGTTGGGGTGTGCTAATACTGTGGAAGGATATGTGTAGCTGTGGATCTCTACAGCAGCCGCAGTGTATAAAAATAGAAATCTAGCAAAAACTATACATTCAGTACTATTGATTAATAGTCGACTGTGTGGCCAACACACTGACATAATTAGGGACTTATTTTTATGAGGGTGGCCTGGAGGTGTAGCTCTGTCTGCACTATTGCTGACCTGGCCCTTAGGGAAGGCCTGGGACTACACCTTGATACACCCTGGAATGACTATCGTGTTGCACAAGTAAGGCATTTTACAAGGCAGGCCCACAGATCTGCAATTGATATTACCTGCTCCAGTGTCTAGCACATAAGTGGAATTCTCAGAATTCACCGGACTCTTCAAGTACTCAGGTAGTTCTTCTGAATATGAAGTGTGCTCTTAGAAAGAGAATATCAGGAGATTAAAAGTTGGCAGCCCTAATATATAGATACATTATAACTGATTTGTATTAAAAAGTGTTCGCAGTATAAAAGTACACCTCAACGGCTGCGGGTATTCTATTGGCTAAAGGCTGGCAATAAAACTCAGCTAAATCAGCTAAACATATAACAGAAAAAATAGGCAATGACACAAAATATTCTGACACACTGCAACAAGAGATACACAAGTGTTCGGTTATATGATGCTGTACATATCTTCCACATATGTATTTACATATACAGTATGTATGCAATTATCTATACTGCAAGAAATATATATGGTTCAAAAAATGAATGACAAACATGACAGCTGAACCTCCTCTGCAGATTCATAATAAACAGTGAGCATCACCACTAATATATGTGAAGTTAAAGAAACACACATTGCTGCATAAACCATACCTCCCAATGTTTCTTTTCTCATAAGTGGGACTTTAAGGAGCCTCTGGTTGAGGGGGTTTGCCTATCATTGCAACCCCCCTTTTTATCGATTTAGGGGCATGCCCTGAGCAGTTGGGCAGCCCCTGGCTCCCCTCCTTGCACTGATAGATGCTGTGCATCTATTCACTTATCACCGGCTTTTTTTTGCACTGCAGAGAGCGGAGATCACTGGCACCCCTAAATGTCCCCCCAAGAAGACACTGTGGCCCTCGGGTGGGAAAGCGGGAGATTGTCCAATTAGCAGGACTGTCCCACTGTAAATCGAGACAGTTGTGAGGTATGCATAAAGCAATAATTGAAGATAAGGAATTAATTCAATTAGCCAAGCTAATTACCGTGGGATCGTAGCAGTGGCCTGGGACTATTCAATTGCATCCCATAAAAAGCCTACAGGCTGCACATAATACAGATTTCTGTTCGAGCCTCAACAGCAATTCACTGTAAGTAGGGTTTTCTGCCCTTATTGCAGAAACCACGAAAGGGCTAACCCATAGCTCCAGGTACTTATCCGAGATTCTATGGGTTACTATGTAAGGAAAAGGGCTTGTAATTGAATAGCACCCGGTGTAAAAGTCCAAGGCTACAACCCTCTCCCTTGCATGGTAAGTATAAAGCCTAACAGAAGTCTTCCTTTTGTGTGAACACTATGCTTAATATACTTTAATTATTCTGTGACAAATACAGGTATTGTATGTAATATCTGAACTGCTTGCATTCATTCATTTTATGTAAGTACATTAGGACAACTAATTCATATGTACATTGATTTTCAGTAATGCGCTGACAGTAGGTCATATCTACCTGGAACAGTAACTTGTATTATTTGATGATCTTCAGGCTCAAGTTTTATATGTTTTATTCCACTCGGCTTGCTTGAAGTCCCTGTTAAATGAAAATGAATATTTTTTTTTACTTAAGGTGATTTATCATACACATAAAAAAAACTGAGACCTAGCACAAAATCAGCTTCCAATTCATCTTGATTTGCTGAAATATGCTTAGATTTCCACCCAAGTTTGTGGGTTTGTAGTACTGACAAATGGGAAGTTTCTGGAGCTAAATATGTGTAAACAAATACTAGAGTGGGGGCAAATGATGGTAATAATACTTGTGGTATACAAGAACATATCATCCAAAATATATACATGTACACAAATCAAAATAAATCACAAATTTATAAGTAGTATTATTTCAACTGTAGGCACACAACAGTAACAAGTTATATTTTTGAAACTGCAGCATGGGCAGCCCCTGCCTCACAGCACTGAGGTCATGGGTTCAATTCCCCCCATGGCCCTAACTGCGTGGAGTTTGTATATTCTTCCCGTGCTTACGTGGGTTTACTTTGTGGGTACTCCGGTTTCCTCCCACAATCCAAAAATACACTGGTGGGTCAATTGGCTCCCAACAAAATTAAATTATGTGGTAGGGAATATAGATTGTAAGCTCCACTGGGGCAGGGACTGATGTGAATGTACACATATTCTTTGTAAAGCGCTGCGGTATATGTGTGCTCTATATAATTAATTTTAATAAATAAATAAAATAAAACTGCTGAAACTGTAGTAACACAAAGACCGGTATGGTATAATCAGCAGTAATTTACCACAGCTAATAGGTTTGTACGGGGCACTTATTGGGGATTATGTTTCGGGTGTCCCAGGCATGCAAAGCCTAATCCACGATAAGGAGCCCTCAGAGCCGTGATATCACAGAGGATTAGGAGTTATCACACAACAACGGGACATTTTTCCTCACAAAATAAATGGCTACCATCTGTCATAAATCAGGCTATCAGCTTTTGTTTGGTAGAAAAGTTAATGTGGCTAACTGGTTACTGACCAAAGTGTGGGTAATCGCATGTAATTTAAGATATCAGAATATTTACAACAGAAATCTCAGGAGATGTCTCAGTAGAAGAGACACCTCTTGCATGCAACTGTGATCCTAGTACTGCAACCAAAATTGCAAGCTGGGTTCCACTATCACAATTACCGGTCGCAATGTTCCCCATACAAAAATAAAACCCCCATTTTGACATACCTGGGATACATTCATCGGATATGCTGCTCTTTGCAGACCTAAAAATAAATGTTGGAACAGTTCATAATAGGGCCATAGTTCAATCATGCCACACAGTAATCATAAATGGTATTAACCCTTTCAATGCCAACATTACTGCGACTATTTTTTTGGCACAATGTTTAACAAAACTTCAATTAACTAACTTGAGATCATTTACCAGCAATAACTAAAGTGATTCATACAGTATTCCTCGACTTAGTCCCTCGCTTTTTTGCAGATATTTCTCAGAGCAACGTTGGCGCTAAAAGGGGTATATATTCAACGTTTTTTGCTTGCTGTTACAGCGAACAGTGCTGACTGCTCGCTGTCCCAGCTCGCACGGTCAGTATTCAACTGACCCCCTGTACACGCTGTTTCCCTGTTGCTAGGTTTTTGCAGCAACGGTAAAACGGTATGTGTGGCCGCTAAAACAGCAAGGCTCACGGCTAAATGCAGTGGGCTCCCTGCATTAGCCGCGAGCCTCGCTGTTTGGGGGAATCCTCAACAGCGAGGGTTCCCCTGGAATGTAGAATAGGGTGAGCGGCCGACCGCATTGAATATGGGCCAAGAGAGGATGACATATGCCTTCTAACCATCATTTGAAGGATGCAGATTTCCCTTCTTCTAATCACACACATAGGCCGATATGTAATAGGGTGCGATTTTTGGACTAGTCCAAAAATCGCACCATATCGCACAAAATCGCACCTTTCCAAATCCCATTTTTTGCCGCAAATTCGCATATGTAATGAGATGCGAATTCACGGTAAAAAAGTGCGATGTGGTGCGATTTCGGGCGAGTTTTAGTAATGAAAATGTGCGCATTTTCAGTCATGAAAATGTGCGCATTTTCAAATGTGCGATTGAAAAAAAAAAAACGGCGTGCGGTCCCCCTCCCGATCATAACCAGCCCTGGGCTCAAAAAGCCGGTGCTGGTATCATAAAATCAGAGGGACAAACAAATAGGGGTCCCCTTGATTTAATGAAACCAGCACCAGGCTCAAGGTCCGGCGCTGGTTCCCAAAATACGGGGGACAAAATGACTAGGGGTCCCCCGTATTTAAAGAACCAGCACCGGACCCAAACAGCCAGCAGGGTAATGCCACAGCCGGGGGGAGACTTTTTATACAAGTCCCCCCGGCCAAAGCATTCAGCCCTGTGGCTGGTCAGCATGGGCAGGGGTCCTGGGGAAGTGGGGACCCCCCCAAAGAAGGGGTCCCCCCCCTCCAGAACTTACCTGCCCATGCTGAAGCCCGGGGCTGTCCTCCATGCCCCTGGGCTGTGGGCATGGAGCTGATTTTGTGTAAAATCAAGTTAAATCTATTGTTTTTAACAGTGGTACTACAAGTGCCAGCAAGCCTCCCCTGCAAGCTGGGACTTGGAGAACCACAAGTCCCAGCCTGCAGGGCATTAAAGGGCCCGCTGTAACTTGTAGTTCTACTGTTAAAAAAATAGTACACAAAACACACACTGACACACATTTTAAATAAAAGTTTAATACACACATCACACACACACTCATACTTACCTATCTTTATCCCGTCGGTAGGTCGCTGGCTCTGGTGTCGGCGGCTCCGTGTCGGCGGCTCCGGGCTCGGCGTCCTGTCCGTCGATAATCCATGTTGGACCTGTGGAAGTAAATCCTACTCACCAGGTCCACCATGGATGGTCTTCTGTCTTCTCTTCTCTCTTCTCTCTTCTTCTTTATCTTCAAGCTCTTGTGGCTCCGGCAGCTCCATTCGGCAATATGATTAAAGGCGCTGGAGATGTTTGATCTTCAGCGCCTAACATCAGAATGATTCTATTGGCTGCTCAGCAGCCAATGAGAAGCGCCGCTGGGAGCAGCCAATAGAATCATTCTAAGCACCGGCGTTGAAGAGGCAACATCTCTGCGGAGACATGTTGCCTCTTCAACGCCAGTGCTTAGAATGATTCTATTGGCTGCTCCCAGCGGCGCTTCTCATTGGCTGCTGAGCAGCCAATAGAATTATTCTGATGTTAGGCGCTGAAGATCAAACATCTCCAGCGCCTTTAATCATATTGCCGAATGGAGCTGCCGGAGCCGCAAGAGCTTGAAGATAAAGAAGAAGAGAGAAGAGAGAAGAGAAGACAGAAGACCATCCATGGTGGACCTGGTGAGTAGGATTTACTTCCACAGGTCCAACATGGATTATCGTCGGACAGGACGCCGAGCCCGGAGCCGCCGACACGGAGCCGCCGACACCAGAGCCAGCGACCTACCGACGGGATAAAGATAGGTAAGTATGAGTGTGTGTGTGATGTGTGTATTAAACTTTTATTTAAAATGTGTGTCAGTGTGTGTTTTGTGTACTATTTTTTTAACAGTAGAACTACAAGTTACAGCGGGCCCTTTAATGCCCTGCAGGCTGGGACTTGTGGTTCTCCAAGTCCCAGCTTGCAGGGGAGGCTTGCTGGCACTTGTAGTACCACTGTTAAAAACAATAGATTTAACTTGATTTTACACAAAATCAGCTCCATGCCCACAGCCCAGGGGCATGGAGGACAGCCCCGGGCTTCAGCATGGGCAGGTAAGTTCTGGAGGGGGGGGACCCCTTCTTTGGGGGGGTCCCCACTTCCCCAGGACCCCTGCCCATGCTGACCAGCCACAGGGCGGAATGCTTTGGCCGGGGGGACTTGTATAAAAAGTCTCCCCCCGGCTGTGGCATTACCCTGCTGGCTGTTTGGGTCCGGTGCTGGTTCTTTAAATACGGGGGACCCCTAGTCATTTTGTCCCCCGTATTTTGGGAACCAGCGCCGGACCTTGAGCCTGGTGCTGGTTTCATTAAATCAAGGGGACCCCTATTTGTTTGTCCCTCTGATTTTATGATACCAGCACCGGCTTTTTGAGCCCGGGGCTGGTAATGCTTAGGAGGGGGACCGCACGCCAGTTTTTTATTTAAATTTCTTTTTTAACTATTTTTTTACAGCAGAAGCATGCACAGATCTCAATGATCTGTGCATGTTTCTGCCTAAATCGCCAGTCAGAAGCTGGTCTATTTTTTTTGCGATTTTTTTGAAGCTCCCATATGCGACTTTAGAACTCGCATCCTATTACATATGCGAGTTCTATAGTTTACTATGGGAAAACATCTGGATGCGATTTTCAGCGTGCCTGAAAATCGCATCTTTAAAATGTGCGATTTCGCGGTAAAAAATGCGATTTTTACCGTGACTCGCATCCTATTACATGTGCGATTTTTAGAAAAAATGCGATTTTGGTCAATTTTGACCAAAAATCGCAAAAGTCTAAAAATCACACCCTATTACATATCGGCCATAGAGTCAAATGTAAAAGGGTGTAAGAAGTAAGAAATTTTGGGCGAGTTTTCACTTTTTTGAAAGGATTCAGTACTGAATCCCGGCGGTCGGGATCCCGGCGTTCAGAATCCCGACGCCGGAATCCCGACAGCCGAAATGCCGACAAGGGGGGGACGTGGATCGCCCCCCCTTGCGGGCTCGCTGCGCTCCCCACGCAGCGGGCCCGTTGCCTCGCTACGCTCGGCACACTAATTTATTCTCCCTCCAGGGGTGTCGTGGACACCCACGGAGGGAGAATGTGTCGGATTTCGGCGGTCGGGATTTCGGCGGTCGGGATTCCGGACGCCGGGATCCCGACCGCCGGGATTTTAACTGCATCCCTTTTGAAAGTGGCAATCATTTAAATTAAAAATCCATGTAAATTGTGTCATGCAATTGATTGCTGCTTTAAAAAAACCTCTCCCAAAATCTCTCAATTTAGGCCAGATTCAAGCTTCAAAAAGTAATAAAGTGGAGAGTGATAAACAACCAGCCAATCAGCTCTTAGCTGTCATTTTTCAAACCCAGCCTGTAACATGACCATAGTTGAAACTACCTAGAAATTTTGACAGCAAGATTGAGTTAACATTTCCTGTGCTTGTTTTGAGTGAATGTAATTAGTTTATATGCATAATATCTGTTCCTTAGTGGTTAGGTCGTTTGTTTTTGTTAATTTTTTTTTGGTCAGGATTCACCTTCCCAAATGGGAAGAATTTACCTATTTTATAAATAAAATACTTGGGATGCAGCGGTCAGAATCAACAGTGGCATCATGATGGCCAGGATCCTGACACCTTTTAGGTACGTATGCTAAGCCTCCCCCATGATCTTCTCTACCTACAGTATGACCCAAAGCTTCCCCCCCCCCTGCAGTCTAACCCAAACCTTCTCCCCTTACTGCTATCCCTAAACATCCCTCCCACACATCCTAACCCTAATCCTACCTTCTTAGTAACTACTAAGGTTGCGTTATTATCATCAGAAAAGACCCAACTGACAGAGCTGTCACTGATTTATGGGTTGAGTTATGATGCAGGTTTTTTTTTAATGCTAACTCAGCCTTCCAAATTTTTATATAAACCTGCACAGTGTTCCATGAATTATAGGAAAGCTATTTTACATTCATTGAATAAACAGTTTCACTCCAAGCTTTCACGTGCAAATGAAGTCATGTTCACTGTGTATACATACAGTAGCTTATAAATATGGATACTGCCAACATGCATGTTTATTAAAAGGCAAAAAATGAAACCCAGATGAAGCCTACCTGCTCCCAAGGCACGATCCCAGCATGTCTAGAGCTGCTGCTTTCTGGGAGTCTCCGCACACTTCCTCTCCAAGGCAGTTCCAATCTGAGTTTGACGTTTCTTTGGTAAATTTAGCACCTGGTTATGGTTATATGTCCAATCTCTTAATTCAGAACAATTAACATTTCAACCTAACAGCTCATCAGAAACACATATATTCTTTTTAAGAACTCTACTACATACACTAATAACTATAAGTGTCACGCAATCACGAGGTACAATACTCACTGACAAAGCAAGCATACAGGCTGACCGTTAGAGACCACTTACAGCCAATTATAAATCAGATTGCATGCACAACACTCTGTTCTGTGTAATGTGAATACTGCAATATTTACACTGACTTCACTAATACCCCTTTCCCACTACCAGCAATAGCCCAGGTTGTTGTATGGGAATGTGCAGCAACTCAGGTTGGTGCTCAGCCTGAAAGAGGTGAGCTGAAATTAAATATATTCTTGCAGATTCATGAACTTGCAAAATTTAGGTATTTCTTATTTTACAAACGGTCAATTTTGAGGCTATGGTGTAGTGCAGTGATGGCTAACCTTGACACTCCAGCTGTTGTTGAACTACACATCCCAGCATGCCTTGCATCAGTTTTAGCATGCCAAATAGTAAAACTGTAGCAGCGCAACCTGGGATGTGTAGTTCAACAACAGCTGGAGTGTCAAGGTTAGCCATCACTGGTGTGGGGTAAAAACATACATAACATACATAAAGTGTCTTACCTTCAAAAATTCTTTGATCAAACATACTGAAAGAAGGGAAAATGGGCATTAGATTCAGATAGTCTGTACTGCTATCACATATCTCTTACAGCAATATATTACCTTTTAATTTTAAAATGGATATTGTGCCGTTCTTCCAGAATTCTCTTGAGTTTGGGTACTCCATAAGTGCACGGCCTTTTGAATGGGATTTTATCAGGTATACCTATTATCTCTACCGCTTCTGGATGACAAGCAATCTTTCGATATGGCACTGGTACCATGTGGTCAAGGCCTAAAGCTTCAGCTGGAATAGAAAGACTGCAGCATGAGTGACAATAAGTACACTGCTTTAACATGATATTTACTATCAATTCAGGTGCGATGTAAGGCAAATATGTCAAATCTATGACATGATCTTAAACAAAAGAAAAGCAAAATCACAATTAAAGTAATGAGCAAGACTGCCCCATTGTAGACACAGCTTCAGGCCCAGCCACAGGTGCTCCTACAGGTGCCCCTACACTGGTCATAAGTTTTAGAACAACCTCATTTTTGCACTTATCTCAATTTCTTTGAAATGACAAATAAGCAATTTCAGATAAAAAAAAAATTCATAGAATCATTTTGTTTAATCTTTAACCCTTTGAGTGCCAAAGTTGCTGTGAGCGATCCTCAAAATATCCACTAAAAATGCCAGCGCCGCTCACAGAGACGGTTCTTTTAGTATAAATAACTATAAATACAGCCAAGTCAATTAAGTGAAGTTTAGTTAAATATTGCACCCAAAGACAGGACAGCCGCTGTGAGCGACTCTAGCATTTTTAGAGGATATTTTGAGGATCTCTCACGATCCTCAAAGGGTTAATATTTACAGGTAAATGAAGGTTATTGAACTTGATATCGATTCAGAATATCTGCAATGTGTGTTATAATGTAATATATAAGGATAGCCGGCGGTGGGGATGCTGGCAGTCAGAGGACTGATAGCCGCATTCCGATGGTCAGAATACCAACATGGGATCATAAACCTAACCCTCAATAAGTGCAGCCTACCAATCCTCCCTAGCGGCCTACCTCTCTCCACTAGTGCCAAACCCTAAAGCTAGCCATACATCTACAAAATCGATTGTCAGATTGGGCTGGTTGGAACAAAAACCCGATATTAACTGACAGTTTTTATTGCAGTTTTCCAGCATTTTTAAGTAAATGGTCACCTGTCATCGGCACTCATCCATACCAGGTTTTTGTTCCAACCAGCCAGCCAGATTGGAAAATCAATCTGTAGATGTATGGCCAGCTTAAGCTACAGATCAATTGTCAGATCTGGCTGGTTGGAACAAAATCCTGGTAACGGATGAGAGCAGATGACAGTTGACCATTCACTTCAAAATGCTGGAAACCTGCAAAAAATTGTCACTCAGATAATACCGTGTTTTTGTTCCAACCAGCCCAATCTGACAATCGATTTGTAGATGTATGGCCATCTTAACACTACCACAGCCCAATCCTAATCCTCCCCATAACTCAACCACCGACATTGGTGTTATGTCATGTATATTGAACGCTTCTGGTTATAATACATGGTTATGTATACCCAGAGCAAAAAGCAATGGTGATAACAGAACAGCTAGTTTAGTTGTACTTGTACCTCTGCAATACTTGTTAAATCAGTTTCTACATGCTAAAATTTGAAAAGATAACCTCAAGGAATGTGAGCCTGATGCTGGGCCGGCTTAAGGCCTGTTCAAGTGGAGCAGAATTATGGGAATGGCAACCAAGATGGGTGTACATCCACCACTGCCGTAACTTGGGACCCACCTGGCAGGCCACCATGCTCTCCAAGACCTCTGAAGCCCTGCCCAGATGTATGTATTTTAGCATGAGAAGCAGCCATATTTTGCAGCCGTGCAGGTGCATCTATTTTTTGCTACAAATAGATTGCACTTTATAATGTGTTAACAGAAACAACGCTGTCATTGTGTCATCTGAAGGTGGACTACTTATCTTTAATGTAGTTTTGTTTTTATTTAATTATATAGGAAAAGCATATTGAAAGACATGCACAGATGTATGAGGAAAAGTTACTGACACTCACCATATCTGCTGTTGAATAGGATTTGTACACACTCCCTGAGGGTATTGATATCCTCTGTTTCTTTAATAAAATTGTCCCATTTCTCTACCAAAAGAAGACAAAAATTAAAATAGGCAGAGGTATATACAAATGGAACAGCACATCATAATAACATTTTGATTCTTAATGTTCTAAGCATTTAGGGCTATAAAAAGGTAAAATGTCCAGGTAATATTTTTCTTATTAAATTAATTAGAAATTGTTTGGCGTGTAGGTCAATAGTAATGGTATAAGCTCTGAGCACAACTGTTAGCTTTTAAATGTCTTTCTCCATATATGTAATGTACAAATCCCCTTGAGCACACACAGGGCCTGATTCCAATTTGTGCACAATGCTGCTTTTTACGCTGCAAAGGAATTATTGCACTTCACATTGCACTGCACATGTGATGCCTCTTGCAGTGAGGGTTTAACCTCAAAATCACTGAAGGAAGACACAGGCACGTTGCAGCAATTTCTGGACATGTATTTGTCTACAACTGCAATACCGTAAGCAGAAAACACGGCATTAGCCTCTATCGTCGTCGTTCTGTTTTATATCAATGAGTCAAAAGGCAACAGTGACACATAAATTGTGATTCTTCAACTGAATCACAGAAGCCTCTCCCAAGGATTTTGGATCCCTCCTAGCATCCCCTGTGGTGCGTGTGTCACTCCATGCATGGGCAGATGGGAGTCCAGGTGTTAAACCTGAAGGACCTATAATCACAAAGGACTGATCTTACCACAAGAAGTATCCTTTGCATACGGCATACTGCAATGCCTGCTACATCCGCCCTTGGTGCTTTTATATACACAGATGTTTTGGAAAATAAACTTTAGTTCATTAGCACTGTCTTGCATGTTATACAGTGCCAAATATGAAGGGCTTATCTACCATTGTTTCTCCAATTTCCCAACCCAATGGAACCACTACTCAGATGCACCACTCTGTGGCCATCAATGAACGGTATTCCTTCGGCAATCTGAGAAATTAAATGATTGGCATCAGAGAATTGAGATTTTGAAACTTGAACATTCCCAATTCCTTGGCCCAGGCTGATTTAAATATGTTTTAAACCAGCCCCTATAAAGTGATTTCTTTAAAAAATATTGATAAATGAAGCAATACAAGTTTGCACGTATAACTGTAATTGATGACAGTTTACCCACTTACTAACCTGTTTTATCATGTACAATTGAAAACAGCACACGTTTCGAGGCTTGGACATTTTGTCTGAGACTATTAGCTGCTGTAGAAGATTGCTGTCCTGCATTCAGGGAACAAGACAATAGAAAATGAAACGATATTAGATATGACTGCCAAGTGCACATTGGTGTAAATGTATGATTGGCTGGTATGAGAGAAGTGTTATCAGCACTATTAATCTTCAGTGATACCACTTTTTGTAGGAGGAGAAGTATGCAAGGTGACAGGGCCTGTCATTATCGGTGCTGCTATCTACAGGAAAGAACGCCAGTAGCAAAGGCAACGCATGAATGGTCAGTAGTGCCGATCATTTCGTCAGCTACAGATTTCAATGCCCATACACCGCAGCTCGGACATCACTGTCACTGAATACAGTGTCTGCTGGCTCCATGCTGCATGTGAGATCTTGCGGGATCTTGTGCATGACCAGTGGGTAGGCCAGAGGAGACATACAGCACATTAGCACTAGGCTGCACTGTGACGAGGTGAAGCTGGAAGCGTTATACCCGCACGTATTGTGCGAGTAGAACACATTTAACAGTTTGGGTACTTGCGTACTAGCACGGAGCCCACGATATTTGGTCGCACACCATATAATTGCATCGCATGCCATACACCCGATGCACTGCGATTCGATTTAAAATTGTATAAGCCCCCTATACTATGTTTAATTGTATAAGCACCCTAATGGGTGCTTACAATGTTAAATGCACCCCCAGTATGAACGTGAGCCCGAAGAGTGGCGAGCGCTGGCGGTATGCGTCCTCCGACCTTTTCATACCCCCACTATCCACGTCGGCGTGAAGTTGATCTTATATAGTGTGGCGAGCGCAGCGAGCCACCGAGCACAAAGAGTGGCGAGCGCAGCGAGCCCCGCAGGGGACGCGTATTACTTTACATGTAATCCGCGTCCCCTCGCGGGGCTCGCTGTGCTCGCCACGCTTTGGGCTCGGTGGCTCGCTGCACTCGCCACACTATATAAAATCAACTCCACGCCGACGTGGATAGTGGGGGTATGAAAAGGTTGTAGGACGCGTACCGCCAGCGCTCGCCACGCTTCGGGCTCACGTTCATAGTGGGGGTGCATTTAACATTGTAAGCCCCATTAGGGTGCTTATACAATTTAAAATCGCATCGCATTGTATGGCATTGTATGGCATTGTATGCCATATACAATGGTATACAATTTTAAATTGTATACCATCGGGTGCCAATCGCGTCGCATTGCATACCATCGCATGCCTTATAGTCTGCGATGCAATGGGCGCCATGATAGTACACAAGTACCACAGTTTGTATTAAATGTAAATGCCAGCTCTTACACCACTCTGTACAAGTGCAGGTAGTATTATTTATTGTAATATAACGCCATTCAGGCAGGAAGAGGCTATCACAATAGAGGCAAAGTAGAGAAAGAGGCCAGCACAATCCATATAATCAGTTACTCAAAAATTTGGAAAGTTAGTATAACTTGAACCACAACCAGGGCCGGCGCTACCCACTCAGCAGCTCCTGCAAAGCAGGGAGGCGCCATGCTGAAAAGGCGCAGTCTCCCTCCCTGCTCTGCTAAAGCTGCCTTAGCCCTCACTGTCACTGCCTCCTGCAAGCCACCCACAGGCGAGGGGCAGTATAAAGAGCTTCTCCCTGCACCGCGAGTGTACACAGCCTGCACGCCGCCCGCAGTGCCTGTCTGACAGCGGATGGCAGTATGGAGAGGCTGAGCAGCTCCTTGCACCGCGCACACACTGTCCTCCTCCTGCGACCTGCCCCCTCTTCCTCACGGACACTTGCGCTGAGGCATGTAGCGCTGTCTGTGAATGCCTGGATGACATGTCATGTCCGGATCCGCCCCTGTTCATCATTTGATTGACAGCTGACAGGCGCAGGGAGCAATGGGTAGCATTGCTCCCTGCGCCTGTCAGCTGTCAATCAAATGATGAACAGGCAGCAGTGCCGCCTCCCCTTCCTTCCCTCTTCTCATTGTGCTGTGCCAGTGCCACTGCCAGTCCTCAACACTCCGACCCCCTCTCCTCTTCTTCCATCTCCTACTGTACTTCTCTCCACTCCTTTCCCCCTCAGTCACGAGTGCTGCACATACTTTTTGTACTGCTTTCGGATCGCATCGCACACACATTGCATGCATTCTGTGCGATGTGATCTAGCCCATAACGTCTGCGGTTCTCGCAACGTGTATGGGCACCTTTAGTGCCTGCAACATTTTGCGGACACAGCACTGAGATGGTGTATGCATACATGTACATGCACCCGAGATCCTCCATAGGATCGCATGTTGCATACGCTCCCACAATCGGGCTGCAGTTTGTTGCAATGGCAATGTGAAAGGGCGCAAAATTTATGGTTTGCAGGAGGGCGCCGGACACCCTAGCACCGGCCCTGACCACAACAGCGTTAGGCCCAGCGTGAAAAATGCATGACAAATTATTAATGGGGAAAAGTGTCTACGCTAATTATTTTCTTAAGAGCCCATATACACTGACCATCTGTTTCTATAAAGGTACTAATGATTCCTCTGCTGTGTCTGTAGTGTAGTGTTACATCCACACACAGGAAAATGCAGAGTTTTTAAGGTGGCTACATAATAGCTTATGTATGTATATGGTGACTGCACCAGTGTATCAGCCTTATGCAAAAACCTGTACAGTTTATATTTTTAATAGACATATCCACTGTTAATATATCTTTTAAAAGGGTATTACCCACAACTGCTACAGGCTCCTCTATTGTTGCAAGCTTTTATGTATATTGTTATGTTAGCAGGCTATAGCAGTGGCATGACACAGCAATGGGTGGGTGTGACAGGACCCTCTGTTGTGGCCATCTGTGCACACCGCACTGGTTACTGCACGATTTCACCAGAAGCAGAGGGAGGCGGCCCCAGGGAAGCAGGGGTATAACTGTTGTTTAAATGTTATCTTTTATCCATAAATAGCATGAATGAATAAACATTCTGGGATCTTATAATTCAATGAGCGAAAAAGGGCATAAACTTTTCCTTCAGATCTGATTAGTAGGAAATTAAATCTTACTAATATCAACAACATTTTAACTTTAATTTCCATTGTAATCCTATTTTGAAAACCAGATCTAATTGTGGAAAATTCACAGTAGTATTTAAAAATGTCATTTTAAATGTGAAGCTGATACTGTTGTCTAAAACATGACTCTGTCCTCACCAGAGCATTCTGGGAAGTCCTGATTCTGCTCTCCTGGTGACTTGTGGGGTGCTGCATCACAGGTTGTGTTCTGTATAGGCAGATTCACGTGAACCTCCTGTTTCAGCTCAACACAATGCTGACTGGGTATGGAGACATTGTACATGAAGTTTGGTACACTGGATGGATTCTCTTGGTTTGATGGTTTGGAGACTTTGGGACTTGGACCTGTTTCTGGAATGGCCCTTGTTATGACAGCAGAGCAACTGAAATCTGTACAAGGTTTTGAGTCTATGCTGGATTCTTCAATTGTTCTAAATAAAAAAAAAAGGTGCACAATATAAATAAACATGATAAATATATAATAATTATATCTACATGTGATTAATCTGGAATACTTGCATTTGTCAAAAACAGTAGTAAAAGGTGTGGGTTAAGGACAGTGGGGGGTAGTGAAAAGTGGTCTGTGTGCAAATCACCACATGACTCTGGGGTTCTGCAGAAATGTGTATGACAAATGCCTCCAATATACCAGGTGGAGTGTCAACTTCATCGCACTTTTATTGGACGTTCAATGGACTGCATGCAGCATGCATATCTATATAAAAGCATTCACTGTTCACCCTTTGAGTGCCAACGTTGCTGTGAAAGATCCTCAAAATATCCTCTAAAAATGCCAGCGTCGCTCACAGCGACTGTTCTTTTTTTGGGGTGTAATATTTAACTAAAACTTCAATTAATTGACTTGGTTGTATTTGTATTTATGTATTTGTATTTATTTCTACTAAAATAACAGTCGCTGTGAGTGATTCTGGCATTTTTAGTGGATATTTTGAATTACTCTCACAGCAACATTGGCACTCAAAGGGGGGTATTCAATCGCCGGCGACCATCTACCCACGGGGGAGATGGCCGCCAGGCCCTATTCAATGCTGTCTTCCCCGACAGCATTGAGCAGGGTTTCTTTGCAGAACTAGCCTGACTTCACAAGCTGTCAGGCTCATTCTGCCAAGAACGGCCGGGAAGTGGCAAGCTCTTCCCGGCCGCAACTCACACCCCCTTCTCGTCCCACTGCTGGCGGGACATTGAATCCCGCCTGCATGTTCTCGGTCGAGCTGACCGAGAACGGGACAGGGTCACGGCGGTTAAGCAAGCTCGACCGCCGTGACCTACACATTGAATACCCCCCAAAGGGTTAAAGATTAAACAAAATAATTCTTTGAATTCTTTTTTTATCTGAAATTGCTTATTTGTCATTTCAGAGAATATGTACGAGTTACAGCATTATAAGTTCCTCACAATGTGCAGGTTCCAGACTGAAGGGCACATGTACTAAGCCTTGGAAAGTGATAAAATGAAGATAGAGAAAGTACTAGCCAATCAGCTCCTGTCATTTTCCAAACACAGCCTGTAACATGACAGGAGCTGATTGGCTGGCACTTTATCTTTCTCTACTTTCTCCAGAGCATAGTACATGTCCCCCCTTAGTGGCTATACCAAGAAAGTCATATCCAATCTTACATATAAATCACATCAAATCCAACGGTCTCCCTGTCTGCCAATTTCCCAGGCACTACTTGCCAGGCTGGGCTACACTTAAGCCATTTGCCACTCACAACTAGACTTCCGTTGACACAGCTGCTACAAACGACCTAACAGCTTAAACATCATCCTTCCATCCCGGCGGGTCCTGCAGCAATCCATCCACCTGGCCATTCACATCTTCTGAAAAGTGCTGCGGTGTCCAGTGCTGATTTGCCTAGTTAGGGTTCCCACACCACTGCATATTGAGCCAGGTCCCTGTAATGAGGGCACCGGTGGACAGCTCACCACATGTGGATAGTGTGGATAGACCATCTGAACAGTTGATGTGGCTCTCAACGCTTATCTCCCTAGCTGGGGGTCTGTGGAGGAGAGAGGCCTAAATTTCCCAGGTATCTTAATCTGGCAAGTACACAGCATGTGCACTCACTAAGGTAGAGCTAAAGCAAACTAAGAGAAAAACAAAGCAGCATAAGCAGGTTCTGATGACTGCATGATGCTCTAGGGCAGGCATGTCTAAACTGTGGCCCTCCAGCTGTTGTGAAACTACACATCCCAGCATGCCTTGCATAGATTTAGCATTCCATAATAGCAAAACTGTTGCAAGCGATGATGGAACTTGTAGTTTCACAACAGCTAGAGGGCCATAGGTTGGACATGCTTGCTCTAGGGCCACATGTTGTGCCCCAGTGAAAAGGAGACAGAGTTCCACAATGAGAGACTGATGGCAAGTGAGAAAATCGGAACAGTTACCTTTTTAGCTTAAATCTGATGTGGTGACTATGCTCTAAAATAAGCATTAGGCTCTTAAGGTTATAGTCAGAAGGCTTCTGGAAGTGGATCCCATCAGGTAAGCCAAGAACCACCAATGAACCATTATTTTTTATAATCTTTTCATATGGCACAGGAACAACATTGGACATCCCCAAGGCCTCACCTAAAACAAAAGACAAAACTTTGTATTATTCCACATGAAGGAGTTTGTCACTGAGGAAATAAGCAAGAAATAAACAAAAACAGGGTTGAAAGTTTATTTTGCATCTTGAAGTTACATTTCCTTCTCTTTGTGTTGTGGGAGGACCCGATCTACACATAATTCCTACAGCCAACAGGAAATGATCGCAATGACAAAAGGTACAATGTATATGATCTGGTGTGCACAGCATAAACATTAACCAATTGCCAGCTGTGATACGGGAGTGGCTGCTTGCCCATATTGTGCTATGCTTTCCACCAATACTGAGCATGGGCCACGAGACAGAGAATCAATGGTCTCAATAAAATACACACAGGAAAGGGGGAAATCAAATAAATTGCCTCTAGTACCCTATTAAATAATCTTATATGCCAGGCTAGTGCAAGATTTCTCGGCAACCCAGTCAAAACTTCAGCCCACTTTCAGATGCTCAAAAACCTCACGGAAAGCAAGTGACCCCAAATTGAGCTTCACAGTGTTAGGTATCTATTTAATTAACCTGGTAAATAATCCAATTAGCCCCTGACTATCAGCAGTTATCGCTCAGGATCGTAAACCAGGATCCCTGATAAGCAGCCATCAGAGACCAGTTTTAGTGCGATAATCTCGCATACCACATGTTATCACAGGAAAATGAGTAATTTACCACACAATAAAAACTAGCCAGAATTGGATAGCCTAAAATACTATTGGGATATTATTTGCCTGTTTCTGCCATGTGGAAAATTAGCACTGAAAATTATATTCCCCCCCCCCCTTATCATAATACCAATTAGGGATCTGTGAAGACAGTGCCGCAGAAGAGGAGGGACTCACTCACCAGCACAAGGTAAGTATATTCTAGAGCAGAGGTTCCCAAACTTTTTTGAATCATGGCACCCTTCAATATTAGAATTTTTTCAAAGCACCCCTAGGGAAAACGTTTCTCATTGATTAATATAAGAACAGATATTAAATTACAAAAATTATGTTTATATCTCATCCTTAGTGTCAGATATGTGACAATAGACATAATTTACTTCTGTTTGTCCACAATATGCCTATTACATTGGTCATAAATATTTTTTTATGGACATGAACCACCAATCCAGGGCCCCCCTGCAAGTTCCCCCAGGCATCCCAGGGTGCCAGGGCACACAGTTTGGGAACCACTGTTCTAGAGTGCAGTGTTTGCGATGCAGGGCCCACAATATATAAACAATATATGTATGCATTAATACAAAGCTTCAGAGGTCACATGCAGTATGAAAATGTACTGTTCTTTATTTATTTATTTTTTATGTTTGTGTAAAGCATTTTTCTCTTACTATAAAGTACATCAAAGATCTCTTCAACCATCTTCCGGAGAAGGTAAATATCAGAAGTTGGGCTTGGCGACACTTGCTGGACATTCCGGGTGCAATCCCTGCTTCTCCTTTGGTCATCAGCTCCCTGCTCCTCCCTATGGGCACCCACTGCAAACAATGTCAAAACAATGACAAGATCAGAAGCTATATATGATAGATTAGTATGGACACTGCTGTTAAACTACCTATCAGTATATACCCTTACTATAAGCAAAGTTGCAGCAAAACAATTACATGACCACCTACCTAAATCTACCCAGGAACGCCCTTTGCTTTGTATCACTAGTTAGATGCCAGCTCTCCCATATGCAATAGTGCCGTTTTGTGTACCATATAAAATATACTCTGTAGGGGTCTCCGGAATATTTTGTGCATGCACAGAAACATTGCATGTGGGCTGCATGCATCTTTGAATCAGGCCCAATATGACAAAATAAGAATTTGCGTTAGAGGTAGGTTGTGGCATCTAATTTTTATTGAATAGAAGGTCATCACAAATATATGTGCCATTAATCTACCATGTCAGAGAAATACAAAGGAGTAAGCAACAGTATGAATTCAAGTACCAATGAGAAATACCATATATACTCGAGTATAAGCCTACTTTTCCAGAACATTTTTTATGCTGAAAAAGCCCCCTCGGCTTATACTCGAGTGAGGGTCTCACTTGAGTCAATACGTTTTCCCAGTTTTTTTTGTTGTAAAATTAGGTGCCTTGGCTTATATTCGGGTCGACTTATACTCGAGTATATACGGTACATACAATTATAAATTTTCAGAACTAGAAAGTTATCCCACCACAATAATCAGTACAATCAAGGCAACAGACCAGGTCACCAGCATTACATGAAGTACATATTCCTTGAAGAAATAACTTACCGCAGAACTGTTGGAAATCCGTCTGCAGCTCTTTTCTGGAATTTAAATAAAATTTCCCCTTTTCAGTCCCAACTACAAACGAATTCTCTTCATGCACAGCTATACAGGCCACTTCAGCATTCAGCTTGGAGAGTGCAGTGCACTGTAAAGTAACAAAAACAGCACCGTTTAGATACCAAAAAAGCGGTATAGCAATGTGTAGCTATGAACAGAAATTGCATTTTGCTTTGTCGATTTTCATCACAGTATGAGCTGGCTGGGCCAGCATACAGGAGAAAGCTGCTGTCAGTGACAGTCACTGCAGTACCGCCGGGTGCCTCTAGGTGCTGTCCTCTCCCTTTCTGTACTGCTTTGAGCACAAAGTGGAAGCTGAGCTGACTAGGGAAGATAGCATGAAGCAGCTCAGAGGCAGGAGCACGCAGCGTGGGGAAGACTAGGGATGGCCATCAGCCCGCGATAGTAACAAACTGTGATGGACAACCATTGATAGTTTTAGGTATCAATGTCATCCATTCTATTTGACTGACAGACCCATAGGCCAATCAGAATGTGGGGACGGGGCTTCACGGTGGTTACTTGGGTGGAGCTATGCTTTGTGTGCAAATCTCCCCCCCTCAAAAAAAAAAAAAAAAAAATTTTTTAAAAATACATTTCTGCTGCACCATCGATGTAGGGAAACCATCTATTTCTCCCCCTCAATGGCAAAAGTATTCATAATCGGCCATAAACCACCGATGATTTCAAATGATCGATGGCAATTCCTAGCAGAGACCTGATTCCAGACATCACATTTAGGAGCTGGAATCCTACAGTGGAAGTTGGTATTGTTATTGTATATTTTATCTATCTACCCCCCCCCCCCCCTCTTTCTGTCTGTCTCTGTCCATCTATCTTTCTATGGTCTTCTATCTCTCTCTCTCTCTCTGGAGTATCTATCTATCTATCTAGGGAGCGGTATATATGGCAACCTTATTGATTTCAAGATTCCGGTGTTGGTCTCCCAGAGGTAGATGGGATTCCGGCAACAGTATTCTTGACCACCGGGATGCTGACCTCATCAAATATATACATGGAAGCTTGCGCACACACATACACAAACACACGTAAACCCCCCTTATAATCCTGCATTTTCCCCTGATCTATCATAAATTAATCAAAAACAAAACGTTAGGAATACTATATGAAAATAATAATTTTATTGTTTTCTTTTATTTATTTTCCTAGTCAGAAGAAATCGATTTTCAAAGAACACATTAAAGAAATTTCTTAACACTCGTTGCCATATTTATTCATTTTTTTATAGATATTTTTTTTTTTATCTGATTTTTCAGAGAGAGAGAACCAACATACTGTATAAATAAATGTACAGATGAATGTACAGAAAAGTAAAAAAGATATCCATCATCATCAATATGCAGTCAACATTCAAAATAATAACAAGCATTATACAGTCGTGCCGCATGTTAGTAGATAGAAAATTTGTCTCTTAGAAATCGTACCAATAAACAATTGTCCTGACAATCATAAATATGTACATACTGGCAATAAAGAATAATCATATAGCAATCTGCCTAATTATATAACTTTCTCTCTCCTATAATATTTAAAACAACAACAAACTAAGAGGGGGAGGAGAGGATTGGGGGGGGGGGGGGTGTAATACAATAGTTCCAACAATGCGGGGTTCTCATATCTACATTCAAATACGGACGACAGATTTTTAACTTCAGTAAGCGATGGAGTTGATTTTGATATCCAATATTTAAAAATTATTTTCTTTGCAGTAGTCACAATTATCGTTAAAATTTCTATAATTTTTTTTTTTTTTTTATAAAAAGACCATGGGTTCCAAGGACATATTATTTGCAAGTCGTATATATAAACAGAATCTTGTACAATATTTTTTTTTTCATTTTGCCACATTCCCAAAGTTGGTGTATAAATGTAGGTGAATTACTGGGGCATTTCATACATCCGGGTGAAACTTGTTATATACAGGCTGGGATGTGTACGGGATGCAGTGTAAATCCCGGCGGTCAGGATCCCGGCGTTCAAAAATCCCGACGCCGAAATCCCGACCGCCGAAATCCCGACACTTTCTCCCTCCGTGGGTGTCCACGACACCCTCGGAGGGAGAATAAATTAGTGTGCTGAGCGTAGCGAGGCACCGGGCCCGCTGCGTGGCGAGCGCAGCGAGCCCACAAGGGGGGGGGGGGGGGCGATCCACATCCCCCCCTTGTCGGGATTTCGGCGGTCGGGATTTTGAACGCCGGGATCCCGACCACCGGGATTTAATAATGAATCCATGTGTATGCCCTATGCACTGTCTTAACATGTATTTCCTGTAATTGAGATGAACGTATCGTGTTATAATGTTTCACTATCTGCTCTTGAAAATTTAATGAAGGGAAATCTCAAATCCATGCTTTCTCTAAGACTGACCATATGAGCAGAGAAGTGGAATTTAGAAACTAAGTACAGATATATTTTCCTGTATGGAACAGGTTTGAATTGCTTAAGACAGTGGTTCCCAAACTGTGTGCCTAGGCTCCCTGGGGTGACTTGGGACACTTGCAGTGGGTGCCTCAGGCTGGTCGTCCAGGACCAATTTAAATTATTTATGATCAATTATTTCTGGACAAAACCAGTGCTGGTGGCTGCCAATCATAAAATGTGTACAATGAGAACCAAATCCTGCCCTTTACCACATAACTGAACCTAAGAAGCACATATAAACACAATATGCTTAATTTTATATATATTTTTTGGGGCCTTGGAAAAATTCTGGTACTCTAGGGTGCCGTGATTAGAAAAAGATTGGGAACCCCTGGCTTAAGGAGTCTCAATATTGGATCTGGGGGGGCCGGTTAAATCTCTATTGTAGGGCAGCGATTGTATATAGCGTCTCATCTGAAAATAGGTATATGTGGTGAGGTGTGGTAGGCCAATTTTTCTTTAAATCAACTAATTAAAAGTAAATGTCCTCCTGGGTCAAATTTATCCTCAGTCAATCTAATAACTTTACTTCTCAGCCTGATGAAGATGCTATCCTCCATTCCCAGGGGAAATAATGGGTTACCCCAAAATGACATATGTGTAGTGTATCCAGAAGGTCTTTTCAGGTTTTTATTAATAAGTCGCCAATGTCTTTTCAGGTTTTTATTAATAAGTCGCCAATTTTGAAAACCGTTTTTGAATAGAGGATTCTGTAAACAGTTAGCACTGATCTTAGATAGAGGGTTTGAAGTAATGCATTAGGTGAATAAAGCATTATTACAGCACAATCCAAATCATAAATCACAAAACTCCAGGAGCAAGTCGGTTATATAATGAAAAAAGAATGCATTGGAATAAGTCTGGCAAACCCAAACCTTCATTCTCGCAAGTGTTCTGAAGTTTTGCTTTAGCAATTTTAGGTTTACAACCTCTTCATATAAATTTTCAACCTAATGAATCTAAGGGGGGCATGCAATCCCTGCCACTATTTCCGATAGGAGAAATAGCCGCAGATGCTTATTCAATGCCATCTTGGCCGACAGCATTGAAGAGGCAGATCAACAGAACAGGCCTGACTTTAAAAGCTGTTGGTCCCGTTTTGTCGCTAATAGCCGTGAATTGTCACAATCACAGCCGAATCTTGACAATCCATGGCCGTTTATGAGTACACGCCCCCTTTCCGCAGACCGCCAAGCAGAACATTGAATACCCCCTGGCTGTATGCGAAAACGGGCCAGGGTCACGGCTGTCGGGCCGGATCAACAGTCATGACCCGGGATTGCATACCCCACTTAATATTTTATATCTGCTCCTGTTAGTTTTACCGGTAGCATTTGCATGGTGTATGATTATTTTGGAAATATTATGGACCTAATTACGGAAATACTGCCCAGCAATGATAACATAATGTAACCAATTTGGCTTTCGCAAAATGTTTTACAAGGAGCCAAAAGTAGCAGAAAAGCCCATAAACAATGGTAAGTATCTGCATTGTCAAGGCAATTGCAAAAAAAAAACAGGGATGTGTCAGCGCTAAAGTACAAGTGAGCGAGGGGGCAGCTGAACCAGAGTAGTCCAGTACTCCTGGGTAGATATGATGCAGATAGGATGGTTCTGCGCTCTCCCTCTGAGTGAGTGTGCAGGGTAATGATTGGCTATAAGACAGTAAGTTTAGTAAAAAGAATGTTTTATTAATGAGAAATTATATATAATATGCACGTGGATAGGGGGGGGGGGGGGAGGAGGAATGCTGGTGCATATGAAGCAAACCGGTGGTGGTGTATGGAGTTGTATAATCACTCCAAAAACAGTGAGACAGCTCTCTCTCAGTGGTGTCTGCTGTTCACTGCTGATATGTCAGGGGTGGATGGGGGACTGGCTGCCTGTGAAAGAGCAGAAGAACACAATGAGCCTGGGGGTAATAAAATAGCAGAGTCTCACAATAACCAAGTCTCTGTGAATAGAAGAACAGTCTGACAAATATGCTGCTGCTGCTGGGGTCAAAGTGAGTACGATATATCACCGGGGGCTGGCGTCCCTAACCCGCCGGTGGTGCACAGCGTACTTACCCGATACCCTGTTCAGTGGTGGATCAGTCCCTCGCCGTTCTCCCGATGCTTGCTTCACCGGCGCCCACGCTGCCAGCGGGTGCGTCGGTAGTGTTCCACACTGCTCACCGCGCGTCGCCGTCACTTCCGGGTTTGGCTGGGGAGCGTCAGCCCGGAGTGACAGGGGGGTGGGAGCTGTGTGCGCTCGAGTCCCCGGCTGGGTTGGGGAGGAGACTTCTGTGTGGGAATGTGGAAGTGTCCAACGCGTTTCAGCCGCCTATCGGTTTTTTTCAAGGATGTCATATGGTGATAGGTGATAGGTTTATATGGGGAATAATGACCCTCCCCTGAGAGTTCTGATTGGATGAAAATCTTGTCACTCATATAGCGATTGTCATCCACGGGTAATGTCATTTTCAAAATCATATTACAGGTGGAGTAAGAGGAGCCCCAAGGCGATTAGCCTTCATGTGTGTGCATACAGGTTGCACCACTTAGTCCAATAAAATTTGGGGAAGGTGTGCAACATGGTGAAATAACGTGGGGTCTGTTTACAGTAGGTTGCCATTATGGAAGTCTATGTTTAAACCATCAGGGTGTAGTGTTTTGAGGGAAAAGATCCAGAATAATTCCCTTTTATTCAGGATCTCAGTATGATCACCTCCTCTCCAGTTCAATGTGGGTGCTTCAATAGCTGTGAATGTTAAACCCATGGGGTTAGACCCATGTACCTAGTGTAATGATACACTGTGCTTTTCGTAACCAAGTCTGATGTTCCTTATATGTTCGTAGACCCTGTTCTTTAATGGTCTGATGGTCCTACCCACGTATTCCAAATTACATGGGCATCTCAACAGATATACTACCCCCTTGGTCTCACATGATAAGAATTGTCTGTGGTGGAAAGTCTTATTGATGGTTGTGGATGTCCAGGTGTGTGCAGCTTTTGTTGTAGTGTTTGTGAGGTTTTTACAACCTGCACACTTTCTGCAATGAAAAAAGCCTTTGGTTTCAACTAATCTAGTTTGTGCAGTGGTTTTTGGTTTTATATGATTTTTAACCAGTTTTTGTCTTAGGTCCGGTGCTTTTCTAAATATTAGTCTTGGTTTGTCTGTTAAACATGTTTGTAAGTCTCTGTCTTGTCGTAATATATGCCAATGTTTCTGTAATATCTGTTTGAATTGCTTTGATGATTGATTGTATTGTGTGACTAGAACCACTTCTTGTGATAGGGGTGTGTTGACATGTTGTTTGGTTTTTAGAGTGTCTGTTCTGTCCATGGAGGATATGTCGGTGAGTGCCTGGTCCACTAAGTTTGTGTCGTATTTTTTTGCGAGAAATTGTTCTCTTAATTCCAATGCCTGTGTCTGAAAATCATGTGGTCTGGAACAGTTGTGCTTGATTCGTCGGAATTGGCCCTTTGGTATGCCGTCAAGCCATGGTTTGTGGTGTCCGCTAGTATATAGGATATAACTGTTAACATCCACAGATTTCCTAAAGGTTTTTGTATGTATGGTTTTGGAGTCAATGAATATTTCTAGATCTAAGAACTGTACTACGGTTTTGCTGGCTTGTGTGGTGAAGTGTATATTTCTGTCGTTGATGTTGAGATAATTAGTGAATTCTGTCAGTGAGTCGTGGGTCCCTTTCCATTTAAAAATGCAATCATCAATGTATCTTCGCCATAGGATCAAATTGGATGCCCAGCTACGCTCTCCCCAGATGTAATCCTCCTCCCACTTACCCATGAACAGGTTTGCGTAGCTGGGCGCCACTTTTGATCCCATGGCGGTCCCGGTGGTCTGGAGGTAGAATGAGCCATTAAACCAAGTGTAATTGTGATGTAAAATGAAGTCTATGGAATCGATAATGAACTGTATCTGGTCTGGGTCTAGTTGTTGTGCTTGTTCTAAAAAGTGTCTTGTGCTGTGGAGTCCATGCTGATGTTTAATTACAGTGTATAGGGATGTGACGTAGCTGGTTACCAACCAGTCATCGTCCTGCCAGTCTATGTTTTGGAGTGTGTTGATTATATCCGTGGTGTCTCTTATGTATGAAGGTAAAACTTTTACTAAACTCTGTAAGAAGGTATCTGTATATTGGGCCAAGTTGGAGGATATGGAATCAATGCCTGAGATAATTGGTCTACCGGGGGGGTTATGTGTATCCTTGTGGATTTTCGGTAAGTAGTAGAAAACAGGTATCTTGGGGTGTTGTGGTTTGAGGTATGAGTATTCTGTTTTATTGAGTATGCCTGTGTCCAAGCCTGTGCGTAGTAATTGGTCTAGTTCCTTGTTGTATTGTCTTGTGGGGTCACCGGGTAGTACAGTGTATGTGTCGCAGTCCCCTAGGAGACGTAATGATTCTGTAATGTAGTCGGTTTTGTTAATGATGACTATCCCTCCTCCCTTATCTGCTGGTTTGATGATAGTGTGGCTGTTATTTTCCAGGTCTTTGACATCCTTGAAAAAGGCTGATAGGCGGCTGAAACGCGTTGGTCACTTCCACATTCCCACACAGAAGTCTCCTCCCCAACCCAGCCGGGGAGTCGAGTGCACACAGCTCCCACCCCCCTGTCACTCCGGGCTGACGCTCCCCAGCCAAACCCGGAAGTGACGGCGACGCGCGGTGAGCAGTGTGGAACACTACCGACGCACCCGCTGGCAGCGTGGGCGCCGGTGAAGCAAGCATCGGGAGAACGGCGAGGGACTGATCCACCACTGAACAGGGTATCGGGTAAGTACGCTGTGCACCACCGGCGGGTTAGGGACGCCAGCCCCCGGTGATATATCGTACTCACTTTGACCCCAGCAGCAGCAGCATATTTGTCAGACTGTTCTTCTATTCACAGAGACTTGGTTATTGTGAGACTCTGCTATTTTATTACCCCCAGGCTCATTGTGTTCTTCTGCTCTTTCACAGGCAGCCAGTCCCCCATCCACCCCTGACATATCAGCAGTGAACAGCAGACACCACTGAGAGAGAGCTGTCTCACTGTTTTTGGAGTGATTATACAACTCCATACACCACCACCGGTTTGCTTCATATGCACCAGCATTCCTCCTCCCCCCCCCCTATCCACGTGCATATTATATATAATTTCTCATTAATAAAACATTATTTTTACTAAACTTACTGTCTTATAGACAATCATTACCCTGCACACTCACTCAGAGGGAGAGCGCAGAACCATCCTATCTGCATTGTCAAGGCGGCATTTCGGGCATGTATGCGTATCAGAGGTTCCCATATGGAAACATCCATATTTATTTTAAAGTATATCCCACAACTTTAGTCTCACTTTGATCAACAACATTTGACACCTCCTGGACTGCATAACAATCAATTACGGTAGCTCTTTGAATAATACACAATTGTATATAAACAGTGGAAAATAAAGTGAGAGTCTCTTTTTCTATAGTATTCAACAAAATGTTTAAGAAAGTTATGTATATTAGAGATTATTTTATTTCTATTTTATTAATACTTATCTGCATTAATCTAAATAGTACATTTATTATGATTATATTTTTCTTTTGCCATCATGGACAGATTGCGTGCAGAGGTGAGTAATGCTAGCTGGTATCCTGTAACATTGCAGTCATAGTACATTTATTTAGTCTTCATCATTATTTTTTTATTAGGCGCCTGCAGACTCCACAGATTGGTATAATCAAAATGACATCAATACAATTGTAACTAAATGAAATGTAAGAATAATACAAGTGCACAAGGATAATCAATGCGTTCAATTCAGTGTAATATCATCAAGTAAAATAATACAACCAGATATCAAAACAAAATAGGAATATGTGCAATGTCATTATGTGATGTAAGTACAGTATAATGAAAGGTACTAGTCACTGAAAGATATAACAAGGACATACAAATAGGAGCAACAGACATGAGTCCAGAGGAGAGGATCCCGCTCACTAGAGCTCAACATTATTATAAAAATATCTATAGAGCTAATATATTCCATTACACTCTACGATTATTAACAGAAAGAAATAACAGGCAGACCTACTATAACAGAAATAACAGACAGGGCCTACTGAGAGGTTAGAAGGCCATGCTTGGAAGATTACAAACGATAGAATAGGACTCTATAGTGCTACATATGGGATTTTTTCCAGTCATATTGCAGAGGTTGTGAAACGTTATAAACCGAGATACTCTGCAGTGTGAAAGTATCCAGTTAAAATTACATGGATCCAGCAACTAGGCATTTCAAATAGGCCCATACCCAGTATTAGGCCTGGGGGCTTAGCCCTATATCTGCAGATATATGCAACCAAGATCTCTGTATTATCTGATTATTATGTAGATATTTCTCACTCAGTGTGCAATTGCGATACAACATTTTTTTTTTTCCTAGCCAGAATTACCCCTCCCTTTTGGCACCTGAGTGACACACCTCTGATTGAGCAGCTTACCAACAAATGTGATTTCAAGTAGGCCATCGAGCAGGGTTGAAAACGGGTTCAACCCAGGTCATGGTGCAATGTGAACAGATAAGCTGGGTCAATGTGACCCAGGACCAGTTCACAGAAATGGAACTGTCAGCACTTGGAGGTGATCTCATTTACAAGTGCCGGCTCAGTACGTGCATCTGATGGCTTATTGCTGATTGACAGATCCTTGCTTCCACTAAAGATGGTATATATAAATATATATATATATATATATATATATATATATATATATATACATACTGCTTCACACTGAGCCACCCACTACCAACACTTGCCGAGGTGTGAGGAGTGACTTATTTAACACTGCCTTTACCGCCAATGTTGTCGGGCACTACCGAATTTATTAATGCCAAGAACAAAGTGCGCCACTCCGAGCATCGTTAATTTACACCCCCTCCTCTGTTGGCTGAACATGCAGGTCAATTTTGGCTATATAGCCAACAACCTGCAAGTTCAGAGGGCCCTGGTGACATCACTGAACGCTATTGTTTACCTACACAGTATATCATTCAGTATGCAAACTCAATCTGGATATTGTGCCCAGTGTGTATGGGGCTTTAGGACTGCCTAAGTAAAGCCACACTGATATTTCCATACTTAGCCTTCAACATTTCTAGTTCAACCACTGTTCTCAAATTTGTTGTCATGGGACAACTGTGTACAATTAAAACTGAAAAATGCCAAAGTGACAAATGAAAACCCCAATCTCACCAAATAGTGATATGTATCAAAACAAAATCAGTAAGGTGCAGATTTTTCTTTTACCATCAAAAAGTACCTACAAAAAATGTAATTATCCTTAAAACAATGATTTTTAATATTGTATAATGTGTAAAATGTATGATTAACATTACCTTAAAGGGAACTTACCATAGAATCTAAGGCAGATACAAGGCTTGTGATAATTTCATCTTTTCCATTATGAACAGTTGAAATCCACATATCGTGTCTTGAGTTGTTTGTGGGCCCTTCATATTGCTTTCCAGCCAATGCCATATTCTTCTAGAACAAAAAATGTGGTGTTAATGATCATATGTAAGACACTAATTTACTACCTGTTTGCTACAGAATACTCTCTGCAAAACCGAAAGCACGTAGGACAATAAACCTAATAATAAAACTAAATAAAATCCAATAGAACTGCCACAATAACCTGCAGCAGCAGGAGCAAAATCCCACAAAATAATCTGCAATTGTTGTTACAGCTGGTGTGAAGACGGTTGAAGGCTGAATAATAGCCTGTGGATGGAGGCCAATTGTGGTGTCACTGCTGTTAGACTTCAGTTTAACTTTCTTCTGCAATTCTAGCAACACTATACTACTTCTACACACACAGGGGCACATTTACTAAGAAGGGAGTTCTATTGAAGATGGAATGTTGCAGATAGCAACTAATCAGATTATAAATATTATTTTCTAGAAGGTTTTAAATACATAATTGATTGGTTGCTATGGGAAAAATCTAATCTTCAATAGAACTCCCATCATAGTAAATTGACCCCACATACTCTATGCTGGCAGCAATATTGGGAAGATGCGGTCTGAAAATGACTGAAAATAATCCAATTGATACTGTACATTTCAGAGCTATAGAAAAGGCCTTATTTCAGAAAACAAGTAACAAATTAAGATTTCACAGCTTCTTTACACAAAATTAATAAAAAATGGCTGACCTAGGCCATGAAGCACCGCCAGTGGATCACTGAAGAATGGAAGCACGGCTTATAGGCCAATGAATCAGAATGTATAATCTTTGGTTTATCACAGGGTTTTTTCGAATGTCGTTGATTTAACAAAAAAAGAGTAGTTCCTCAGTGTGTGGGGTTTATTAATAATTTATGGGCATAAGCCCAAAATTGAAATGGGCAATGCTTTCAATATCAAAACCCCCCATTTGTGATATTGTGCACGCAATATATCCTTAAGATGCATGCTCCCGTGACTCTGTAATGATTGCGCATCGTCAGAACATGCAGCCAAATCTGAATACATCTTTAATGACTGCATGTTTGGGAGGAGGGGGGTGGGGGGATGGGGAAGGTGACGCCATTAAACAATAAATTTCAGTTTATATTATCTATATCCTTTGTTCAAACAATATCGTTAGCTAATGCTATTGCATACTGTGTACCTGGCTTTAGCCTTAAGCAGCCTACACTGCATTTGTGGTAACTTCTGCAAATGTGTTTGGCCCTTGTCAAAGTCGCACAGATACTTCACTTGCCAATTTTTCATTAATTCGTTTGTTCGAGAGAAAGAAAGAGAGAGAGAAAGAGAGAGAGAGAGGCGCACTGACCCGATTTTCCTCATTTTGATTGTACACGCCACCACAATGGATTTCAAATTTAACTATGGAGATGCAATTGATGTGCAGACTTTCAGCTTTAATTACAGATGTTGAACAAAAAATATTGTGTGAAACATTAGGAATTACAACCACTTTTATGCAATATTATTTGCAGAAGTTCAAATTTTGTAGGACAAATTTACATAATCATAAATGAAATGTAAATTTATAATACTTTGTCAAGAATCCTTTGCAGGCAATGCCTGCATGAAGGCTGAAATCCATGGACATCGCCATGGGTTCCTCCTTTGTTATGCATTATCAGGCTTTTACCGCAGCTGTCTTCAGTTGCTGTTTGTTCGTGGGTCTTTCTGCCTTTAGTATTGTCTTCAGCAAATTAAATGCATGCTCAGTCGGGTTGAGATCATGTGATTGACTTGCCCATTGCAAACTATTCCACTTCTTTGCCTTAAAAAAACTCCTGAGTTCTTTCACAGTATGCCTTCGGTCATCGTCCAATCAACTTTGGTGAATGTGACTGAATCTGAGAAATCCATATATGCCTATACTTTTCAGAATACATCCTATATTCTGTCACATCCTCAATAAATTTAGTTATCCAGTGCCACAGGAAGCCATGCATGTCCATCAACCTGTGAACTAGGCTGGCTTTTCTACATTTTTTATTTTGGAAAAGACTCATCTGGCTACTTACGAATGGTTTGCACCTTATGGTAAACCATGGACAATTCTTAAAAGTGACCTGAGCGATGAGCGGTGAGTGCTCCTGCATTATCGCTGGCTCTGCCACTCATCTGCTGGTGTCACGGCCGAAGATTCTGATGAGGTCGTGTGGTGCTCAGGGACTGAGGAGGAGGCAGTAGTAGGGTTAAAACGAGCAGGTTTAATAAAGGCTGTCATACAGGACTCAAATACTTCTTTGAGAACAACTGTAATAGGAATCAAAGTAAATGGCAAACGATAAATGTCCAGAAGACAATGAGGATGAATGTCCAGAAGACAATGAGGATGAATGTCCAGAAGACAATGAGGATGAATGTCCAGAAGACAATGAAGAAGAAAATCCTGATGAAGAGATGAAAAGATGGTGGCAAATAGAGGATCCGGAACTGGAAGAAGATGGGAGGTGACTGCGGCTGGAGGTAGCTGAAGAGGAGGTCTTTGGGAAATCCAGGAGGAAGCACCCAAGGGTACCAGAGAGAAGCTGGCGACCAGCGTGACTGGAAAGGAGCACTGGATCTGAAGCCAAAGCGAGCTGACGGACACAGCTGGGATAGCAAGGACACAATGAGTCAGGAGCCTTCCAGGAAGTGCACGGCACAGAAGACTCTTTGCACTGACACTGAGTTACCTGGGCAGATCCTCTATATGCATAGAAGGCGGCTGCCATTGGCTATCACAGTGGAACAGGTGTGCAGCTCTGACCTGGCCCAATCCCCTGTTTGCCCTTAAGCAAGATGGCGGCGCTGGTCTCACGGCACCCATAGCCTAGAGTGAGACCACGCTGCAGACTTCCATGCTGCCCTCCAACACTGCCGGACCTTTGCCTGCCGCCTCACCTGACATGGAGGCCGACACACGCCAGCCGACTGCGGACACGGACGGGTGAGTACAGGACCCGCCGTGTACCGCCGCGGCGGCGCGTGACAGTACCCCCCCCTTTTCGGGTAACCTCAGGACATTTGCGCTTCTTGTGAGGATTCTTCTGAAAAAAGCGCTTAACGAGACTTGGGGCATGTAAATCAGCTTGATCCACCCAGGAGTTCTCCTCCGGTCCGAAACCAGCCCACTCCACCAGAAATTGATGTCGAGAGTTGCGATAACGAGAGTCTATGATTCGTCTGACCTCAAACTCAGCATCCTTCTCGGTATTGACCTTTGAGGGTCGGGGTACTTTCTTTTGGAAGATGCTTAATTTCAATGGTTTGAGAAGAGATATATGAAACGAATTAGATACCTTCATAGAAGATGGAAGCTGCAATCTGTAGGACACCGGGTTGATGACTTGGGTGATGGGGAATGGACCAATAAAACGAGGGGCAAGTTTCATCGAGGGTACGCGAAGTCGAAGATTGCGGGTAGACAGCCACACTCGATCCCCTACTTTAAATGGTGGAACTGCCTTTCTTCGCTTATCAGCTGCTTTCTTATATCTGGCAGAAGCTTGAAGAAGAGCTTTGTGAACTTCAGCCCATATCTTTTTGAAACGATGAAGAGACATGGAAGCTGCCGGAACCTCCGGAGACGGCAAACTTGAGAAATCAGGGGACCGTGGATGTTTGCCGTAGACTGTGAAGAAGGGTGTAGTACCTGAAGAGGAGTGATAAGAGTTGTTGTGTGCATACTCCGCCCAGGGTAATAGATCCTTCCATTCATCTTGAGAGGAGGACACAAAAAGTCGAATAAATGTCTCTAGGTCTTGGTTGACACGTTCGGTTTGCCCGTTAGTCTGAGGATGGAAGGCGGTGGAGAATTTTAATTTCACCTGAACGGCAGTACACAGAGCTCTCCAGAACTTGGCGACAAACTGCACACCCCTATCGGATATGATCTCTTTGGGCAACCCATGAAGCCTGAAGATGGTGGATATGAAGAGTTGGGCTAGTACTGGAGCCGAAGGTAATGATTTTAGGGGCACGAAGTGGGCCATTTTGGAAAATCGGTCGACTATCACCCAGATAACAGTGTAACCGCTAGAGGAGGGTAATTCAGAAATGAAGTCCATCGACAGATGAGTCCATGGTTCCGTTGGGATGGACAGTGGTAGCAAAGCCCCAGCTGGGGGAGTCCGAGACGTCTTGTGTTGGGCGCACTTGACACATGAAGATACAAAGTGTTTTACATCCTGTCGAATGGTTGGCCACCAATATGATCGTAGGAGAAATTGTAAAGTTTTTTGTACCCCGGAATGTCCAGCAAAGCGGGAGGCGTGGCCCCACGTCAACAGCTTCTTGCGTAAATTGGGCGGCACAAAGGACTTGCCTGCAGGTGGTGTAGGGTGAGGAGAGACATGAGCAAAAACGACAGGGTTCAGGATGGACTGTTTAAGTGGTTCAGAATCTGAGCTGGGATTGAAGGACCGAGACAAGGCATCAGCTTTATTGTTTAAAACACCTGGACGATACTTGATTTGGAAATTGAAGCGTTCGAAGAACATAGCCCAACGAGCCTGGCGTGAAGAGAGACATTGTGCTTGTCTTAAGAAAGAAAGATTTTTGTGGTCGGAAAAAACTGTGATCTGGTGACGAGCCCCCTCTAACAGATACCGCCACTCCTCGAAGGCTAACTTAACAGCGAGCAGCTCCTGTTCTCCAATAGGGTAGTTCTTTTCTGCCGGGAGAAATTTCTTGGAAAAGTATGCGCAAGGGTGAAGCTCTGCATCCTCTCCTTTTTGCGAAAGAACTGCTCCTACTCCGTCAGAAGAGGCGTCAACCTCCAGGATGAAGGGTCGGTTCACATCAGGTTGAAGAAGAATTGGAGCGGTGATAAACGCCTGTTTCAGTAGTTGGAAAGCCTTGGTAGCTGCGGACGGCCATTGGGCAGGATTGGCCCCTTTTTGGGTAAGAGCCGTCAGAGGTGCTGCTATGGAGGAGAAATTGCGGATGAAGCGGCGGTAGTAGTTGGAAAAGCCGAGGAATCTTTGCAAACCTTTGAGAGTGGTTGGGGGTGTCCAATCTTGAATAGCGCGGACTTTTTCAGGATCCATCTCCAGCCCAGTACTTGAAAGAATATGACCCAGGAAGGGAATTGACGAGACTTCGAAGGCACACTTTTCGAGCTTACAGAAAAGCTGGTTCTGGCGAAGACGGCTTAACACCTCCCGAACGGTGTGCCGGTGAGTGCTGAGATTGGACGAGAAGATGAGGATGTCATCTAAATAGACAACAATGGAAATATATAACAAGTCCCGAAAGATGTCATTCACGAATTGCTGGAAAACGGCTGGAGCATTACACAGACCAAACGGCATAACGAGGTATTCATAATGTCCATCTCGGGTATTGAAGGCCGTTTTCCATTCGTCCCCCTGGCGGATACGGATCAGGTTATATGCTCCCCTCAAGTCTAGTTTGGTGAAGACCGTGGCCCCCTTAACTCGGTCGAACAATTCAGTGATGAGGGGCAGCGGATAGCGATTTTTAACGGTGATGTCATTCAACCCCCGATAATCGATACACGGTCTCAGGCTGCCATCTTTCTTCTTGACGAAGAAGAAGCCTGCTCCTGCCGGAGAGGTGGATGGCCGGATAAATCCCTTCTCCAGATTCTCCTGGATGTATGCCGACATGGCCTCGGTCTCAGGCAACGATAAAGGGTACGTTCTTCCCCGTGGTGGTGTCTTGCCTGGAATGAGATCAATGGGACAATCCCATGGCCGGTGGGGCGGCAATGTATCGGCACCTCCTTTACTAAAGACATCTGAAAAAGACGAGTATGGTGCGGGTATGGTGGAGGCAGGAGGCTGGGGAGAAAATGCTTGAGGTTTGCTCAGAAGAATAGGAATAACAGGAGATAAGCAAGAAGAAAAGCAGTCCTTACTCCAGGCCTTAATCTCCATAGTTAGCCAGTCGACATGGGGGTTATGCTTGGTAAGCCACGGCATCCCTAGGACTACAGGGTGAGAGGACTGAGGGAGAACCAAAAACTCTAACTTCTCTTGGTGCAGGGCTCCAACTTGAAGATGGATCGGTACCGTCTGTGAGGTGACATGGCCACTGGAGATGTGGCTGCCATCGACGGCTGTCAGGACCAGAGGTTGTTCCAGTGGTTGGAGAGGTATGGAGAGTTGTGCAGCCATGTCGGCCGAGATGAAGTTCCCAGCCGCACCTGAGTCCAGTAGAGCTTGCATGGACGTTTGTCCCTGAGGAGTACTCAGGGTGACTGAGATGGTAGAGTCTATGGTGGAGGGAGCAGGCGATAACACTCCTAATCTAGCCTCCCTCGTGGAGATTAGGAGCGGTCGTTTCCCGGGCGAAGAGGACAAGAGATCAGAAGATGAGAAGATGAAGCGCAGTACATACAGAGATTATCTCTGCGACGTCGGTTCTTTTCTTCGAGAGAGAGACGGGACCGATTTATTTGCATTGGTTCTTCTGTGGCAGAAGGAGTAGATGATCCAATCTTTACAGGAGAAGTAACCACAGAAGAAGAACGAGGTCGAAAACGTTCAGAACGAGTCCTTTCCAGTTGTCGCTCGTGAAGCCGCAGATCAACTTTATTGCACAAGGAGATTAGCGCTGTCAGAGTGGAAGGGGTGTCACGGGTAGCTAGTTCGTCCTTGAGACGGCTGGAAAGACCATTCCAGAACGCGGCGACGAGAGCCTCTTCATTCCACTCCAACTCCGATGCTAGTGTCTGGAACTGCACCACATATTGGCCCACCGATCTGCTACCTTGTCGAATTCTCAGAATCTCTGCAGCGGCTGATGACACTCGACCTGGTTCGTCAAAGATTCGTCGGAAGGAGGCAATGAAATCATCGTAGTTGTTTAGTAGAGGATCTGCTCTCTCCCACAGAGGCGAAACCCACTCTAGGGCAGATCCCGAGAGGAGGGAGACAATGTAGGCTACACGCGCCTTGTCAGTTGGAAAGTTGGAGGCTTGGAGAGTGAAGTGCACATCGCACTGATTCAAAAACCCGCGACATCCTTTAGGAGACCCATCGTACTTGCTGGGGGTTGGCAAATGTAACCGAGGGGGAATAATGGACCCGACTGGTGGCGTGGCGGAAACTCCTCCCGAGGATACTGAAGATGTTGCTGTAGCCGCTGGAGGGGTGGTTTGTGAGGAAGTCAGTGATTGTAAAAATTGCGCCACTTGCCGCTGTGAAGACTCCACTTTTTCCAGGCGGCCCATAATGCCTTGCAATACGTTTGCCAGAGATCCCTGATTTTCACCCGACTCCATCGGGTCAGTGCAAACTGTCACGGCCGAAGATTCTGATGAGGTCGTGTGGTGCTCAGGGACTGAGGAGGAGGCAGTAGTAGGGTTAAAACGAGCAGGTTTAATAAAGGCTGTCATACAGGACTCAAATACTTCTTTGAGAACAACTGTAATAGGAATCAAAGTAAATGGCAAACGATAAATGTCCAGAAGACAATGAGGATGAATGTCCAGAAGACAATGAGGATGAATGTCCAGAAGACAATGAGGATGAATGTCCAGAAGACAATGAAGAAGAAAATCCTGATGAAGAGATGAAAAGATGGTGGCAAATAGAGGATCCGGAACTGGAAGAAGATGGGAGGTGACTGCGGCTGGAGGTAGCTGAAGAGGAGGTCTTTGGGAAATCCAGGAGGAAGCACCCAAGGGTACCAGAGAGAAGCTGGCGACCAGCGTGACTGGAAAGGAGCACTGGATCTGAAGCCAAAGCGAGCTGACGGACACAGCTGGGATAGCAAGGACACAATGAGTCAGGAGCCTTCCAGGAAGTGCACGGCACAGAAGACTCTTTGCACTGACACTGAGTTACCTGGGCAGATCCTCTATATGCATAGAAGGCGGCTGCCATTGGCTATCACAGTGGAACAGGTGTGCAGCTCTGACCTGGCCCAATCCCCTGTTTGCCCTTAAGCAAGATGGCGGCGCTGGTCTCACGGCACCCATAGCCTAGAGTGAGACCACGCTGCAGACTTCCATGCTGCCCTCCAACACTGCCGGACCTTTGCCTGCCGCCTCACCTGACATGGAGGCCGACACACGCCAGCCGACTGCGGACACGGACGGGTGAGTACAGGACCCGCCGTGTACCGCCGCGGCGGCGCGTGACAGCTGGTATTACCAGATGAGCAACGGGGTGGATGACTTTCCATAGTGTCCTGTTATAGAAAATCGTCCACCCCCCCCAAGAAAATCGCTAAAACGACGATTTTCAGCGCATCGATTTTCCCCATCATCGCTGTCCGTACACACTGTGCAAAATCACCAAATGTACATGGGCCTTTACAGACCATGGGGCAGATGTATTAAGCCTGGAGAAGAGATAAACTGGAGATAAAGTGGGGATAAGGTAAAAGGAGATAAAGCACCAGCCAATCAACTCCCAACTGTCATTTTCAAAAACAGTTAATTGGCTGGTGCTCTATCTTCTTTTACCTTATCTCCACTTTATCTCTTCTCCAGGCATAATACATCTTCCTCCCATTGGGAGAAATAAAAATATCCAAAATCCCTGTTCAAGCCAATCCTTAATTGAACCCTATATTTAAAAAAAAAAAATTAACCTTAAAAGAATGCTATACCAGTGGCTACATAAAACACACCTGGATGGTCCCCAAATCTGCGATTTTATATTGTATGTAATGTTGTTTGTTCGAGTGTTTTCTTTTTTTGTGTATGTGGAAACAATTTAATAAAGAATTGATAAAAAAAAAAAAACACACCTGGATGGATGGAAAATTGCAAGAGGTAATCATGGCTTAAGCCCAAGATCTCTACCATTGTACTTCCCCAATGATGATGCTAAGCAAGCCGCCTTAAACCGATTACAATGGAGTATGATTATTTATACTTTCCTGCCTTTGTCTGTTACAGTGTCTGCAAGTTTACTCTACTGGTACTTTAGACAATGAAGTCTAAAATCTAAAGGCCCCCATACACTATACGATTTTGGGACAATTTAATCCGATTTCGGCACTTTTGGCCGATAACCGGATGAAATCGCCCCAAAATCGCAGGTGTGTGATGTATGATCCGATCCGATGCGCGGTCCCGTGCGCATCGGACCGGATCAGGGAGGTCGGACGGTCAGCACATAAGATCATCCGACCTCCCTGTATGCTATGCATATGCCTGCTCACCTGTCAGGCATATGCATGCAGACACCGGGGGGTGGGGGAGCACGGCGGGCAGACACACTGACCTGGCCGGGCAGCTGTGATGACAAATAGCAGCGCTGCCGCTGCGGGACGGGACGCACAGTGGCGGCTATTAGATTTTCAGGTACTTGTTTCCTATCTGGGCGCCCAGGTTTTCTACGTACGGCACCGTAATGAAATCGGATCGCATCGCATCGGATTCGGTACTCGATGATGTACGATAGCATACGATGCTATCCGATTTCATTTTAAAATCGGATCGCATCGCATGCGGTGACGCGATCAACCTGATTTTTACATTGGAATCAATGTTAAATGGTCCCTGAGACCCGATTTTACATTGATTTCAATGTAATAACCCCGCAAACCCACGATTTGTATAGGAAACCCCCCCTGATGCTTTAAAATGCGCCTCCATTGTTAACGCCACCCCAGTATTGACGTCAACCCGAAGCGTGGCGAGCGCAGCGAGCCCCGCGAGGGGCGGCGGTACGCGTCCTCCGACTTTTTCATACCCCCACTATCCACGTCGGCGTGGAGTTGAGAATAGAATAGTGTGGCGAGCGCAGCGAGCCACCGAGCCCGAAGCATGGCGAGCGCAGCGAGCCCCG
This sequence comes from Crinia signifera, assembly GCF_055691185.1. Lineage (NCBI taxonomy): Eukaryota > Metazoa > Chordata > Amphibia > Anura > Myobatrachidae > Crinia > Crinia signifera. Next base: position 242,250,516 of record NC_139218.1, read on the forward strand.
CGAGGGGACGCGGATACCTGTGAAGCCCGCGAGGGGACACGGATACCTGTGAAGTATCCGCGTCCCCTCGCGGGGCTCGCTGCGCTCGCCACACTATTCTATTCTCAACTCCACGCCGACGTGGATAGTGGGGGTATGAAAAAGTCGGAGGACGCGTACCGCCGCCGCTCGCCACGCTTCGGGTTGACGTCAATACTGTGTTTCTGTGCAGATGTGACAAGGGGAGGGCTTTGAAGGGTTATTAAATACAGTAGTGTTACAGATGGCCCATCCTATGGGCCAACCATAAAAGCGGGAACGAAATCGGATCGGATCGCATCGTTCAATATCGTGTATGTGCATTTGTGGTATCCGATGCGATGCGATCCGATTTAGATACGGAGAATAGCATGGTGCGCAATTAACTTAGCGGGCGCCCAGATAGGAAACAAGTACCGATTTTCAAAATCCCTGTCAAATGACCGGCCGTTCTGTGATTGGCTGAGAGCTCTCTCAGCCAATCACAGAACGGCCGGTCATTTGACAGGGATTTTGAAAATCTAATAGCCGCCACTGTGCGTCCCGTCCCGTCCCGCAGCGGCAGCGCTGCTATTTGTCATCACAGCTGCCCGGCCAGATCAGCATCACTCGCCGCCGCCCGCCCCCACTACTGCAGCCGCCCGCCCCCACTACTGCCGCCGCCCGCCCCCACTGCTCCTCACCGCCCTGCAGCTCCCCATTTGTTTTACATGTGATAAATCGCAAGCGATTTATCACATGTAAAAACTGGCTCATCAAGTGCCAAATTGTATGTGAGCCTCCCGGGGAGCTGCCGGGCGGCTCACAGGAGAATTGGGTCCGACTTGTCCTAAGGACAAGTCGGCCTAATGTATGGGGGCCTTTACCCTCTGTATTTGATCTTGTGAAGCTTTTAATGGTAGACTTGGATGGACAGTGATCTTCACATGGCTGGATGTTGTGAAGGGGCATTTCTTCATCATGGAAAGGATTCTGCAATCTTCTACCACGCTTGTTTTCCATGGACGTCCAGGCCTTTTTGTATTGCCATTTCTAAAGTTCCTTCTATCAATCAGATAGATTTTTTTTTTAGCTTTTGCAGACAAAGGATTGCCTCTTGCACTTGCACTAATAGAGCTCTTGTGATTGTTGTTTGTTTAAAGCAACAGCTTCCAAATAAAAATACCACAGTAATAGTGTGTACACACGGGGTGATATGGCTTCCGATGTTGCCGATATAGTGAACATCGGAAGCCATATTGCATGCTTTTTTAGGGCTTGCGAGCCCGATGCGCTGCCGATGCACGCTCCCGTGTGAGCGCAAATCGGCAGTGAAATATAGAGGGCAGCCAAGACTATATAGTGCAGATCTGCACTGTATAGTCCAAATTGTCCCTCTGCATGCCGTGAGATCTAATCGTATCGGGACTCGCATAGCACGGCATATCCTGCCGTGTGTACACACCTTTAGAATCAATTCCAGACCGTTTACCTGCTTAATTCATAAATAAATAAATAGTCCGTACCTGTTTATGAAACAGCTTTTGATTCAATTGTCCAAGTACTTTTGGTCAATTGATAAAGAGGGGGCTACATATGTAATTCCAAATGTAATTGTTAAACCCTTCTTTATTTATTAAGTTTCTTATATACTGTACCTGCAGCATATTCCGTTGCTCTTTACAATAGGAGACAGTGATACCACAAATTGGGTGTTTACAGACAGTCAAAGGTTTGAGGGCCCTGCTCGCAAGCCTACAATCTATACGGAAATAGGCATTAGTTCCACCAGAATGCAAAGGTTCCTGGTGTGCTGTATAATACCGTGACCCAGCAGTTTGGCCAGGGGTCAGGATAGAAAATGAGAAAAAGAAAGAGAGTGGATATGTGTGGACTGTACAGTGGGGATGTGATTAGATAGGAACGGTATATGAAGGTTAAGTGGTTGGTTCTGGAATTTGGTAAGCTTGCCTGAATTGGTGAGCTTTCAGGGAACGCTTGTAGGTTTGGAGATTGGAGGAGAGTCTTATTGTGCATGGGAGAGCATTCCACAGAGTGGGTGCAGCCCGACAAAAGTCCTGCAATCGGCAATGTGTAATGAGTGTGGATGAGAGACATAGATTTTGTGAGGAGCGAAGAGGTCGGGTTGAAAGATATTTTGAGATAAGAGAAGAGATGTATGTTGGTGTAGTTTGGTTTATGGCTTTGTGTGTCAGTAAAATAATTTTATATTGAATAAGGTAGAATACAGGTAACCAATGAAGTGACTAACAGAGTAGCTTTGCAGACAATGAACTCCTATTTGGATGTAAATAACACTACATTCAAGCTAAAATAAAGACAAAAAGAAAAACCTAAAATCCTATACACAATTGCAGGGAAAGGACCTGCGATATGAAACTTTTCATACAAACCATCTCAACAATGCGTCGGAATCGCATTAAAAGTGCCCATATTGCACTAGTAGGCGAGACCCTTTAAATTGGACCTAGATGAAGTGGCAGACAATTGGACCTTAACTGTCATTTTTCAAACACTGTCAGTAACTAGACAGGAGCTGATTGGCTGGTACTTTATCTCTGTCCTATTTATACCTCTTCAAGGCTTATAGTACATAGACAACATGGGCTAAATTTACAAAGATAAGAGTTCTATTGAAGATGGGATCAGATTCTGTTTCTTATTTATTTAGTACCATCTAGAAGATAATAAATATAATCTGATTAGTTTCTATGGGCAACATCCCATCTTCAATAAAACTCCCATCTCAGTAAATTTACCCCTAAGTTACCGTTTCGACTGCGGCGAGGGTTGCTTGTTTTCGTCGAGGATCATAAGGAAAATAAGCCATCCTCGCCGTCTAACCCACTCGCCGGCCGCTCCCCTATTCTGTGTTCCAGGGGAATCCTTGCCGTAATTCCACTGAACGGCGAGCCCGCTGCATATAGTGGTGACCCTAAACGCTTTGACGGCCCCACTCGGCATTTCCAACTCGCTGGAAAAACCCAGCGAGGTGGAAACAGCGAGTGCGGTGCGTGCAGGGGGTCAGTTGAATACTGACCCGCAAGCTGTGATCGGGAGCAATAGGCACTGCTCACCGTCACAGATCCCCATGGGGCATTGCATATACCCCACTGACTATTTTACCTCTGAATAAGTTTATAACTAAACTATAACTATTTGTCAACCGGAATAAAAAGGCATTAACAAATGTATTAATTAATATGTTAACATTATAGTTATTTTAAAGAATAATACTTTTCAGATCACAGTCACAAAAATGATGAATAAATCTGCTCTTCAAACCACAAATTCCAGGATGCTATTAAATTCTACACAATTCAGAACCATATGATATCCTTGGATAACTATTAATTGTGTGACTGTGTCGAAGAGAAGGAAACAAACAAAATCGCAATCCTAATTCCTGGGCCCCTGGTGCCCATGGCAACCGCCTTTGGTCTCCTTGGAAACTAATCTCATGGTATTTGAACAATGTTAAAAGAGACATTTAATCTTGCTGCAAATATATAAACTCCTTGGGATTCGTGTTAGGAACAGAAGAGAATAAAAAATGCAAAATAAAACCATGCAAATATCACTTAGTATAAATATACTTTAGGTATAATTCTAAATGAATATGGCCCACTGTTGAACAAATGCATCTGTCATTTTCATAGAGAATATTTTGATTCCTTACAACTAGGGAGAATTAAGATAAAATATACTTTCATCTAATAAGAAAATACACTTTTATGTCCTCTAACAGTAAGTACACCGTTTTTCCAGATAGCCAAGCATAAATTAGGCTGTAAAGAAAATAAAAATTCAAGACAGTTATTTTCTTGAAAACAGACAACTCTAAAAAATTATTACAGTTATATCAGCATGTAATTAACTGATTTGCTGATCTTTTAGATGATATATATTAACATCAAACTGTACTTTTTGTGATTTTAGTCCTGTAAATATTGTGTCTCATTTTTGTAAAGTCATGAAAGGTTTTCCCACACCCCCATTCTGAGGCATGAAAGGTCCACATGGGTAATGCGATGGTAGGCGATACAATTCTGAAGCGGAATGGGCAGAGAATTGAGGGGGTGTGACAGAAAGCGTTGCAATGCGTGCCATATTAAACACAGAGGGTGGTATGCGCTAAACTGAAAATGCTGTAAAAACCCTGATATCTGAGTTTTTACCACATTCTCTTATGCAGCAAAGCCCCTCCGTCGGGGCACCACTGTAGAGGAAATCACCATCACAGACCTAGAAGTCCAGGGACGGTGCCAAATTGCAAAGGAAAGAGCTTAAAACACACACCACACCACCCCCCCCCCCCCCAAAAAAAAAGCATACACCCTTTACCATCGTATAAATATATCACCCCCTAGATAGCATTTCACACCTCCACTGGAATTTACCTGTCTAGAGGGAGGATATGCAAATCCCCATCCCCTAAGGAAAAAAAAATTTGAAGACCAAAAGCAGAATAATCCAAACTTCACTTATGCTATCACCTTAATGCCAGATTAAAAAATTAGGTATTTTGGCCACAAACTTTTCACAACTTGAAAGTGTCCAGAAAAAGCACTGCAGACTTCTAAAGTGGCTGAAAGCAGAGGGAGCTTCCTATCAAATATCTTGAAACTTAAATACTATAGAAAACCTTCAAACATGGGAGTATTGACCACAATGGTACATTACTGAATAGGCCCCTTAATATTGTAATGGGTTACAATGTTCCGCCAGCATATATCAAGAATCACATGCAGGAACAGTAGTTCCGGTAGCAGATAATCTATGGGATAAAGGGATGGCATCACCGATCACTTTCTGGGTCCAGCCAACATTGACAAACTTTGGGTCATTGCTTTACAACTTTGCTGAAAACACTACTGGAGGAGTATGTGAGATACTGGGCTACGTTGCACGTAATGCGGTCACATAGGGAGGCCCCAGCATTCAAAGAACAATAGAACATACACCAAATATCTAGCTTAAGTATTTTATGTACTGTGCTTTTCTCCCCAATTGTACCTAAAGTAGACTTTGGATTTTTAGTTGAGTGTCAACAATGTTAACAAATTCTGCCTCTCTTCGACAACCGGAAGGTGCATGGATAGAATACCCAACCATTTGTTTGAGATTTTCTAGATGTTTTTCTTTAAATTAGAGCATCATAAAACGGTTGTCAAAATAAGTGATTCATAACATGTGTTATAATATGCGAGCAATGCATTTCAACTATAATCAGGCATAGAAGTTGGTAGGGGCCATAGATGCCACCTCAATGGGCCGATTGTCTGATTTTGTTGTAGATAACGCAGCATGACATATAGGGTAGACTTTTGTATATTAGTCCGGGTTCTTCATGACTCTACCTGTCTCTCAAAAAACTGACTACTGCAATGCGATTTGATAGGTTGCCCTTGAAACTACAGAGGTATTCAGCGGCAGCCAAATTTCTGACAACACTTGGCCAAGATAAGTCATAAACTAACAATTGTAAAAGTAATTACATTTTAGTACAAGTTTTTAGTCCCTGAAGAAGTCATACGATTAACACTTTTATATACAAACATGAATTTCTACAAGGAGCTTTTTTCAACATGGAGATTTGACTAGCACGATGTGCATAAATTCCCAAATGAAAAAATGAGCCATACACACACACAAAAAAAATGAGCCAGGAATAAAAGGATTCTTAAACATGCTGAGTATTCAGATCTCACCCAGAATCTGTGATATGGTGCATTAGTAGTTATAATAGGCAGTACAATGATAGATAGGCAGACAGGACTCTTGCCCTGGCAACAAGATTACTTTACGGGATTAAAACATCTAGCGGTATATAGTATTCACTAATATACTGTGCAGACAAGCCAATTTTGACTATATCGTATACAGTCTAGTGTTCTAGTATGGTCAGATTTGGCCATAGTCAAAATCTCAAGTGAATTAAGTCAATATATGGTTCAGGGCTCCAGGGAGTTCAAGGGAAATCATATAGTAAAAATTGTACACAGCCAAAATCTCACAGTGCGTATTCACCTTCACAATCTGTGGGGACTTTGCAAGATTAGTGGTTCCAGGACATTCTGAAGTGAGTAGGTAAACATGTCCTGATGGAACAATGCGAAATATGCAATAGGTCACCATTATTTATGGTTCCTGAAATTTCCATGCATATATATATATATATATATATATATATATATATATATATATAAACATAATAGGTTTTAGGTCACGCTGTTAAAAATGATTTTCCACCCCACTGCATGCAAACCAGTGCTGTAACAGGGCACCCAAAAGTTGCAGGTTGTTTTTTTTCCTTTTTGGATTACTTCTGTTTCTAATCTACAAAATAAATCACCAGATTTGTGCCGCTCCCTGTAAATTGCAGACTATTAAGGTGCATAAACGAGGTTAGATTTTGGTAATGAACGATTTTGACTATGAGATTTCCCTTGAACTCCCTTACAAAGGAGCATCAGTCTTCCCTGTGTAAATACTATAGTTACAGAGGTGGAGGTTGTCCTAACAGCAATCATCTCCGTTATAGAGGCAATTTGTTTATAAAAATCTGTCCCAGTTAAAGAGGCTTGACAGTCTTAGTAGAGCTTTTTTGGTGCAAAAATGCAGTGATCTCACAATTAGGAGGTCATTCTGGTTGACATGCATTCGCAGTTTTGCAGGTCATTTTAACTCCGCCCGTATGAAAGCCCCCCTCTGCACGCAAAATATCCCCGCACGCATGCAAATGGATGTATAGCATAAACATCCATTCGCAGTTTTGCGTGCAGGGAGAAAATCATTTGATGGTCGCCGACCATTGAATGATTTTGCAGGAGTTTGCAGATGTAAGACACCTCTCTGGTGTCTTACATTTTCGGGCACCCTGTATGGGCGTTCCAATGGGCGCAGCCCCTCACTGCAGCCCAGCGCCCGCACTGCTAGGTTCAATAGAGGCGGCGAACAAGCAGTTAGCCGCGCCCGCTTGCACCAAGCGGCTGCACAATCGCTCACCATCGCTCAAACACGCAAGGGTGCATGCAGACTAGACTAGATTCCCGGCGGTGTGATGTGTGCTTTGAGGTGCGCGCTCCAGCGGCACCTCATCGCACAGTACAAAAAGTATGTGCTGCACATACTTTTTGTAAATGCTTTTCATCGCATGGCATTGCATGCACAAGGCATGCAATGCGATGTGATGGATGCTATTGTAGCCCAGAACACACTCCGGGATCGGAGCATGTATGAGCACCTTTAGTCCCAGTAATAGGACTAGTTAGTCAATTCTATTAATTTAGAAGTTAAATAAGTTAATTATTATTAATTAGTAGTGATACAAATTGCTGTGGCTACAAAAACACATACATCAGGTTGATAAAGGTGTACATGTAAGGTGTATACATAACCAGCAGTGGCGATGCCGTGGACAGAATACCGATGCCGACATGACAATCCAGATTCAGGTAAGTATACCTACCTTTTCTCAGAGCCCAACCCTTACTTTCCCCGGTAGTACTTAACTGTAACCTAACCAACCCCCCGCCCACAATGCTACTGCTCCCCATATACTTACAATCAGAATGCTGGCAGACGGCAATCCAGAACCAGCATCCTCTCACCGATGTCGAGATTCCAGCATAGGTCTCCTGGCATTCGTCATGATGCCGGCGTCGGCACTGTGACTGCCTGCATCCCCGGTAAGGGAGTAACCTTAGGTTTCAGGTAATTCCAATCAGGAATGCCTATAAAATTATTATTGTGCAATACTATGGAATACGCTGCATACCGCTCAACATGACCCTCTCCAGGATGGACACAATGTTCTATTCCTGGTCTTCCCTCTTAATATATGATTACCATCACATGTGGTGAAACGTCAATGAACCCGCTCAACACAGGTGATGGCAATCATACACTCAGAGGGAAGTCCAGAAACAGATATGGAACTTTATGGTCTTGTTCATAGAATTAAAGCTCAATGATATGTTATAGGTAACAAAAGAGTGCCCTGTGTCATAAATGGGGGCTTGCTAAAAGAGATGTCACTCCGGTACATCTCAGAGAATGAGTAACTGCTGGTGCCACAGGAGTTAACAATAGAAAGCAGCATCTTGCTCCTCTCAACATATCAGGAGTTGCCTAATTGCATTTAATTCCCACCAGATGGATGAAAATCGATACTGTTTATAACCAAGGAACGGTTTCCTCTGATCAAAGCAACACACCCTGCATCCATGCTGCCTAGGACTGGGAATTAATTGTTAGAAGTTGCCCATGAATTGGGCTGTAAGCAATCAGCTAATCGGAGCCAGTTACTGATCAGTGATCACTGCCAGGATCCTGATGCCGCACTGAAAGCCCCAGGAAACCATTGAGAAGAAAGGCCCTGACAGCCTTCTGCAAAGCTCCTCTGCAGCAAAGCTTCCACATAGGTAAACACAGAGAACATGCACGTACACAGTTGAAAAGCAATTTATTTTGACAGTTAATTAAGTTACTGTACGCCTAGTGTACCTTATAGAGAATTCACAAATTAACCTCCTCCCCATAGCCACATTATTGAGAAGCTTCCCCCCACCCCACGGACAAACCAAATCCCACAGGTACCCCCAGGTAAATCAGTCTGCAACAGCCACATTGCTGTGCCTTTACCCCCTGGACAAATAACAACCCTCCGCTTGTCCATATTAATGAGCAGCTACCCACACCCAGGAACCAACTAGCACAGACACACAACTGAGAGGGTACCCCCATGCTATCTATGGGGGTTATTTTTGTTCACTCTTTCTGACAAAATCCTTCTTAGAAGGATAAAACCATGTGCGCTGCAGGGGGCAGATGTAACGTGTGCATAGAGAATTAGATTTGGGTGAGTTATTTTGTTTCTGTGCAGGGAAAATACTGACTGCTTTATTTTTACACTGCAATATAGATCTCACTTTGAAGTAAAACCCCACCCAAATCAAATTTTCTGCACAAGTTACATCTGCCCCACCTGCAGTGCACATGGTTTTGTCCTTCTAAGAAGGAATTTGTCAGAAAGAGTAAACCAAAATAACCCCCTATGTCTCCACAGGCACCCCATGGGCAAACAATGCCCCCCCTGTGGCCACATTCCTGGCCACTCATAGCGGTCGATACTATTAGGGTTGGATGATTTGTATTCAGGAGTCATCACAGCACCGGGCGCACTTTTTGGGGGACTGAATCCGTTTAAGTGCTCACACCTCCATACGGTAGCAAGCAACTTTAAGCAAATTCGGCATAATTTGGGTGCCGTTTCCAGCATTTAAATGGCACCTCGCACCCTTCGGCCCTAATTGTATCGACCCCATAAACCCTCTTACCCGAGAGTTCTATGCAGCTGGAGCTTGGGGACAGCAGTCAGTGCAGGCCAGGATGGACACTCAGTACATGCATGCCTACAAATCTCCGATGCTATCTCCCTCCCTGCATAATCTGCTTGTGAGGCAGTTACATTTAGGGGCCATGGTGTCCTGCCAAGATAACCTTCAGCAGGGGAGGCCAAACCAGTCCTCGAGGGGTACAAACAGTTCATGTTTACCAACCACATGTGGATGTGTAGTGTTGGTTAGGAATGAATGCATCACAGGTTTGAAAATGTGGCAGTTGGTAAACATGAACTGTTGGTACTGTAGATCTTGAGGTTGGGGGAACCGATAACCATCGCTGCAGCTAATGGTCACTGAATAGATGCCGTGTGCATTGTCACAGCATCTCCCAGCTCTCTTAAGGTGCTCTGGGAGAGCTGGGCATGCCAAATTTCCTCTTAAAAATATTGAGTAGGTTAAAATACTACTAATGTTATTGAACACCCTGCGTACAAAGCAAAAAATGATTATGGTAGAGATTGTTTGCAATAAACTGTAACACAAAGCAACCATAGGCCAGGTTTGCTAATGCCAGGAAAGAGCTGTAAATAACCCAGACAGTAATCTCAGATGGCATTACGTGGAAATCTATTTGGAATACAATGGGCTGTGAAAGCAATGCTTTCCTCGGCCCCGCTCTTTCACAGCTTTCATTCAAGCTTTCCCATAAATATGTGTGAGCAGCACAAAACCTCACCCAGGCAGCTTCATGTGTACATGCATCCCTGGAACATGTAAGTAAACGGTGTATCATAGCATAAATGTACCCGGTGAGTGTGCAGTACAGAAGTGCTGCCTTACAGGGCATTTTCCAAGCAATCTGACTAGATTGCTTGGAAAATGCCCCTACATCGCTCCATGTGTAGGGCCATAGCTGGCAGTGATGCACGGCCATGCGTTGCTATCCCCTGCCGATTAATATCCAGCATGCAGGATAAATCTAGTTAATCGCCGGTCAGGGCCAGTGTTCTCACCGAAGAACACTGGTCCTGGCAGATCGCTCAGCACACATCGCTGGGACAACGCTGTGCAGCGCTGTGTGCTGAGCGATCTACATTGCTCAGATTGCTCAGCAAAATCTCCCCGTGTGTAGGCCCCAATACAGTAGTTCTGCACTACTTTTATCACTGTTCATAACATTTATCTCCTTAAGGCTGGTTCTATGGTGTAGTCACAAGAAACCAGGGATGAAATTACAACCCAATGTCTCCTCCTTCACAATGCAGATCATTGTCAGTGTCAGATAAAGATAATTGAAAACCTCATCAAGGAAGAGGATAGAGATGCTTGCAAATGAATGCAGCTAAGACTTTGTCCATGTTGTAACATAAGCATCAAGAGATACAGTGTTATTCACACATAAGAGGTGCTGCATTATGCAGGCACAATTATCAATGTATCCAATACAAGTCGGACTCCAGTGAGCATAGGATTATGGGGTCTTCATATATTCTTGGTTTTCAGTTTTTAGTGTGTGCTTTAACTTCTATTCCTTGGTTTAAAAAGTTCAAGGCAAAAATTTTGAGCATAATGTCATACTGTAATAATTACATCAACAGTAAAATAGAAAGTATGTGATATGTAAGCACAGATCTGGGGCATAACTCCCAAAGGCAAAGGAGTTTTCTGCCTCTGGGCTCAAAGCCCTGGAGGGGCACCTGCATGAGCCGCAGCACCTGTGTTCACAGTGGGATCCAAGTGTGATTGTTGTTCTTTCAATGGAGCACTGCAGCGCACTCGCTACTGCTGCAGAGTTAGGGCAGGATGCACTAACATCTGTGGCCCCAGTTCGCCGGCTACCGCATTGATAATTATCTCATCTGCACAAACATATACGATAATTATTGCAAAGGACAGCTCTTGCGTTAAGAGCTTCCCTTTGCATGAGCCCGGCGGCTCCTCCTCCCTCCCTTACCCGGCCAGCTGATGATCCTGCTGCTGCTACGGGCTCCGCCTCCTCCCTGCACACGGAAGGGGATGTAGGGGCTAGGGAGGAGGAGATCACTGGCCTGGGCAGCTGGTGAGGGGGGGGGAGGGCGTGCATCGGTGGGGGCTGAGGGGGTTGCGATAGGAAGCCCATAGGCTTCCATGGTGTGCTGGCGATACACCCAGCCCCCCCCCGGCATGCGGGTTTTCATGCATTTCAAAAATGGGTACTTGTTTCCTAGCACGGCCACAATCGGGATCGGTCGCGGCCCTTATTTAGTGCACTATAAGGGCCGCGATTAACCCCGACGGACGCGATGCTGTTAAATTAATTAATCGCAGGAAAAGTGTACCATGCTTCAATTACCGCAACGCGAGCGACGCGATAATTGAAGTCTGGCAGAAAATCGGTGGCATTCGAAGCCAACGGTACCATCGGTAACTATATTCAATCCCCCCGACACGAGCAACGCGATCAACGCAATTTCTTCATTGAACAAGCACCCATTTCATGATGTGAGATGGGTGCTTACAATGAAATACCCCCATAACAACAATATGACACCCACACTTTGCACCCTTACGTTGCCCGTACCACTTTTCCTAACGAACTCCTAACGAACTCCACATTCTAAAAATTCTACAATTCTAAACTGTTTACATTACACATAATTACATAATTACTGTTCTATATTACAATCGGGTCCATCGCGTGTACTTATTTACAGGTACCCAACGCGATTAACGATATGCCGATTAAAATGGCGACCGAAAAAATGTCATCGGTAGTATCACAAGTGTCGGGACCATCGGGACCATCGTTACCATACCAAAATGCACACGATACGACGCGATGATAAAGATGGACCAGATGTATATCAATGTGGCCGTGCTAGGAAACAAGTACCCAAAAATGCGGTAGAAACCCATATAACAGGGTTTTTACAACATTTTTTCGCTTAGAGCATCCCCCCCTTAGTCTGCTCTGTCCCAGGACAACTGAAAACACCTGCAATAGGGGACAAGACAGCTCCTGCCTGGTGCTACTCACCAACCACTGCTGCTGGCCTGTGGGATGGGACCCTACAATGAACGCAGAGTCTACATAATGCAGGCAGCTAAATGTCATGAGTCTAACCCAGACCCACCGACCATTGATCATTTTTTTAAGGGTGGGGTTCCGAACTCAAACTTGCCTCTGGGCAACCCCTGGCACAGATACACTAACAGGATCCAGTAGCGGGTAGTAAGCCATGTGAACTTATATAACATTCATTATTACACTTAATCCCTATTTCTATACACAGCACAGTGTAATATGCTTTCAATATATTAGAATACAATGATAAAAAATAACATCTGATCAAGATAAAGAAAAACCACTTCATTGGGTTTGTGATCAGATTAAATACACCTTTTCCATAATAGGAGACTGTGGAAAGTGGTTCCCACACATCTTTACTGACCTCTCCTGTCGTCTGTGCATGCAGCTCAATCTAGACTATCTAGTCAACGACTGGATGTATGGAGTGTAGGACAGGTGAAGTCCCTGAACAATATCGTTACTGATACCGGTCAGTATGTATGCACCATATCGTGACTTCCTAGGCACCGCCAATATAGTTAATAATATCGGCGGTGCCGTGAATCGCATAGGGCAGGGGTTCCCAATCTTTTTCTAATCACAGCACCCTAGAGTATCAATTTTTTTCCACGGCACCCCTAGGTCGCAAAAAATATATATCAAATTAAGTAGATTGTGTTTATATGTGCTTCTTAGGTCCCATTATGTGGTAAAGGGCAGGATTTGGTTCTGATTGTACACATTTTATGACCAACCTGAGGCACCCCTGCAAGTATCCCGAGGCACCCCAGGGAGCCTAGGCGCACAGTTTGGGAACCACTGGCCTAGGGTGTACCCACCATTAAAAGTATATACAATTTTCTTTTATACTTTTAGCTGATCAAAATCATGGAAATAGCTTTATACCTATTACAATTTTCCTGATTAGCAGATCTGGCTATATGGTTCCTATGTGCACATGGTTATTTCACACTGTGCTAACTCAGATATTGCCCATAGAAAACAATCAGATTCTTCTACTTATTTATTCAGCACCTTCTAGAAACGTGATTTTCAACCTTTGTCGACCCTTGGCAAGATTATAAATTTCCTACCCCACCGAGAAAAAAAAAGCACACAGACTGGCACCCACAGGAAAATTGTTTTTTTTTTTTACCCCCACACAAACAAAAAAATCACATTAGCACCCACATAAGAAAACAATCATTCACACTGACTCCCATAGAACACAAACATACAACTCATTGGACCCCACATGGACACAGTTTTCAGTATGAATCTGTGCTGGGCTTATCAACACAGGAGAGAGCTTTTGTTAATGACAACTGTTTTTAATGTGGAGTTCCCCAGGTGTAGAGTTAAATATGCATCACTGGCTCCAGCGGCACCCTAGAGAACTGCTCTCGGCACGCTAGTGTGCCATGGTAGAGTGGTTGAAAAATGCTGTTCTAGAACATAGATAGAGGGACTTTTACTAAGATGGGAGTTTTATTTCACATGGAATGTGATTCCATTTGTGATGGGAGACCAATCACATACTATCTACTATCTTCTATAAGGTGGCAAATAAATAAGAAGTAGAATCTAATTGGTTGCCCATAGCAATAGTCCATGTGAAATAGAACTTCCATCTTAGTAAATGTCCCCCATAGAATGTGATTGTTTGCTATGAGCAACATCCCATCTTTACTAGAACTCCCATCTTATTAAATTTACTCATTCCCGGGCCTATTCAATGCTGCAGTTACCGACGGCATTTAGACAATTTCCGTCAAAACAAGTCTGATCCGTTTTGTTGGAAACGGCCGCGTATTGTTGAATTCACTGCCTTTTTTTGACAATCCGCGGTCGTTTACGCAGATCCGTGGAGGTTCTAACACTCGGCAGCCGGAACACTGAATTCCAGCTGTCGAGTTACAGTCGAACAGAACGAAAACGATCGGGATTCCGACTGTTAGGACATTCTGACAGTTGGAATCCCAGATTGAATACTATCCTTAATGGGTGTACACACGGAGCAAATTTTTGCTATTTTCTAAGCAATCTGACTAGATTGCTTAGAAAGTAAGCACAGATCTCTCCGTGTGTATGCTCCGAGAGATTAAATATCTCTTGCTAATTAAGTCAGTGCATGCAGTCAAAATCTAGTCAAATTGCTTAGCAAATGACTGCAAATCTCTCTGTGTGTGCAGAATGAGAGATACTGATCACAATCTCCCATTCTGAACCATTTCCCTGACTTTTTTTGCTTAAGCAAAATTGCTTAGAAAAATCGCTTAGCACAGATCTCTACGTGTGTATGCCCCTTTAGACGGAGATAATTCAGTGTCAGACAGGTGACCATATTTCTGCTTTAAAGAACTTTTAATATGACTTGTATAGCATCAGCTGTGGAGAGGATTAATGCTGGATATATTAGCCGATCCTAAGGGTTTATTAGATCTTGTTTTTCTGTCACTTATCAAGACTTGTTTAAGTATTAATATTGCTATATGTTTGTGATTACATTCATGGTAACATATGTGGACACTAAACAGTTGGTTTATTATCCTGTTTAACTTTGTATGCTCTTAGGAGGGCTAGAAATTCCGAAATGCAGCTGTTCCCATAGACACCAGTAGTGTGAGAAGACTTGAAGAAAGGAAAGTACAGAAATTTTTTAATTCTCGCTGCGACACACTGTTTTATTTTATATATTATGGCAGAAAACTGTAACTGCTGAAATATTTGCAAATGATCAAGATATCAAAATGGGTTCACAATTTCAGACATCAACAACTATTGTACTGCTCAGCAGTCATGCCCCCAAAAATCTTATAAGAACGGATTATCATAAATATAGGAATCCTAGAAAAAGGCTATATTTTTAGCTTACGAATTTGCTAATTATCTCTAGTGAAAAAGCTGGCCAGAAAACAAAACCAGATGCCTACAGAAGCCAACTGAGGGGTAAATGTATGAAGCTTGGAGAGCTGGTATCTATTCACATAAAGAATGTTATATGCAAGGTGATAATGCACCATCCAATCAGCTCCAATATGTAAATTACAGGAGCTGATTGGCTGAAGCATTATCACCTTGCACAGAACGATCTTTATGGGGATAGATGCCTCATCTCCAAGCTTCATACATTTACCCCTCAGTAATTTAGGGGTAGATTAATTATCCGTCAATCAGGGGAATATGCACTATCCCCGTGCATTATGGCAGGGGATAGCACTTTCCCTGATCTATGACACCCACTGTGCGGGTGTTCAACGGGCGGCGGTGTGGAGGAGGAGGCTTAGTGCAGAGATGTTATTTTATATTGGGCGCCTGCCCCTACCTAATTTATGAACGGTCAGCATCGCTGACCATTCCGCCCCTGCAGCTATCGACTTTGACAGTTGCAGGTGGCGATACCCTATGCCCACAGAGGGGACTACGCTGTCCCTGCTGCTGGCTCTGAGCTGCGCTGGAGATCTTGTGTGAGTAGCGATATACCGCGCATGCCCAGTCCAGCCGGCCGGGGGGAAGGAGACAGCGCGTCAGTGTTCACACTTCGTTTCGAAGCTTTGTTGGTCAACCAGAATCACTGAATATTAAAGTCACGTGCCCCAAAATTGTAACCACTAGTGTACACAATATTTTATCTCCAGTTGACAATAGTATAATCTATTTAATACAAAAGGTTATGACAACATGTCATTATTGTATACATAAATCTTTACACACCACTAATGGAAATATTGTGAACCAATCAAAATGTGCACTTCACAGAAAATACAATCTGTCATAATGAGAATAATAACAATGACTAGCATTGAGTAAATTGTATGTCTTAATGTTATTATGTATTTTCTTTTACATTTCAGCCAAACAGTTCAATGTTCACTGGTAATAACCGGCAATACTACTGCAGCAAAGCAGACGGATTTGCAGGTTTAGGGCTGTGTCAGTTTTACTTCCAAGTCTAGGAAGCTGCACCTGCAAACACCTGCCACGCCGGCAGCACAGTGCCCCAGATAAAACAATGGAATATAACCTAGCGACAGTTAGGATAACAGAGGTTTATAAACTCCATTGACATCAATTCTATAGCTTCTGTTTTATATATTTAGGTTTTGCCAAATAGATATAAGTATTTGCATGATATAATTTGAAGGATACAAATTGCATTAAACATGAAAGAAGTTCTGTGGGGGTTTATTTCTGCACCACAATAATGACTACTTATCTATTGTACTGTAGTTCTATAATGCCCAAAATCACATAGTTGACAGGCAAAAGGTTGACACACAAGAAAAAGGTCAACCTGCAATAGGACGACATGGACAAAATGTCGACATTGGAAATGGTAGACACAGGAAAAAGTAGATACGTAGATATGTTTGTTGGTGTCTATGTAGATATATGTCAACATAGACCTCCAATTATCCCTCTATGCTGGGCAACACCGGCCCTCCAGATGTTGATGAACTAAACATCCCAGCATGCCTTGCATCAGTTTCAGCATGGCCACATAGCAAAACTAATGCAAAGCATCATGGGATGTGTAGTTCACTAACATCTGGAGGGCCGGTGTTGCCCAGCCCTGCTCTATGCTGACATAAATGGAGATGTACGGATGGTGTAATGGTTAGCATTACTGCCTCACAGCGCTGAGGTTCGATGCGTTCGATTCCCACCATGGCCCTAGATGTGCAGAGTTTGTATATTCTCCCGTTGTTGCGTGGGTTTCCTCCGGGTACTCCGGTTTCCTCCCACAATCCACAAATATACAGATAGGCTAATTGGCTCCCAACAAAAATGAACCCTAGAATGTCTGTGTGCGTGTACATGTGGTAGGGAATATAGATTGTAAGCTCCACTGGGGCAGGGACCGATGTGAATGTTCAAATATTCTCTGTACAGCGCTGCGGAATATGTGTGCGCTATAAAAGAAACTTTTAATTAATAAATAAATAAGAACAGGTTTGTTTAGGAAAAAAAAAATCCCGGAAAATGCATGTCGACCATTGCCATGTTGATCTTTTGCTTGTGTCCACCTTTTGTCATTGCCAAGCTATTGATTGTCGACCTAGACACTGTCGATCTATTAACAGGATACTGCTCAGACCAGTGGGAAGGAGCAGGGACACGGACAAGGAGCTTTAGATAAATAAATAAGGGAACAAATTATTTTGGAAAACTTAATATAAAATACTTTTAACACATGTCCTCTATAAGTACACTGCTATACATTATAGGAGGCAGGCAGCTGACATGCAGTGTAAGTAACAGGCAGCTAATATGCAGTGTAAGTGGCAGGCAGCTGATATGCAGTGTAAGTGACAGGCAGCTGATATGCAGTGTGACAGGCAGCTGATATGCAGTGTAAGTGACAGGCAGGTTATATGCAGTGTAAGTGGCAGGCAGGTTATATGCAGTGTAAGTGGCAGGTTGCTGGTATGCAGTGTAAGTGGCAGGCAGCTGACATGCAGTGTAAGTGACAGGCAGCTGATATGCAGTGTAAGTGACAGGCAGCTGATATGCAGTGTAAGTGACAGGCAGCTGATATGCAGTGTAAGTGACAGGCAGCTGATATACAGTGTAAGTGACAGGCAGCTAATATGCAGTATAAGTAGCAGGCAGCTAATATGCAGTGTAAGTGACAGGCAGCTGATATACAGTGTAAGTGACAGGCAGCTAATATGCAGTATAAGTAGCAGGCAGCTAATATGCAGTGTAAGTGACAGGCAGCTGATATGTAGTGTAAGTGACAGGCAGCTGATATACAGTGTAAGTGACAGGCAGCTAATATGCAGTATAAGTAACAGGCAGCTAATATGCAGTATAAGTAACAGGCAGCTGACATGCAGTGTAAGTGACAGGCAGCTGACATGCAGTGTAAGTGACAGGCAGCTGATATTCAGTGTAAGTGACAGGCAGCTAATATGCAGTGTAAGTGACAGGCAGCTGATATACAGTTTAAGTGACAGGCAGCTAATATGCAGTTTAAGTGACAGGCAGCTAATATGCAGTATAAGTGACAGGCAGCTGATATGCAGTGTAAGTGACAGGCAGCTAATATGCAGTGTAAGTGACAGGCAGCTGATATACAGTTTAAGTGACAGGCAGCTAATATGCAGTTTAAGTGACAGGCAGCTAATATGCAGTATAAGTAACAGGCAGCTGATATGCAGTGTAAGTGACAGGCAGCTGATATGCAGTGTAAGTGGCAGGCAGCTGATATGCAGTGTAAGTGGCAGGCAGCTGATATTCAGTGTAAGTGGCAGGCAGGTGATATGCAGTGTAAGTAACAAGCAGCTGATATGCAGTGTAAGTAACAAGCAGCTGATATGCAGTGAAAGTGACAGGCAGCTGACATGCAGTGTAAGTGACAGGCAACTGATATGCAGTGTAAGTGACAGGCAACTGATATGCAGTGTAAGTGGCAGGCAGCTAATATGCAGTATAAGTGGGAGGCAGCTGACATGCATTGTAAGTGACAGGCAGCTGATATGCAGTGTAAGTGGCAGGCAGCTGATATGCAGTGTAAGTAACAGGCAGCTGATATGCAGTGTAAGTAACAGGCAGCTGATATGCAGTGTAAGTAACAGGCAGCTGACATGCAGTGTAAGTGACAGGCAGCTGACATGCAGTGTAAGTGACAGGCAGCTGACATGCAGTGTAAGTGGCAGGCAGCTGACATGCAGTGTAAGTGGCAGGCAGCTGATATGTAGTGTACGTGGCAGGCAGCTGATATGCAGTACAGGTTAAGTATCCCTTATCCAAATATCCATTATCCAAATTATTCTGAAAACCATACATTCCAGAAAGTGAAAACCAAATATATATATTTTTTTTAAACTTGGGACATTTGTAGGAGCACTACTGAGGACATGATATGTAACTGCCACTAAATATCTGCAAGAAAATTATTTTGTACAATCTCAGGTACTGAATTTGAATGCCAACCAAACTTTGTTTCATGTTTGGAATTAGTATGATTGATAACTCTTTATATTTATACTTTTTGTATTGGATATGTTGTTGTATACTGAGAGTACTGATGAGACCCACAAATCGTTGGATACGGTACTCTTCACCTTTTGTGGCCCACATTTGTCTTTGTGCAGTATTTACATTGTACGTAGTTCCAATTGTTACTATTGTCTTGATTATTTCTGTAAAAATCTAATAAAAGCGTTGTACAAAAAAAAATTATCTAATGATAGTATGTAAAATAATAAATATATATATTCTGGCCTGCACTTTCCAGGAAGCTCTGGAACAGTTATGATCAAGGTGCATGGAAGAAGATATAAGATTGTTGGGTACATGCACCCAAATAGTTTAGGAAATTTTTGTGCAATTTTTTAACACAGAACAATGTATCTACAGCAGGGGTGGCCAACCGGTCAGAGGTAAAGAGCCGAAAAATATCGGTAGTCAAGCTAAAGAGTCGGCATCATGCGTGGCCGCCAAAAAAAGGGGTGTGGTCTATTTTGACCCCTTGGGTGGGTGTGATACAAATATGCCTCCAATAGTGCAGTGCCATATATACATATGCCCCCAATAGTGCCAGATACACATATGCCCCCCACGGTTCCTGGTATGCCCCCACAGTGCCAAAAAGCTGGTATGCCGCCACAGTGCCAAAGAGCTGGTATGCCCCCACAGTGCCACAAACTGCTATGCCCCCACAGTGCAAAATTCCCAGCAGCACTCACCATTGTTGCTGCTGCTGCCGGGCGGGGAGAGGACAGTCTGGCGTCCCCCTGCAGACCTGTCATGTCACCGAGGGGAGGAGAGCACAGCACAGGACACCGCGCGTCTCTTTCCCCCCTCACTTCCCTGTGACTGGGCCGTCCACTAATCAAAGCTCGCGGGCCGGCTCATGATTGGCTGCTGGCCTGCAAGCTTTAATTGGCGGACGGCCCAGTCACAAGGATGCACAGTAAGATGTGCGATGCTCGCTCTCCTCCCCTCAGAAGAAATATGGATTCAGGGAACCGGCAGCGGGGGGACGGGAACGGGCGTCGGGCAGCAGTGGGAGCAGGAGCCGCACCTTACAAGGGGGAGAGCCGCATGAGGCTCGCGAGCCACGGGTTGGCCACCCCTGATCTACAGTGATAAATATGTCCCTCTCAGTGTATGGCAATGTGTTCCTGTTTCCTGCTTTAAGTAGCCAGGCAGCAATCAGCACCATAAATGTCACAGATTGTGGGATACGCACATTTGCTCAATATGTTGGAGTCAGAGACCATACCAGACATTGGCTGTAACAGGCCTTCAATAATGCAGAACATCTGTAATAAGGTTCATGTAGGAGATGGACTGTGCTCAGTTTATTTACCACCAGATAAACAGTCACTATTTTTAACAAAATAACTTTTTTAAGTTCTATGCAAATTAAAATACATGCACATACTGTAAAATATAAATATAATTTCAAAATATATAAAAATATATTCAATATGTGATATAAAAGCAGTCCATATTTTCTCATCTGTTACATAAATGTAAGCCAAATGAGCAGTATTTTGCATGTAAAAAAAGGAATATTTCAAATTATTATTACCACTTCTTTATATAGTGCACACATAATCCGCAGCACTTTACAGAGAATATTTGAACTTTCATATCAGTCCTTACCCCAATGGAGTTTACAATCTATATTCCCTACCAACCAAGTACACACACATACAGACATTCTAGGGTCAATTTTGTTGGGAGCCAATTAGCCTACCAGTGTATTTTTGGATTGTGGGAGAAAACCGGAGTACCCAGAGGAAACTCATGCAACACAAGCAGAATATACAAACTCCACACATTTAGGGTCATGGTGGGAATCAAACCAATGATCTCAGTGTTGTGAGGCAGTAATGCTAACCATAACACCACCCGTACTGCCCTCAAGTACATAACAATGATAGTCCAGAAATGGGAATAGGAACACACATGTCCCGCTTAGGTAAAGGATATGTTCATAAAATTACTATATAGGATTCTGCTTCTATATGTGAGATGTTCATTAATATAAGCACAATGTCTATATGCCATCAAAACAGACTAACTTAAAAAGCAAATCTTTTGCACATAGACCATCACAGAGTTGCAGAATGCCCCTAGCACATATTTTTTTTTCAACTTTGTGACAATGTTAATGCTTTACCTATTTACACAACCCCTTTTTTTCCCAACATAAGCCTGATAAATAATACTATTTACAATGACTTGAATACACTGGTGACGAGTGCTTAAACACAAACATCATGCAGACTGCAAAAGAAGAACTGACTAAAATACCGCTGACTCCTTTCACACTGGGTACAGGTACATCCGGTTGTATAGCTATCTGTACATTGAAATACCTACTTTTATAGGAGGTTTACTAATTAGTTCACAGTGATAAACATACTATGGCATTGTGGCACTATCTCAATGAATTAAAAGCCTCCAGATAAATATCAAATAATAAAGTTAGAACAATCATTTTAAAGCTATTATAAAAAAATGTATACAGTGGGGAAAAAATAGTATGATGTGTACATATAATTCTAAAGTATACTTATATTATTCCAGGAGTGAAGCATGCTATGAGACTGTATTCACATCAGATAAATGGCCACATTTATCTTAACCGATACATTTTAACATGTCACATAACCAACTAAATCCACAAAACTGCTAGGACCCTGAGCTACATATGTGTGTTACTCACCTACCAAACTGGACGTACCAGAGCCTTGTAATTGTCCAGAATCAGGAGAATAAGTCTACAAAATCAACATTAGAAAGCCCAAGGCTAATATAACATATTCCCATAATATAATTCACTTCAGCACTCATGCATGTCTCCAGAGCATCTAATTACCTCCTCCATCTAGGAGATCAATTCCTATTCAAATCTGCCCTAACAGGCCATAGCTCCTATTGAATTACAAGCATACAGAAAATTCTCTGGAAAGAAGGGACAGCACACTGGTAGGATGTATAACAAATAGGCAACAAGTAAACAGTATTTATAAACCTTTCCCAGAACACTGTGAAGTCTACTACAGTATGGTTACTTTCATATATCAGCAGAATGTGAGCACATCAGTGTAGATGTAAGTACACATGACAGCAGCAGATGTACAGTACATGCGTATCTGTCTGGGAGCAGCAAAGGCAAAATGAAAGTAGCTGTCATCAATGGGAGGGAAAAATTACACTCAGGTCTACTATAAATCACACTACTACTATTCTGGAGGAGAAACAACACATAAACTCAATACAGATACACACCCACATTCTGACCTCATTCAAATTTCATATCACAAATCACAATCCCTTCCCTCCTCCAGTCTGCTGTTACTGTATATAAATAGAGCACAGACACACAGTTCCAAGGCATGAGGGGGGGGGGGGGGGGGGGGGGGGGGGATATCACAGCCCAAAAGATGAGACCTGGAGCTCCCACAGTCACGTGTGGACAAAGTGCTGCTGCTATCAGCCTCACAGGACATATTGCATGCAAAATATAATCACACAGATACTGAGTTGTTGTTTTTTTTTTCTTACCAAAAGAGGTCCCAGTACTTGTGTGTGAGATCCTCCCCAGCAGCCTCCTCTAGCCCAGATCTGAAGCTGCTTCCTTTAATTGATGTGGAAAATAAAGGGTGAGGAGGGGGAGGCAGGGACTGGATTGGGGCAGTACAGGGTAAAGGGGGGCTGTAATTCTTCACAGATCAGCACCGGTCTTCCCCCCCGATCCGCAGTGCTAACAGCTATGTAAGTATCTGCCTTCTATCAGCCCCCTTTGCTCCTGTCTGCAGAGGGCTGTGGAGCAGAGAGGGGCGATCTGTACCCTCCCCCTCCCAAAATAATATCCTTTTTGTGTGTGTATGTGTATATGTGTGTGTTGCAGGAGTCCCTTTGTTCTATAATCCCAGTAAGATTGAAAGCCATTCGCCCTGTCTCTAATCCCAGCCCTGCTCAACAACAACATCTATTGGCTGTAATTTACATACAGGATTAACAAACCAGCTTCAAGGAGAAAAGAGGAAAAAAGCCAGAGAAGACAGAAAGAAGAAAGGGGATAGGTGGAATGAGATTGCCTTCTATGCTGCTAGTCTCACACCATTATTACACTGCACTGGCTGGGGATGAAGATTACATTGAGCTCAGTGACACTGGATGCAGAACGTTGTCTGCCTGGATTGCAAAATGTTTTGTATTATTACAGAAGTCTGTGCCTGGGTTTGGGTTTGGCATGTGGATGTGCATCAGATTACAGATTAGTGGGCAGGGTTATATACAGTATAGGAAAGACTGCAGATACACATGTAGGAGAACATCTTGCTATTGCTTTCTAGGCACTCGTACTTGGATTATTAGTAGGTTTACATTTTCCAATGCTATATTATATTAATTACTTATAAATGAAAACTAGTGCATTTTTTTATTTATTATTGATATGAAATATATGGGTTTTGTTTGTTTGAAAACCATCACCAGACCATTTTTTTTTGCAGCAACATCTGCCACCTTGTTTTTTTGGAGTTTGCGCCCATCCAGGGGTGTGGCTTCTATCTGGGGGTGTCTGCTATTACCAAGGAGGGGGACCTGGGTGGTGGCAGATCATTTCTAATACAGCAATAAAATTAATAATACATTTACACTCGCCCACCAGTAATTTGGGGAGGTTAGGGGAAGAAATTATGAGCTAAGTGAACGCGGAACAGACCATCTAAGTAAGTGGTTCTAAGTCCCGGACCGTACACAAACTGCTTTACATGGCTGTTTAATAATTTTGTGTCGAATGGCAACCACTTCGACCCTGACCTTCACCCTCGACCTCACACACTAAAACTAATACCCTACAATAATCCAACTATGGCCCTCCAGCTGTTGTGAAACTACACATCCCATCATGCTTTGCCATAGTTTTAGCATTCCCTAATAGCAAAACTTTGGCAAGGCATGATGGGACTTGTAGTTTCACAACAGCTGGAGAGCCATAGTTTGGGCATGCCTGCCCTAACCCAAGCACCTAAATCAGTGCTTCCCAAACAAAGTTCTCCGTCACCCCAATAGTCAAGGTTTTAAGAATATCCTTAGGTACATGTTATTTCATTGGTGCCTCGGTAAATATAATTAGTCCATTTGTGCACAAGCAGGGATGTCCCTAATTCCTGGAATTTGGGGCTGCCTTGAGGACCACATTTGTGAATCACTGCCCTAACCAATACAAACACCTAACCCTAAAGAGGTGGACTACATGGTCCAAGTGGTTCTTATCTGAAATCCAATTTTATGTTTGTATTTTCTATGTACAGATTGCCAGATAAAGTGCAACAATATTGGATTTATATCCTACTTGAAATCAGTACCGGACCCCACAATTTCTAGTGGCAGCCCTGTGGACAGGGTATGCTAAAGCAGGACAAGATTTATTAAACAGTATTTACTAAATATGTTGTACACCAGGAAGTCTTTACACAGTAACACAAAATCTCCAAATTTACTAACACACGAAAGAGGAAAGGTATCCCAGGTCTGTCAGGAACTGACAAGGGCCTGGGTACTGTGGCATGCCCACATCCTCTCCAAATACATTTTGTAACAAAATACTATGCGCCAAATTGGGCATGCACTGAAAGGGGACAGTGTTCTCCTCAGCAGCACTGCAAAGAACTTGCCCCTCTCAGCAGTGCAGCAAAAGGGAACAATGTCCTCCGCCAGCTTATGTGACCGGTAATCAGTAAGACACCCTGGAGCCCAGTGGCGTAACAATAGCACCGCAGCCCCCACGGTTGTGGGGAGGCGCAGTGTAAGTGCGGGCGCCGGGGGTCAGCGCTGCGGTGGTCCCGGCTCCGGTCCTGACTTCATTCTGAGCCTATGGAGACGGACCATCATAAAATGTCCGCCCCCATATAGCAGACAGTTCTCGGAAACTGTCTGCTGTATGGGGGCGGACATTTTGTGATGGTCCGTTTTGCATATCAGAATGAAGCCAGCAGTGGACGGGAGCCGACAGGCATCCCAGCTCCCACCCGCATCGCTGACAGCCGGACTCTGAGTAAGTTAGTATATGGGTGGCGGGCGGGCAGGGAGGGGGGAGCACCAGAAACCTTTGGCGAGGGGGGCGCAATATTTGAAGTTACTCCGCTGCTGGAGCCCCCAACCTCTACAACACTTCATGTCCTTTGCCTTAGTTGGTCACTTTATTACTCTTTAGCAAATGCTTCTGACTTATTTTTTTTTTTGGGTTACCTATGCTGTTCAGATTGTTCGTATATATTGCCTGCTTGTAAAAGGCAGGTCCTAAATCCTTGTTGCTCTATTTTTCGGACTAGAATGTACACAGTAAGTAGTCGTCAAGTGACTAAATCAAAATCTATCTATCACCTTAAATAAAGCTGCAGACTGGTAGCGAAGCGTGTTAGTCGTTCCAGGTTCCACCCTTCAGGACATTTATTATTCAATTACCAATGGATCAACTCAGGCGTTTTCACCCTATACCTATTTTGGCACCCACCTCCAGCAATCACCACAAACTAGAGAGGATTAAACATTGGATCAACTGGGACATTGCCTCAGATCCTCCAGCGGCTCATTACCAACCTGCTGTAAGCAATTGAGAGGACTCATGACATCAGGGTCAACTGGGACACTGGGGCAGACGTATTATAAAGGCGTCTCATTAAAGAGGCGAAGCAGGAAGGGACACCGACAAGATGTACTGTATTAACATCTTGTCTTCAAAGGAATTTGCCTTTGCGAGTGAACCAGAATAAGGGCCTATGTGTAGTAGCAAATATGGGCTAATATTTTTTTATGTGCTTTTCAGGTGATAAAAAAAGAAGATTAATAACATTGAAGGAAGAAGTGAAGCCCATAGCCAAAACGTCCCACCAACGTGCACCCTGGGAGATGTAGTCCGGGCCGGCCTGGCAGTGGCATTAACCCTGCAACCAGCATCTAGCTGAAGCAGTTTTTCAATCATACCTTTCACTGACTTATAATATCAGTTACCTAGATAACAATTTTATATGTACCTGCAGGCGCGCCATTATGCTCAGACTCTACCACAACCTTTTACTACCCCAGTCACCTCAGATCCACTATTATCTCTGATAGCCCCTCATAATGTTCTAGGATATCGGATTAGAAATGTATATCAACTGGTGGTGGTTCTCCCCAAAGATAAACTGCTCCAGACACTCGAAAATAAATGGAAAACAGATATTTCTTCTCTCCCACCGATGCCAACCCTTTTGAAAAAAAACTCCCTAATACCCTCAAATATCTCTAATCCGCCTCTTTACAAGAGACCCATCTTAAATTTCTTAACAGAGCATATGTCTCAGAACAGCACAGAAGCCATTTCATCCCGGGTGATTTGGGTATATGCCCGAAATGTAAGGTGACTGGTGCCACATTTTATCATAACTTCTGGGACTGTGGTCATATTAGGTTATTCTGGAGAAAACTACTGGTCTTCCTAAACACTTTGTTTGCTCTCCAACTCACATATGACCCCCTGCTTGCACTTTTTTTTTATTTCAAATCTTGGAATCTGGGGCCGAATAAAAGGAAAATTATCCCCCTTCTGTCTTTAATATTGGTACAAGCCAAGAAATTGATTTTGACTTTTCTATGAACGCCAGGTGTACCTGTGTGATATTGAAAAAGGAGTTGTTTGCTTTTATGCTAAATGGGAAATTTATATACAAACACTGCCTGCTGACACCCAGCTGTCTATTCAAAAGGTCTTTGAAAATACGACCTGGTACTTCAGATCTCTTGAATTTGGAAAATATAGAGATATTTATGTTAACATGTTGTCTGATTTCCCTTGTTCGTCTACTTTTCCCACCCTTTCTTCCCTCCCCTCACTCCCCCTTACTTATTATATAAGTTGATTTATTGTATTTGAATATGTTGTTTAGAGTCGCTGTGGTTTAGAGTTTTACTTGACTCTAGTATGCGATTACAATCGGAGACCTTATCAGGCATACCTGTATTTTCTTTTCTTTTTCTTAACTTAATATCTGGAGACTCAACTTCTGACTAGGTTGGCACGCCATAACAACGGGACTTAATGCACTTTACTACCGCCTTCGAGGTTGGGTCTGCCGGACTCAAAGACTTTTCCATACATGATGCAATACGGGCTGTATTTCACGATTTGGTCCTTATCCTTTTTCCCCTACCTTTGTATTTGCAGGTTGAGATATAGATATGCTATAACCAGATGCTAGGCACTGTTGCACACTGAAATTACAAAGTTACCACATGCGACTTCTCTGTATACTGTTTTTATTTATTTGTATTTTGTACATCAATATTGAGAAAATTCAAATAAAATGTCTTTAAAAAAAAAAGTCAAATCTACTGCATTGGAGTCATGGCACTATTTAAAAACGTCTCAGAATAGTATGATTATAACTTTTGTTCTTGATATATAAATGTGTGTATATTTGGTATACAGATGTTATGTCGACACATATAAGGTCGACATGGCTTAGGTCAACACATTAAATAGGTCAACAGGGTTGGAAGGTCGACGCAAACATTAGGTCGGCAATGGTTAAGTCGACAGTCAAAAGGTTGACATGGGGTTTTCACTTTTTTGAAGCCAGCATGTGCTGACAGGCGGTATTTCATGCCCTACCATCCACTAGGGCCTGGTGGGAGAATAGAATAGTGTGGCGAGCACAGCGACCCATGCGAAGGGACACGGTATACTTTGACAGTGTTCATGTCGACCAAAGAAAGCGAAAAACCCATGTTGACCTTTTGACTGTGTCAACACTCAAAAAGTCGACATGGGTTTTTCAAAAAATGTTGTCCCGAATGTAGACATGGTCAACATGGCCAACGCCAAAGTATACCATGTCCCCTCGTATGGCTAGCTGCACTCACCATGCTTCTTACATGGTGCCTCGCTACGCTCGCCACACTATTCTATTCTCCCTCCACACCCTAGTGGATGTTAGGGAAAGAAATATGGGAAACAGTCACTGGGTGACCAGCATGTTGGTCGACAGTCATTAGGTCAACACCATTTCGTCGACATGAGTCTAGGTCGACATGAAGGAAGGTAGACATGACTCTATGTCGACATGGGTTAGGTCAGCAGGGTCATTAGGTCGACATGTTGACATCAACAGTCAAAAGGTCAACATGGGGTAAAAAAAACAAAAAACTATTTGAGCCATCCACTAGGGCATGGTGGGAGAATAAAATAGTGTGCCAAGCATAGCGAGGCACTGTGCCCGTTTCAGTGCCCATGTCAACTGTGTCGACACAAAAATAATGTGGGAAAACCCCATGTCGACCTTTTGACTGTCGACTTAACCAATGTCGACCTAATGACCCTGTCAACCTAACCCATGTCAACTGATGTCAACATTCATGCATGTCGACCTAGACTCATGTCAACCTAAATGCATGTCGACCTAATGGTGTCGACCTAATGACTGTCGACCAACATGCAGGTGACCTAATGATCCAAACCCAGAAATACCACCTGTCTGCACAACATCCCTTTTAACGGATACAACCTAATACAGCCCTGCCGGTGATATTGCCCAGTGCAAGTAATTTCCTGGCCCTCTGCAGGTTTCTGCCTGGTCCCATTCAGTTCCAGAGTCCTGCCAGCCTGTCTGTCCCAGCTTGCTTCTTCCCACCTGCAGCAGCTGGAAGTCTCCTGGTCCTCCTGTGCCAGTGTGAGGTCATGTAAGTGACATTGGAGCCTGGTTTCACTTTTTCCATTATTTCTTGTTATCTGGCGAGCAGCCAATTCCTTTGTTGTTCTCATTTATTCAGGACTACCTCTGTTCTGTCCTACCCGGCGTGGTGAGGTGCTTTATACTCCTTGGTCTTATTCATTTTGGGGTACCAGTTATTTGTACTCCTATTTACTTTAATGTTTAATTGTATTTCCAGCATAGGTATTGTTGGAGGTACCCCAGTTCTTTTATCATATGTGTCTGCAATGAGGTCACCATCCCTGTCCTTGGCCTGGTGTCGTTAGGCAGGTTTTTGTTCCCAGGCAGGCCCCTGTAGTTAGATCTTCTTTTGATCCCTGTCCTCTGACGATCACCTATACCTTGTCACAATCTAAGGCCTGGTTGCACTGGAGTTGGGACGGACCTAATTCACCCCTCCAAACGTGGCCATTATAGGTGAAGCCATTCTAAACAGCGGTCCCTTCTTTGGGTTCATGCCCAAAACTAAACACATTACCAGTCTTCATGACAGTATCTGAGTCTGGTGGGATAACCCAAGACGATCTCGGATCCCATCTCGGAACGAGGAAATTCTGTTTCCCGGTGGGCTGGCACATTTCAGCCATGTAGCGGCCACTTGTCCCTCCTTGTCCTGGTGCGCATGCACGGTCGCACGCAGCAGCTCCCACGGCCCCTCTGAGTGTGTGTGCGGCTGCTTAGGTGATCCCCAGGCAGCGCAGCACGAGTTATTTGCGCGCTGGGGATAAAAAACAGGAAGGGGGCGGCACTGGCAAAGCGACAGAATTAAAGACTGAGCAGTCTGCAGCACCGCCCACCCTTCTGTTATCCTCCTCCCTATAGCAGCAGCAGCCTGGCAGCCACAGCCATAGGAAGAGCCAGCCAAGCATGGGCAGAGCCTGGAGCAGCTCTACAGCTAGCTAGCCAGGTATATAATGTGTGCTGGGGATGGGCATGATATGTTAATGTGTGCTAGGGAGGGGTGTGTGTGACATGTTTATATGTGCAGGGGAGGGGGTGACATGTAAATGTGTGCTGGGGCAGGGGTGTCATGTAAATGTGTGCTCCTATTGGCTGGCAACCCATCGCACAATTTCAAACAGCCGAGGGCCCGCTCTAAAGACAGCCAGGCAGCCCACCTCTTCTGCCCGGCTGTCACACTGTTTCACTGCAGCCACTGCGGACCCGCACTTTAGACAGCCGGGCAGCACACCCCTCTCTGCCCGGCTGTCAGACTGCTTCCCCCTGGATAGGAGCATGTAAACCCCCTTGGCAACAAGCATTAAACCTCCTTGGAATGAGCTTGTCGGTAAGCGGCGCTTATGTGCCATAATATGTAATGGGCATCTCAGTGTGTGGCATATCTGTAATGGGCATCATGGTGTGTGTGGTATATGTATAATGAGCATTACTGTGTGCGGCATATGTATAATGGCATCACGGTGTGCAGCATATGTATAATGGCATCACAGTGTGCAGCATATGTATAATGGCATCACAGTGTGCAGCATGGCATCAAGGTGTCTGGCATATGTATAATGTACATCACGGTGTATGCAATATGTATAATGGGCATCACGGTGTGAGGCATACGTATAATGGGCATCACGGTGTGCGGCATACGTGTAATGGGCATCAAGGTGTGCAGCATACGTATAATGGGCATCACGGTGTGCGGCATACGTGTAATGGGCATCAAGGTGTGCAGCATACGTATAATGTGCATCACGGTGTGCGGTATATGTGTAATGGACATAAAGGTGTGCGGCATATGTATAATGGCATCAGGATGTGTGGCATATGTATAATGGGCATCACGGTGTGTGGCATATGTATAATGGCATCAGGGTGTGCGTCATATGTACAATGGGCATCAGGGTGTGTGGCATATGTATAATGGCATCACGGTGTGCGGCATATGTATAATGGCATCACGGTGTGCGGCATATGTATAATGGCATCAGGATGTGTGGCATATGTATAATGGGCATCACGGTGTGTGGCATATGTATAATGGCATTAGGGTGTGCGGCATATGTATAATGGGCATCAGGGTGTGTGGTATATGTATAATGGCATCACGGTGTGCGGCATATGTATAATGGGCATCACGGTGTGTGGCATATGTATAATGGCATTAGGGTGTGCGGCATATGAATAATGGGCATCAGGTTATGTGGCATATGTATAATGGGCATCACGGTGTGAGGCATACGTGTAA
Organism: Crinia signifera; assembly: GCF_055691185.1. NCBI lineage: Eukaryota > Metazoa > Chordata > Amphibia > Anura > Myobatrachidae > Crinia > Crinia signifera. The sequence goes on from NC_139218.1 coordinate 242,281,857, forward strand.
TGGGCATCACGGTGTGCGGCATACGTGTAATGGGCATCAAGGTGTGCAGCATACGTATAATGGGCATCACGGTGTGTGGCATACGTGTAATGGGCATCAAGGTGTGCAGCATACGTATAATGTGCATCACGGTGTGCGGTATATGTGTAATGGACATAAAGGTGTGCGGCATATGTATAATGGCATCAGGATGTGTGGCATATGTATAATGGGCATCACGGTGTGTGGCATATGTATAATGGCATCAGGGTGTGCGTCATATGTACAATGGGCATCAGGGTGTGTGGCATATGTATAATGGCATCACGGTGTGCGGCATATGTATAATGGCATCACGGTGTGCGGCATATGTATAATGGCATCAGGATGTGTGGCATATGTATAATGGGCATCACGGTGTGTGGCATATGTATAATGGCATTAGGGTGTGCGGCATATGTATAATGGGCATCAGGGTGTGTGGTATATGTATAATGGCATCACGGTGTGCGGCATATGTATAATGGGCATCACGGTGTGTGGCATATGTATAATGGCATTAGGGTGTGCGGCATATGAATAATGGGCATCAGGTTATGTGGCATATGTATAATGGCATCACGGTGTGCGGTATATGTATAATGGCGTCAGGATGTGTAGCATATGTATAATGGGCATCACAGTGTGTGGCATATGTATAATGGCATTAGGGTGTGCGGCATATGTATAATGGAGCATCACGGTGTGTGGCATATGTATAATGGCATCACGGTGTGGCATATGTATAATGGGCATCAAGGTGTGTGGCATATGTATAATGGCATCACGGTGTGTGGCATATGTATAATGGACATCACGGTGTGCAGCATATGCATAATGGGCATCACGGTGTGTGGCATATGTATAATGAGCATATGCCACACACCGTGATGCCCAATATACTGTACATATATGGCTGTCTCTGTGTCCACGCTGTCACTCTCTCTGTGTTCCCACTGTCTCTCTGCTGTCACTCTCCCTGTCCCTTTGTCCCTGCTGTCCTTGAATTTTGGCTCATACCGTGTGGCCCAATGTGTAAGAGGTACTAGTATTAGATAGTATAAGGAACTGCCCTGCTGCCAGGTCAGTGTTCTGTAAACGCCTGGGTGCTTGTCAGGACGAATCCCCCAATTTACATATATGAAGAAGAATCGCGTCACTCCAGGACTTGTGCAAAAAAAATACAAAATGCCCGAAACGGCGTAGACCGACCACAGTAAAGTTTGGTATTTTTTTCACATATCCTGGAGTGACGCTTTTCTTCTTCATACTGTATATATATCTATCTATCCACGAACTGTAGCACACCAGTGTCATAGCAAAGGCGTTGCTACCATAGGTGAAAGGGGTGCAGCTGCTATGGGGCCCAGAGCTGAAGGGGGCCCATCTTTACTGTATAAGTCATATTTTCTATATACATTTATCGCCAATATCTGGCATATAGGGGCCCTTACAAACTTTTGCTATGGGGCCTGCGAATATCTAGTTAAGCCCCTGTCGCATAGAAGTGTGTAAATGTAGACTCAAATCATGGTTTTGATGCACCATGATTTGAGTCATCAACGAGACCAGAGTGCCACAGTTTGTCGATTATATATGTGTGAGACAGTTTGCTGCACATATGCACCCTGCATGGTGGTATCCATATATATATACCGTAAGATTCCAGGAAAACATTTGTTGATGTTATTTATAAAGCTCTTGCTTTTGAGAAGGGAGCATCAGCAGACCCCACCTCTCAGCAGACCTTGCCTGTCAGTAGACCCCGCCCCCTATTAGGGCTGCTTCCAAAAATTTCCCGGGCTGGTTTTATAACCCAATTCGCCCCTGTCACTAGAAACCCCCCCCCCCATTCTAATCCCTCCCTAACACGATGCAAGAAGACAGGTATTACAATTGGGTGGGAGGGTCCATGGCAGCCATGACACCTAAGGCTTACTTCAGGGGAACTCCAGGCATGGTGGTATTGTCCATCTCCATGGTGACACGTCCTGACATAACATGGCACATGGAGGGAGCTCCAGTATCTGCTGGCTTTCCTATTCCTTCTCCTGATAGGTACAGTCCGGCTATACCCAGAGCCAGATTAAGGTCTAAATGGGCCTGGAGCTGAAAATGATCAAGGGCCTATTATGCGCAATAATGTGGGGGGCGTGACCAGTGTTCTGGTTGGGTGGTCTGCTCATGGATGTGTCTTTATTTGTGTAAATGCTTTCAACTAATTATATATGCCTGTGTGAAATCTATCACGGGTAAGTATATGATTTTCCTTTCTTTGCAGGTTTCCCTTCTTAGGGTCATACACAACTCTTGTCAGTATTCAACAATTTATTATTTCCTTTCAAGTGCAATATAGTATGCAATAGATACAATTCAAGTAATCACAAAATAATTAAATATAAAAATCACTTTAGTATTTTTACGCAAACATGTATATATTCCCCAAGTGTACACTAGTCTTTGTAGGATACAATTTAGCACTTTGTATCTTCTGCAGAGTTTACTCATTGACCAAGTCCTGTTACCACTGAGTCACTAACGTCCTCACCTGAGTCCTGTAAGGTGAGTCGTTCAATAATGGCAGAGGTAACTTTCCTTTAGAAAGTATTTGTAATCCACAGAAATAGAAGAAATAAAAATAAATACTTTAACTTTAGGCGTCTGTAAAATATTTACTATTAGATGGAAGTTTTAACTCCTAAGATACAGTACTTTCTTGAGTATAGCTTTAGATTAACTTGTATAGCTCCTTAGTAAGCTGCCTTGTATATAAAGCTTCTGAATGTCCTGTAGTTGAAATTATTATAGTCTTCTCTTGGAAACTAGGTATGTCATGGGTTAGGTAAGGATCCCTGTCCCTGCAGTGTAGCTGATGTCTTTCCTTTTCTCTCTGCTGCAGCAGATGTAACTTCCCTGTAGCTTTCCACTGTTGGACTGGGTTATAATTACTTTACTGCTTGCACTAAATAGCTAGTGTCTCTTTATGTGCTGGGTTACTGGTCTCAACTTCTGCTGAAGATCTGAGAAATGTTTAATGTGCACTTAATCCTTATTACACTGGCACTGTGTCCCTCTCTGTCATGCTGCTGCTGCTGAAAGATGTTTTTACTATCTGTCAGTCTCCCTCAGACTGGACTTCTCTGTGTAGCTATAGGATATACTGAGGGGGCTGGGCAGCACTCACCACTCCCCACTCGTTTTGTCATGCAAGTCTCAGCATTTACTCAGCTCTGTTGCCGCCTCTTATGACTAAGAGATCAGCCTCCTGAACCTCCCCTCCAGGAACTGCGTGCACTCCCTGCCTGGCTGAAGCTCCACTCCTGCAGATTACCTCAGAGAACTGCCTCCTTTTTCTATCTAATATGGGACTCGGGGGATGGATTTGCTCACCACTCCCCTCTGGTAAGTATTATCCTTCAGCACTGCTTTCCTCTTCTACTATGCTGCGCAGCTCTGCTTCTCCACTTTTCCTCAGACTTTCCCTGTCAGCACTGCTCTCCATCTTGCCTGCTGTGTAGCTCTGCCATCTCCCTCAGGGAACTACCAAAAACCGTTTTACAGCTCCTGCTCTTTTTTTTCTCTCTTTGACTCCCCAACTTTATTAACTAGTTCTTGGCTTTTCACAAGAAAAACTCCCCCCTCTAGTGCAGGGAGAATGGTACAGTCCACCAGATTCTGCCATAGAGCAGACTGTTTGGAATGGTCCACTTCGCTGGCTGTAAGGGGTGTTCCCTTATAGTCTGTATTCTCCTTTTACTTGCAGAATTATAACTTAAATGTTTCTTTTCTATGAAAGTTTCCACTGCCCTCCGTGAAGGCATTATAACATATAAGTATTTTGCATGAAATTAGTATACCATTCAACCATAATAAAAGTCCTGCTTTCCATGAGAGTCTCAGTTACCTTCTGTGAAGGCATTTATCTATACACAGCATGAAATGTATACAAGTCTATAACACAACCTTCAGCATCTTACAATAAGAACACCCAGCTTGGCATCATATGCCCATATATGAAGTTATCACATTTTTCCCCGGTAAAGCATTGCATGTCCTCAGGCAATGGACTTTATACAATTTAAAACATCAATATACTACATATATATATATATATATCTATATATCAAACATTGCAACACATTACATGCCTTTGAATCAAGAGAATTTACATTTTTATCATAAACCCTTATTTACTTTAAACAAGTTTTGATTTGTCTCTGAATCGGAGGGGTTTCACCCCTTGGGGACTTCTAATGAGTACACCTTCTTTTAGGACGAATGGGCCACGTTCCTTGGCCTCTCTTCTTTTCTGTTCGAGGAGTATTTCCCTAAGGCGCTTAAGATATACTGGGTCTTCCAGAGGATGGTAGGGGACTTGTGGTATTGCGTCTTCCTCTGTACAGTCCTGGCATGGCTCGATTTGGTTTCTGTGTACCATCTTAAGAACTTGGTGGTCATCTCCACATCTTCTTATTCCATACACCCCATCGGGCTGTATCACTTCCGTCCCCTGAGGGAGGGTGTCAAGCTCCTGATTCGCTGCTCTGTTTCCCCTATCAAAAGGTTGCCTGTGGGAGAATGGCAGTGGACTTCTGCACTGGATGGGTCTCTGCGGAGGGAACACTTCTTCCACTTTCTCCCCTTCACTTGCTTGGTCTGTACTTATGCTTTCTCCACCAGATTCGGCAGCATCCTCTAATTTTGGCTGGTAAGACCATCTGTGGAACTGACGTCTGTTGGGAGCAAACTGGCTTCCTTTAACTGGTACGCCGCCAGGGCCCGTCACGTTGGCTGCCTCAGCACCCTTCTCTCCTTCTACCACATCAAATTCAACCGTCTCGCCCTCTCCAACACTGCACAGAAATTTCTGGGGGTTGTTTCTCTTTATGGCCGTCTGATGGACAAAGACATCCTCTTTTGTATCATTCCTGTTGATGAAGCCATACCTCTTCCGGACATTAAACCACGTGACAGTTCCTTGTACCTGAGTAGCCAGCACTCTCTTCTCTACCTGGCTTCTCCGGCCATAGATAGTGTGCTGCATAATTCGGTTCAGAGTCTGAGGTTGACTGTACGATTTTCGTGTCAGTGTCGAGATTAGTTCTTCCGGGCAATTGCTTAGGACATTCATTCCAATAATTATGGGCGTTAACCATTGTTCTTTAACGGCCGTAATGAAACATCCTTGATTGAGGAGATGAGCTTGTCCTATCTTGATCTCAGCTTCAAAGTACCCGCAACACTCGATACTTTGTCCATTGCTGGCTAACAAATTCAACCCGGCCGGTGGTGTGGCTATGATACTTTCTTTCCTCCAATGCTTAATGAACTCATCCCATCGAATCGTAGTCACTTGTGACCCGGTATCCAACAATGCTGGTATGCTGACTCCATTCACTTTGATTTCCATGGTAGGGCAACACCCAATGAATTTTGGTATCCATTCTTGCGATGTGGGACCTTCTACTGAAGATTCTCCCAATGGTTGGTCCCGGACCTCGGGAGTTCTGTTTAAATGTTCCGTACTGCGGCAATTTAGCTCAATATGCCTCCTCCTTTGGCAACGCCTGCAGATGGGTCTTCCTTGTTCATCGAATGTATCTGTAGGAAGTTGTCGAGAGCTCCATAAAGCGTTTCTCCCATCATCTCCGTAACAAGGATCTCTCTCCATCTGCCAGGGTCTCTGTGGTGTCTGCGTCTCTTTCAGTGTTCTCAATTCTCGACAAAGATCAGTCATGCCTTGTGTCAATTCAGCAATTTGTTCTTTCATTTCTTTGATGGGGTCTTCAAAGGCAGCAGATTGAACTTGCTGAAAAACGGTTTCAACGGATCCGAGGGTAGTTCCTTTTTTGGGCTTATCACCTAACACCCTTGTTATCAAGTCCTTGAAGTCTGCAAAGCTTATAGGTGATTCTTGTCGATGCAACATTTTTACTTGTCCTTTCATATTCGCGTCGTATATTCCATCGAGGAATTGATTGGTTAACGTCTCATCTTCTTCAATCGGTTCTCTTGGGGCACACAACTTTATATCTCGTAATGCCTCCTGTAATACTACAGCGTATTCTCGAAGCGTTTCATGCGGTTGCTGTTTTCTGGAATAAAACTGTGTTTTAAGTTCTGATAGAGTCTTCTCATCGAACACTTTTGCCAATTTGTTCAGTATGTCCTTTGCCGATTTCTTTTGACTTTCCGGCCACGACTTCACTTCCCTTTTTGCAAACCCCTTCAGTTGAGCCAAAAGGATCTCCACTTGTTGGTCTTCATCTAACCTATATACTTGGAACATGGTCTCGATTTGTTCCCTGAAGTCGCGGAACGCATTGGTTTCAGTCGTCCTCATATCTCCAGTATAAGTGGGAAGCCATGGCGCCCCCAAGTAATAGGGCATAGTTATTACTGCCGGTTTACGTGCCATTGTACTTATTCTATCCCTTGCATTTCCTTGGTCCTCGTTGCCAAGCATCTCTTCTTGACTATTGTCTTGAGACATTTTGAGTGATGCTGGGTTAGGTTTTCTCTGCTTTTGATGTACGTATCCTGTTCGTGACACGCCAAATGTGAAATCTATCACGGGTAAGTATATGATTTTCCTTTCTTTGCAGGTTTCCCTTCTTAGGGTCATACACAACTCTTGTCAGTATTCAACAATTTATTATTTCCTTTCAAGTGCAATATAGTATGCAATAGATACAATTCAAGTAATCACAAAATAATTGGAAGATTTTATTGTTCTGGAACAGCAAGAATCTGTCCTCAATTCGATACTCCCACTCTCTCTCTAAGACTGGAGAGGTTAGGACATAAATAATCCCACCTGCTTGCTACAAAATAAACAAGTTATTTGAGGTACTAATGAAATATATATACGGAGCTAATACTATTCAAACAGTTCAATACAATTACAATGTATCACATCAACATAACATGCATAGGTTTAAATATAAAAATCACTTTAGTATTTTTACGCAAACATGTATATATTCCCCAAGTGTACACTAGTCTTTGTAGGATACAATTTAGCACTTTGTATCTTCTGCAGAGTTTACTCATTGACCAAGTCCTGTTACCACTGAGTCACTAACGTCCTCACCTGAGTCCTGTAAGGTGAGTCGTTCAATAATGGCAGAGGTAACTTTCCTTTAGAAAGTATTTGTAATCCACAGAAATAGAAGAAATAAAAATAAATACTTTAACTTTAGGCGTCTGTAAAATATTTACTATTAGATGGAAGTTTTAACTCCTAAGATACAGTACTTTCTTGAGTATAGCTTTAGATTAACTTGTATAGCTCCTTAGTAAGCTGCCTTGTATATAAAGCTTCTGAATGTCCTGTAGTTGAAATTATTATAGTCTTCTCTTGGAAACTAGGTATGTCATGGGTTAGGTAAGGATCCCTGTCCCTGCAGTGTAGCTGATGTCTTTCCTTTTCTCTCTGCTGCAGCAGATGTAACTTCCCTGTAGCTTTCCACTGTTGGACTGGGTTATAATTACTTTACTGCTTGCACTAAATAGCTAGTGTCTCTTTATGTGCTGGGTTACTGGTCTCAACTTCTGCTGAAGATCTGAGAAATGTTTAATGTGCACTTAATCCTTATTACACTGGCACTGTGTCCCTCTCTGTCATGCTGCTGCTGCTGAAAGATGTTTTTACTATCTGTCAGTCTCCCTCAGACTGGACTTCTCTGTGTAGCTATAGGATATACTGAGGGGGCTGGGCAGCACTCACCACTTCCCACTCGTTTTGTCATGCAAGTCTCAGCATTTACTCAGCTCTGTTGCCGCCTCTTATGACTAAGAGATCAGCCTCCTGAACCTCCCCTCCAGGAACTGCGTGCACTCCCTGCCTGGCTGAAGCTCCACTCCTGCAGATTACCTCAGAGAACTGCCTCCTTTTTCTATCTAATATGGGACTCGGGGGATGGATTTGCTCACCACTCCCCTCTGGTAAGTATTATCCTTCAGCACTGCTTTCCTCTTCTACTATGCTGCGCAGCTCTGCTTCTCCACTTTTCCTCAGACTTTCCCTGTCAGCACTGCTCTCCATCTTGCCTGCTGTGTAGCTCTGCCATCTCCCTCAGGGAACTACCAAAAACCGTTTTACAGCTCCTGCTCTTTTTTTTCTCTCTTTGACTCCCCAACTTTATTAACTAGTTCTTGGCTTTTCACAAGAAAAACTCCCCCCTCTAGTGCAGGGAGAATGGTACAGTCCACCAGATTCTGCCATAGAGCAGACTGTTTGGAATGGTCCACTTCGCTGGCTGTAAGGGGTGTTCCCTTATAGTCTGTATTCTCCTTTTACTTGCAGAATTATAACTTAAATGTTTCTTTTCTATGAAAGTTTCCACTGCCCTCCGTGAAGGCATTATAACATATAAGTATTTTGCATGAAATTAGTATACCATTCAACCATAATAAAAGTCCTGCTTTCCATGAGAGTCTCAGTTACTTTCTGTGAAGGCATTTATCTATACACAGCATGAAATGTATACAAGTCTATAACACAACCTTCAGCATCTTACAATAAGAACACCCAGCTTGGCATCATATGCCCATATATGAAGTTATCACACCTGGAAAAGGCAGGGGGCTGGCATAAGAAAAATGCATGGAGATATATTGGCAGGTGCCCTCCAAAGGTACACCCGCAGGATGCCGATGTCCTCAGATACTTGCGGGGTGAGGCAGCATTCCAGTCATAAAAAAATACTGAAAGCCGAAACTTGGTAGACAACATTTCAGCACCTTTTATGTGGTCACCTAAAGTTACCACACCGTATACCCCTTATACAAATCATGTAATTCAATAGTAACCCCCTTATACTGTACTTGCCTCTTACATATTATGACATATGGAATGAGCCAAAATTCACACCGATTGAGCCAAAATTCACACTATGGCAAACAGATTGAGTCAAAATTCAAGTTATGCGACACAGATTAAGGCAAAATTCACATTTTGCCACATGGATTGAGCCAAAATGCACACTATACCAGGCATGTCCAAACAGTGGCCCTCCTGCTGTTGTGAAACTACACGTCCCAGCATGCCTTGACATAGTTTTAGCATTCCCTAATAGCAAAACTGTGGAAATGCATGGTGGAACTTGTAGTTTCACAACAGCTGGAGGGCCATAGTTTGGACATGCCTGCACTATACCAAACAGATTGAGCAAAAATGCACAATATGCTCCATAAACAGGGGCATTTGGCGCGCATTAAAAATTGACACCATAATGCCGATTACATGTTAAGCCACACACCATAATGTCCATTAGGTATTATGCCAAACACCATAATGCCTATTAAAAATGATGTTACATAAGTGTTGCTTACCTACATGTTCATTGCCAGGGGTTCGATGTTCATTGCCAGGGGTTCCATGCTCGTTGCCATGTGGGATTACATGCTCATTGCCAAGGGGGAATACATGCTCGCGGTAACTGGGGGACAGCCACCGCGGGGCAGAAATGACAGCCATTGACAGCAGGGCCAGATTAAAGCAGGGGCAAAAGGGGTCAGTACCCATGGGCCCCCTCTAGCTAGGGGCCCCCTGTGGTTGGCATGTATTTTTAACAAAAACATTATTATTATTTTTTTTAGCTAAAGGTTTTGTGCATGGGAGTGGGGTAGTGCTGCAGCTTCACCTATCTGCCAATGTGACATTGATTAATGGTGCTGAGCATCGGGAGCCAAGGCACACTGACTGCACAAGTGTGCAGTGCATTACTGGGAGTTGACTAAGTCCCATGACACTTTGCACAAGAAGGCAGATGCTGAGAGGTTTATGCTGAGCTCTGATTGGTGGATCTCATTACATGCTTCTCAGGCCTATGGAGGACAGCAGCAACAGCCTAGTCATGGGAGGGTTTTTAATCAGAGGCACTGACACTGTGAGGTCTCCTACAGTCCTACAGAGTAAGCAGTTACCCATTGACCAAGTTTATACTGTCTTTACTCTGTGTTTTGACAGTATAATATTCTCTCATGCAATTTGTGGCCAGTAATGACAAGTGCAAGGGGGTCCCCCCTGTCTAAAGTTCCCCGGGCCCCCCGAAGGCTTAATCTGGCACTGATTGACAGCCGGGCAGAGAGCAGGGGGCTGCCCAGCTGTATTCAGAGCACTGCATGTCCCGGCTATTTGAAATAATACCCCTTTCACACCTGAAAATGCAGGGACTTACCCAGGAATATGATCCCAGGATCATGCAAGGACATTCTCGGACTGGCCCCTTTTACACCAGCCTAATCCCTGCATTTTCTGGTGTGAGGGGGAGAGAAAACCACCGCCGCCCCCTTTAAACAAACAGCTATATCTTCGGAACCAACTGACCCATTTAAATGTAGGCTTCGAATGATTTTGGTCCCGTGAAACTGGGCCGTTTGGTTCCAGAGAATTCTGACCTCAAACAACATGAACCGCCATGAAATTACATTTTAGAAATTAAAAAAAAAATTTGGTTTACCCACAATATCTCTAGAACCAATGAACCCATATGGACCAGGTATCAGATTGAAGGCCCAGCGATTTGGGTTCGACTGAGATCAACCTCGAGCTTCTGTAATGCCGGAGTGGGAACTGACAGCCGTTGGAACCGGGTGGAGGTCGGAATTAGCGGGTCCCATGTTATCCTATGGGGACAACGTTCCAGGTTTGCCTGGTGGTATCTCTGGTTCCCAGGGGGGCTAGCGACACGGGGCTGGGCTCGTTGGAAAGCCCTGACCCTCAGCTACAAAATGTGCCTATTTGGAGAGTGGGCCTGGAGCTGTAGCTCCATCAGGCCCATGGAGCCAAAAGTCCATAGCCCAGAACACCCTTCCTCCATAATGTCAGTGCAGTAGGGCACGCAGGGGGGGTTTCTGAGTACCCAGAACCCCCCCCCAGGAGTCTAAGGGCTGTAGGCTGAAAACTGAGGGTCTCCTCTTTCCACGGGTACAAGAATTTTAAAAATCGGCCCTTGGGAACCGGAGATATCTGACTTCAAAGCAGTGGTCCCCATCCAAGCCTGTTAATTGCTCTTCCCAGTCAGATATTTCAGGTTCTGTCTGACATAGAGTTTTTCTGAGGATATATTCCAAAAGCTGAGACTCTTCCCCTTTGATGGACACTAGTAGCTTGTCTCTACTGCACCCAGAACCAGAGATTTCAGCCTTCCAGCAGCTGGTTACTGCTCCAGCTCCACACACCTGGTATGTAGTTTTATATTCTTGTTGGCAGATTGTTTTGCCTCCTGAACTCTGATCCCCTAGTCCCCAACACCATTTGGTAGGTGGGATTCTCTAGTTTTTAATTCCATTAAAATCTAAGAAATCTATTTCTGGGAACTGGAGATATCTGCAGTCAAGCAAGCTGTCCTCCCACCAGAAAATTATGAATAATAAGCCCACTCCACTATACACCCCTCCTCTACCACCCTGGAAGTAATGTATTAGGGCCCCCTCATTCAGCCCAATGCCCCCCTCTCCCACCCCATCTCCCACCATCTGTGCAGTAAAGGGGCAATTAGTGGAAATTACTTATCCAGGCCCTACATGCTGAGCGGTTGATATAATACCCCCTACCAGTCGCGGGACATCAAAACTTCCCCCACCCCTACTGCTGGAGGATCGGTAGGGGCCCCAATACATTGCTATGCCCAGGGGTCTACACTGCTGTTATGTATGTATGTATATATATATATATATATATATATATATATATACACCTCTCTCTCCCGGCATTCTGTTGCCCCTGGCTTGGGGTGTCTTGCCCTGGTGCCCTCCGTGGTGGATTCTCCACTGCTACACCCTCCTTGTTGGCGGCGGCACTCAGGGACTCCAAACGTGGTTGCTTAGTGAAACATTTATTATCTATGTTTCGGAGGTCTCGCCCCCTTCCTGATATCCTGACGAAGGGGGCGAGACCTCAGAAACGTAGATAATAAATGTTTCACTAAGCAACCACGTTTGGAGTCCCTGAGTGCCGCCGCCAACAAGGAGGGTAAATATATATATATATGTGTGTGTGTGTGTATATTATTATTATTATTTATATACATTTGGTCTATCTATAGTACTTTAACTGACCCGGCATATACTGGGTCACCTAAGTGTCCATCTCTGTGCTTTGCTCCGCCCCTCTGGAAACCCCCTTCTGAAAATCCTGCGTTTGCCACTGAATTAGTGATTGCATGACTGCATGTATAAGCCAAAAAGTGATGTGCACCTGCCCCTACAGGAAAGGGGGAATGAGCTGGCAATATAGTCATCATGAAGCAAGTGGAAGACACAGGGAGAGCAAGTCGTTGTACGTCTTGTGTTTTTATTTATTTGTATCTTCTTCTAATCTTGCAATTAGAAGTTTCTGCCATGGCTTAAAATTAGAAGGTTTCCTGTGCATTATAGTCAGGTTTACCATGGAATCCAATTACTAAATTAACATTATTACAATTAGAAGGTTTTTCCATGGATTCCAATAAGATTTCTTTCGGATGGCAATTGAAGAACTAATTACAGATTACAGTACAAATAAAGATAATTTGTTTTATTTACATGTCCCGGCTATTAGCGTATAATGAAACAAGGACCTCTTACCATGCCTTCCCAAAGTTCTGTCTGCAACAAGAAGGAGGGGAGACAGCTGGACCCGAACCCCTCAAACTAGCCAGGGCACAGGTAAAGAGCACCCCCCCCCCCCTCCTCAGTCCCTGCTGCCCTCTCTGCGGCCCTGGATATTATAGAAAGAAAACTCACTATGGGATACTATAAGCCCTACAGTAAATTATAAGGATGTTAGAAATCATCAGGAAGTTTAATGACCATATAGAATGTAAGCTCTGACAAGCAGGGCCCTCATTTTATTTTCTTCTCTCACTTATACCATCTTCGATGGCCACAAAACCTGCAGTTTTTTGGCACCCTGTTTTACTTATTTAAGTGTCGTCTGCAGATGCAGCTATGTTTGTGTACCGTGCACTTGTCATCTATTGTATTCAACTGGAAGTCACTGTTTCCTGTTTTGCCTTTTTGTTTATGTAATTGGGCGCCGTGGATCCATTGTGGCTATTATGCTTCTACTTTATTATCATCACTTGTGCATTAAATATAATGTATAATAACATTGCTTTTGAATAATAATAATGATGATGATACTAATTGTATAACATTAATTCTGCAGACAGTGACATCTAGTGGTTGTATTTTTTATTTGTTGTATCTTTGCTATGTTTCCCAATCAAGGGCGCACTATTAGCACATCGCTCACACATCACTCTAAACAGCCAAAGCAGCTGGTTACAGATCTCCCTCTACACAAGGGGTCTTGCAAACACATTTAAAACATCTCCTCGAGGGTTATTTTCAGAAGTACTGTAAGATAAACAGTGTTTCTACAAGTGGCACTCTAGTGGCAATCTAAGTTGTATACGCCTCACTAAAAGGACACATGCTGCGCAACATTACAACTCCGAACATGATTGTACCCGCTATCTACTAAATGTAACTCATAGACACAGCGGTAGTGATATATTAGAGTCACTCCTGGGCGCTACTGTATATGTACCTACTGCTGCACAACTCAATCTGGGTTACACGCTTTGGTAACCGAACAATGTAGTACAGATAAATGGGTACTTGTGTAGTTTCACGGCGCCAGCCGGTTTCTACGCTCGGCAAACTATCTAAAATAAAGTCACTTAACTCCATGCCCACGTGGATAGTTCATACCCCCACTATCCACGTTGGCATGGAGTTGATTTTATATAGCGTGGCGAGCGCAGCAAGCCCTGCAAGGGGACTCAGACGCACGGCGCCATGCTGGCACCGTGAAACTACACAAACTACACAAGTACCATGCGCTGTTACTAAAAAGACACAATTATATTTTGTACACAATCTGAAAAGCCCAAATTGAAAATATAAAAAATATGAAAAAAATTTAATAAAGAGACAGTAATTCCATTTCACCTTCTTAAGGTTCTCAAAATATGTATATAACAAATGATATATCGAGATAAAGTATAAAATTAAGTTCCTGGCGTATTCACACCGTGGATCGATGTTTAGCCTCTGCGCATGCATTTATTAGCATATGCGTATGTGCAGTGCTGCTGTGCGGAAGGCTTCGGCGACTTGCATAGGTGGGGGCGGGATGGAGATGGGCAGGGGGTGTTTCCTCCATTCTCACAAAAATGGTGGGTGCGCCCAGGAAAATACTGGGCATCCCCATGCAAATGCGGGACGTCAGCCACCCGCCCCGTTCTCGGACTGGACGTGGCAAATATGACTTTGCGAACAGGGAAAAAATCATTCGATGGTCGGTGACCAACTCAAAATTATTTACATGTGCTCAATAATGTTAATGGGGCTATTATAATCTGTATAGGAAGTTTGCTAATGGGCAGGGGTGCTTTAAAAGAGGAGCCGGCCCTGTGCAGTTTCCTCCATTCGGAGATTCTGCCAAAAAATTACGCAGCAGACATTTTTTTGGGAAGTTCTGGCAGCACTTTTGGTTTCATCGCTGGACTCTGGTGGGTTGCACCCATTATAAATATACCACTGCTAACAGAGTGTTTCAGCGAACTGTAATGGTGTATACACCTTTAATGTAATGGTGTACAATCAGCACAAGTGGTTCACACGAACGCGCGTCCCTGTCAACATGGTGGCAGGGACCGCTTTCCCTGGCCATCTCCGCTTCAGGAGACGGGCAGGTGTCGGAGGGTGCTGGAGGAGCAGCAGGGGAGCTGCAGCAGGTGGCAGAGGGCTCAGGTGGAACAGGACGCGTGAGCCCCCTTCTGGCAGATGGCAGCGACTGGAGGTTGGTGATTCCATAGCCAGGAGCAGTTCCAACAGGAGCTGCTCCATCTGTTAATATGACATCATCAGGAACTGGGCTCCTGAACCTGTTCTGGGCCAAAATGTTCTTTACATAAGATAAGTTTTATTTTAAAGTCTCCTGTGAGTGCCTTTGTTTCTAAATACTATACATATCTCTCTCTCTATATATTTTTTTATTTAATTGATCCACCCCCAGACCCGCAATTTTTCCAGAAAAATAGTACTGCCTGATACAATAGTATGCTGTCTCAGGCACTAGGAGGAGGGTCAGGGTTAGGCTGCGGGAAGAGGGAGGGTTAGGAAGGAGGGAGGATTAGGGGGCAGGGTGAAGGTAAGTATATGTACCTGACCCCTATCAGGATTCTGATGCCTGCACCAATATTCCAATGCCCATGTTTTAGTATCTAACTACATATGTTTGATGGCTGTGTGCCTGCATTTATTTTCTAGGTATTTCACTTAAAAAAAAATATACCAGGTAGATGCCATCCCCAAACTCTGCAAGCACAACAAAAACATGCAGAGTAAATGCAGAAGTTTCATATTTAGGTCTACTGTGTTGTTTTGCCTAAACCGCCCCAACTCAAATGCGGTGAAATATCACTACCGCTAGGCAGCAGGTTAATAATTCCTGCTGTTCATACAGAAACATTTAGCATAATAGACTAAGTAAAAATCGAGTAAATCCTGTGTTCTATTATTTATGAACATGTTGTTGTGGAGTTTTTATTCCAAATTCTATGAGTGGTTTATATTATTCATGGTTAAATTATATGTATTGAGTAACAAGTAATGACCATTAGGTAGAGAATTCAGTTAGCCACTGTAATTTACCATTGGCTAAATGATCCCTCAGGGCTATTAAACAAGCCCCGAAGGCAACCTTTTCCAGGTTTCTATGTGTTAACGCACGTTTACAGTTAATTTACTGAGTAAGAAAAAGACCAAGGCCAACGCCTTTTTTCATGACCGGTAAATTAGCGGGGCTAACTGAATTCCTTTTATGTAAAAATGCTCCCTGGGGGTGTGGCCTGGACGCAAAGAGGAGAGGCTGATCCTCCTCCTCACTGTGATCACTAAGTGCTATTTGCTTCCCGGGACCCTGCACATTGCCTGGGAGCCTTTCCGGGGTATAGCTGGGAGCCGAAGAGCCTTCCTGGCTTGTTGCGGCCAAACCTTCCTTCTGGGGACTGGGGGCCTAGAGTTTTGCAGGCATCCGCCTGGGTATCCAGAGGCCACAGCGCGATCGCAGCAGCTGCCGCTGGACCTCCTGATGCTGTGGCTGTCATCCTACTGGTGTTACACCTGTCTGTATTTTCTTGTGTCTCACCACTAGGGGTCATCAGGCACCTGTTGGACTTGTTCTCTCTAGACTCTGAGGAATCAGGTGCCTGGTGTTAGAGACAATCAGCTTGCATTAGACACCTGTGAAGCTGCCTATTTATTCCCTCTGATACCAGCACTCAGAGCTGGTCATTGTTTTGTCTGTCCTTGGTGTTTGAGGAAATGTTTCCAGCCATTGTCCTGAGTCAAAGATTCCTGTACCTCTGTCAATATTCCTGTACCTCTGCCAAGTTCCTGCCAAAGATTCCTGTACCTCTGCCAAGATTCCTGTACCTCTGCCAAGTTCCTGCCAAAGATTCCTGTACCTCTGCCAAGATTCCGGTTCCTCTGCCAAGTTCCTGCCAAAGTTCTGGTAACTCTGCCAAAGTCCTGCACACACTCCCGTCACTTCACATTATGTTTTGCACCCCAGTCTGTTACCTGCATTGTTCCTATGTACCACATATTCTTTATTAAACATCCTGCAGTTCCCTGCCATCTGTTTATTTTGTGGATGTTTGCTTGGAGCTCCAAGAGTTAACCGTAACAACTGGCTGTGGTATGTGCTGGCAGGCGTCCGCTGCTGGGAGGCTGTGTTGTGCTCCAGGGTTGCAGTGGCTCCTGAGCTTAAGTGGGGGCAGTGGCCATTAATGATACAGGGGCTAGGCCCATGTACCGCTACTCCAGACACAGTGGACGCCTGCAGGGACCCGCCAAGCCAGAAGACTAAGATGGGCCCTGCCTGCATGCACATCCCCCCTGCCCCTTTTATTACACAAGAGCCTTATTGCCTCTGCCCACATAGGAGCCTGGATTGTGGATCAGCAACTGGCACATTTCTCCTGTGCGGACCTTCCTACCTGCTCCCTTCTCCTTTAGGGCGAATAGTGTGACATTGGGAGGTACCCTCTGGACAGATTTTGCATTCTCTTCTTCATTCTAAAGGTGCCTTTTCCTATAATTATCTTTATAGCATGCCAAAACTATTAATAACCGGCTCCATCTTGTAGTCACTTACAACTACAGGTGTTTTTGCATTAATTTCCCTCATCTGATCTCCCGCTCTGCTGCTAATTTGATATACTAGTGCTGTGAGCTCTCTTTTATCACAAATCATTGACTTATAACCTATTTGAATATATGTAAACGTCACGGAGCCATTGCAACGAGACTATCCCCATTCTACGTCCTCTCCTGCGCTTTGCACAGGTTGCTCCTGTGTGTGTGTGATCCACTGATAGCCATTTAATGGCCTGTTAATGCCTACCAAATTGGGGTCACTGTACTGAGGACCAGCAGTCAGCTATGCAAACGTAGATTATAAACTGCTTGCCACTTACATTTCCTCGCTGCCGATCTTTTGGAGTTAAATGTGGTCAGGACCAAAAAGTCATCCTTCAAAGATATTGTTACCCCTTTGAAAAAGACCATGGGGGAGATTCTCTAAGCGAAAAATGCGGTAAAAACCCTGTTATCAGGGTTTTTACCGCATTTTGGGATGCTGTAAGCATCCCCAGCCGGGTTACCCCAGAAAACTCTGGCGATGCCCCATAGAAGCCAATGGGCTTCTACCGCAACCCTCCGCCGCCCCGCGCCGACCCCCAGCCGCCCCGCATCGCCCCCTCACCTGTGTCCGGGCAGCACAGAGCTATGCTGCCCGGACCTGTGACCTCCTTCCTGCACTGATCCTCTTCCGGGTGCAGGGAGGAGAGCCCGGCGCAGCAGCGCCGGGTGTGGGAGGGAGGGGGGAGCCGCCGGGACCTGCTGGGACCCGGCGACTCTCACCGCAAAGGACAGCTCTTATCGCAAGAGCTGTCCTTTGCCTTAATTATTGCATATTTTACAACATATACGATAATTATAAATGCGATGGGCGGCGAAGGGGGGCGGAGATTCTTAGAGAATCTCCCCTTATGTCCCAATCAGACATGAGGCCATTCCTACAACCCACCCCTTCCAAGCAGACCGAGGACTGTGCAACCTTCAGCTCCTCCTCTTCTACCCCTGAAACCCTCTCGTCTTCACCTAAAGTAGACCTGCTCCCCGAACCTCACACAGGGAATAAAGAACTAAAGGATATCCTTGCTTTTATGAAAAACCTCCATACGAAACAAGACCTGCAAGATACTAATAGGATGGAAATGGCTACTGAAAGGCATGATGTAGTACAACTGTCTGACCATGTCTCCACTTTAGAGGAACATCAAGACTCCTCTGACATTTCTCTGAGATCCCTGACCGACGTTGTGAATGCTCAGTCGGCAAAGATCAAGGCATTACAAAACACAGATGATAGACCTGGACAACCGGGGGAGGATAAATAATATTCGGATTAGAGGCCTGCCTGAAGATATGCCCCAAGGAGGTATAGAGGACTCCCTCACATCTTCAACTAAATTCTTGGCAATGAACCCAGCTATCACATCACATTCGATCCTGCCCACCGGGCCCTTAAACCTAGAGGCTTGGCTTCTGATCACCGGTGCAACATCATATGCCGCCTACACTACTTTACCCAAAAAGACAACATCATGCGGAAAGTTCACCAACTGGATGCCATTGATTTTAACAGGTCATTGATACACAATTACTAAGACTTATCCTGCCACACCATCCAGCATCCGAAAGCTCTCAAGCCAATTACAGAGGAGCTCTGCAAATGTCAGATCAAATACCGCCGGAGTTTCCCTCTCACCTTACTGGTCTTGTCTGCTGGGAAACTGCATGTTCTGACCAGAAGCACAAGGATCCAAGAAGAAGGGGCCTGACACCTTTCCTGCCGGCCAAGACAATACTGTGACATGACTGCTTCTTATGTTTTCAGATTTGACATGCTCTTGAAACCCAAGAATTATCTATGCCATCTCCTCCTACAGCGAATATAGGTGAGGGATTTCCATTCTCTGCCTACAGTATTCATTGTGTCAGTTATAGCTTTTATTATCTGTATTTTCAGGTTTCATTGCGCAAGGTTTCTTCCTCATTTTCAGGCTGTTTATTATCTGCATCAATGTTTATATCCCTTAGCATCGCTCATTACCTTAACTAAATTTAGTTTATGTATCTGCATGGCGGGTTTTGTTACATTGTTTTGATTTCTCTTTTTTTTCTAATGTTTCCTCCCTTCTCTGGTCCTACTTATTCCTGTTCTTCCCTTTCCCTACCTTCCCCCTGGCCTTTCCAGATAATACCACATATTGCCCATCTACTTGGCCCCCATGATGCAGCCAGGCAAACTTAAAATCGCATCTATTAATGCTAAAGGTCTTATTGTCCCAGAGAAGCGGTCCATTCTCTTTAGATCCCTTTGGTCAGAGAGAGTAGATTTCACCCTTATACAGGAGACTCATTTAAAAAATGTCAGCCCGTACCCCCATCTCTCCAAAAATCTACAAGTTTCTGATATTTCGGTACAGAGAAGTGTCCCAGGTAGTGTCCCCTTTCAGACCGCACTTTTTACCCAGTATTTTGCAGTTTCTTTACCGATTCAAAGCGGTAATTTGTGCAGTCTGAAAGGTGCAGAGTGAATTTACTGGTTCTATGAAACTGATATTTCTAAACGGTAATAAAGCAGGGTCCTACCCGTTTCAGACCAGTTTTTTTTTTCATCCACTGTTTTCTATGGGTTTAAACGGGTTCAGTGTTGTGAAGGGACAAAAACTGCATTGAAATACCGTTTAAAGATATGCAGTGTGAAAGGGGTTTTAGCTGGCAGACCCGTTTTTAGAAACATTTTAAAATACCTGGTCAAAGCCAGTTTTGCGGTCTGAATGCAGCATTATTGGTACATTGCAAAATTTCTATGCACCCCTACACATTTATTGTGTCATTGTTTAATGGGTGGCGCATAAACGTTCCCTCAGAGGTAAGCTAATACAATTTGTCTCCCATATAGCCGCCTGCTACAAAAGATCCATATTTTTTTGGAGACAACACATAGATCCTCTCTTCCTCAGACTGACTATGAGGCATTGATCGAGGCACGGGTGCAATTACATAAAACTTTTACTGAGGGTACTCAACTGTCCATTCGTAGATGTCATTTGTGGCCTTCTAATCCAAGCCCTTAGAGCAGAGAGAGCAGCTACTTTCATTAGCACTATGGATCTGGATCCCCCCATTTAAGACCTTTGAAATTGCGGCCTGCTTCAATCAATACTTCTCAGCCGTATACAATCTAGACCTGGGGTAGGCAACTCCAATCCTCTAGAGCTACCAACAGTTAATGTTTTCCAGATCTCCTCACAGAATCACAAGTGAAGTAATTAGCTCCACCTGTGGATCTTTTAAAATGTGTTAGTGAGTAATGAGTGCACCTTTGCAGCAGCTAGGTTGTCTGAAATATGTGAACTGTTGGTAGCTCTCGAGGACCGGAGTTGGCTACCACAAATCCCCTGATAGCTATTTACCGCATGAGTGAATACATGGAAAAGTTTGCCTTTTCCATTCTCCCCACTCCTGATAGAGATTCCTTAGACAGGCCATTCACCCTACAAGAAGTAAAACAAGGAATAACTTCCATGCTGATGCGTAAAAGCCCTGGGTCAGATGGGTTTTTATCTGCCTTATAAACAATTCAAGGACATACTGGCCTCTAGGCTCCTCTGTGTCTTTAATTCTATTTCTGCAGAAACACACTTCTCCAGACAATCTTTAGAAGCCCATATAACAGTAATTGATAAACCAGGAAAAGACCCCTCAATATGCTCGAGCTACAGACCCATCTCATTGATCAATGTGGATATCAAACTGTTTGCAAAATTATCAGCATACAGGTTAAATAGCTTTCTTCCCTCCCTTATTCACAACGACCAAGTGGGATTCGTCCCAGGTCAAGAGGCAAAGGATAATACTACCAAATTGTTGAACCTGATTCACCTAACCGCCCGCAGCGATACCTCCACCATCTTTCTATCTACAGATGCCGAAAAAGCATTTGATAGAATACGGTTTAGCTTTATGAGGGTGGTGCTTGAGCATGTCAGACTGGATCCACTAGCACTTCATAAGACTCTGGTGCTTTATTTTATGGTACGAGATTAATTCTAGAATAATTATTGGGGGGTACTTGAGAATATATATAATAAAAAAATTCTCACTAGTAAAATTATCATTCCTTTCTTATAGATTCTTCTTTTTTTAATTATATAAACACCATCCAAGGGTCTCCTACAAAGGAATAAATCACATTTGGTAGGTTAATACCCCTTATATAGTAATTTTTGAAAAAACTACACATTCTAGTTCACTTATATCACATTGTGATTTCAGTAGGATTACCAACACGGACCGCACAGGACCTCTCTTATGATAATAGGAAATCCTATATCAACTGGAAGGTGCATATTTCTTTGTTCTCCACATTTGGTTCACCACCATCTTTTTCTGTTCTTTCTTGTTCTCTCCTTTTTCTTCCTCTTATTTTATTGGAAATATAATTCCATCTTAAAGGGTTTTTTCTATGGAAACTTGCTCACTCCTTTATGAACTCTGTTTACCTGCATATATTATTGTATGTATTATATAAATGTTTGCATTTATAGATTATACCTGTTATTCCCCTGATGAAGTCTTTTTAAAGATGAAACGCGTTGGAACATTTCTCCGTTTTACGACTGCCTATTGAAGGATCAAATAAAGCAATCGCTTGGATGAAATTTTCGTCAATATTTTAAAATTATTTTAAAATTGTTGGTTTCATAAGGACTGTACACTGATAGATTGGCGCCTCACCACTATTGGGGATAAGATTGTGGTATTTGATCCCTTGGCCCTCGGGGAACATTGTGGTTGGGCTGTCTATTTACTTAATTGTTGATATATTTCTGCATATAGTGCGTGGAGGAATATTGGGATTTGATATATAACAGTCCAGCAGAAGGAAGCACACGGACACACAAGGGTTAAATTTTCCAGATTTCCAACCCTTGTGTGTCTGTGTGCCTCCTTCTGCTGGACTGTTACTAATTACTATTTAGAGTGCACCGGGTTTTACATGTATGTAGAGTGCCGATATATTGGAATATATATATATATATATATATATATATAACATTTTCAAATATATATAGAATTACTAAGATTTCTATGTAGGGCCAGATGAATAGAGTGTATGACTGCAATGGCACAGGTAATAAGTATAAATCCCAGGTATGGCAGCATTTTGAAATGTAATAAAAGACAGTGTGACTGAATAACATATAACTCTCAAGTTAAGTTCATGAATGCTTTACATGCATTACTGAAAGAAAGTGGTGGTAGAAGGAAACAGTCGCAGTCAGGAGATGTCAAGCTTCAAAGAGAAGGAAGGCTATAAGTGAAAGTAATTAAAACATATAATTAACAACAGCCTAGTTATGACCCTGCACAGCAGGTAAAAAACACCTCTCACCTCTAAAACTTCACAGGAACCTGTATTATTCTTAGTATTATTTTAACAAGATTCTTAGGTGCGGTTTCATTTATTTTAGAATGTCAGAGTGTCAAATTGTATTTGCTGGTTGAATGAAAATTATAGACCCAATTGTTTTATAAAAATTACCCAGAGGATCTTTTAAATACATACAGAATAGTTCATTATTTTAAAGAGTTGAATTAGCATTCAATCACAATATAAAAAAAATGCTAAGAATTACCATTTTGATTTGTTTTTCTGGTCTTGTTATGAGGTAATAAGATAATGAGAGTCTTAATATGACAACCAGTGGGACATTTTTGATATGGTCCAATTAAATGCTATATAGCTAGATGGCAAATACAAGTTTTGTTTAGAAGAAATGACCAGGACGTTAAGTCATTAACATATATAGCCAATGCAGGTCATTGCTGTGATAAGATAAATAAGGATTACATTTATTTAAAAAGGCATATATTACAATTTCACGTTTTGAACTCTCAAGTTTATCTAACGTAAAATATTCTTAATCAAAAGTACTTATGCTACATAAAATTGTTAAGACATGTTAAAAACTCAATGACATAATTTAACACAAAGTACCTTAAAAACTGTCAAAAGATTAATCAGCAACATATTTAGTATTATTAGGCATAAATTCGTTAGACCAGTAAACTGGCCGCATTTGGGTAATAAGTCAGAAGTAAACTTGATTTGAATAAATCTGATTTTAACACAGTGGGGTGCATTGTGTAGCTTATGATTTAACTGTGGTCAACAATCTAATAGAGCATTTACAATAAAAAAAAGAAATATATGTACCTCTTTAATTAAACATTGGCTCGCATTAATAAACAGTATGCATGATGAATTATGGCTTATGTTTAAAAGCCCAATCAGTCACATTCCCAGGTCTTGTAGGAAAACAACTTATCAACCACTCTGGTAAAGTGGGCAGGTAAGTATTTTCCTGATGTAAGTAAATATATCCTTATTCAATTCATTCTTTGCACCATTTTATCGGTCATAGCCAAAATGAGGATAGTGTTCACTTTTGTCTTTAGAGTTCCATTTACAAATGTCAAACAGTTTATATATTCTCAAGTCGCAATAGGAAAAAAATCCTTTTGTTGGGAACGTCACTTCATAACTGGCCATCTGGGGATCCTATGCAGGCAGCTTGTGTAATATTGTGTTTTTCAGGTAGGATCATTGCAATATTCTGAGTATGGAAATCTTGGGTACTGGACTTCCAGCTAAAGGCTTTTTTTGCAGTGCAGAGCGGTGGCTTTCTAATGATTGTCCTGGGAGAATGTAACCGTAAAAAGCAATACTGCATGTTTTATTTGAGATGTCAGTCCTACTACAGAAAAAAATCCTGTCCATATTATTAAAAGATGTGTTCATTAGTCCGAGTACTAGACATCAATGGTTTTCCTAAAATAAAGAAAACATAAATCAATACTTACAAACATAAAACAACTTGGAAATTAACAAGAGAGGTCCAAGATGAAAGGATGTAATAATCTAGGCCAATTGTAGACACTACACTAGAGGTGCCAGAATCCCCCCCCCCCCCCCCCCCCCACAAGGCGCACTTGGGACAACTCGAATCAGCCCTTCCCCAACATTTAAAGAGCCGCACAGGAGTCATGTAGATTATATATATACCAAGAAGAGTTTAAGTCAGTCACCCACTAGATGAGTCCACAGTCTTTAATTTGCTCGACTCCATAGGACAGAGGTTTCCAAACTCTGCCATTACAGACAAGGTTTTAAGGATATCCATGCTCGAATACAGGTGACATAATACTGCAGTCAATATGATTCAATCATTTGGGCTCAAGTATGGGCATGGATATCCTTAAAACCTGGTCTGAGTTAGGGAACCTCTGCTATGGAAGGCACACAATTTGTCATGGATACAGGTGCACTTTTGACTAAGGACAGACATGCCTTAACACAGGCTTTCAAATTTATACAGGTTGAGTATCCATTATCCAAACTTCGGTTATCCAAATTATTCCAAAATCCATACATTCAAGATAGTGAATTAAAAAAAATGTCTTGCTAAAAACCTACTGGGGACATCTGTAACAGCACTACTGAGGACATGATATGTAACTGGCACTACTGGGGACACCTGTAACAGCACTCCTGGGGACATGATGTGTAACTGGCACTAAATATGTGCAAGACAATGATTGCCCATTCAAATTCAGTACCTGAGATAGGACACAAACTTTGTTTACAGGTTTTGAAATCTTGTTTTATGCACAAATAAAATATATTTGTGTGTATTTCATGTGTTTGATGTGTTTGTACAACATAAATGCAAGCTACCTCAAGATACTTCATTGAAATATAAAAATATTCTGAAATACGGAATAATCCGTAATTATATAAGGGATACTCAACCTGTACACTTATTCCGAAGTACAGTACCTCTTGTTGATGTGCTTTATCCTGCTGATGGATACCATTGGTAGACCCTGAGTTTCCAGCCACCTATCATGAAGAAAATATAATCAGATAATGTACTTTTCAAGTGGAACATGACGTTTTACACTATTTGGCCGCATTTGTGTGACCACACCATTGCATATTCAAATTACGTATGGCCGCCTTGCACTTCCCTGTTTCGCCTTACAAGTGGTAAGGAGTCGTCAGGTTCCGATACGGACAGATCTATAACTGGGCATAAGTGTAAATTTACTTTCTGAAGGATTTCACAGGAATACAGTATAGCCAGGCAAACTGACATAGTACTCAGTAAACCTGAATCCGGGCCAAAGGCAGAAGATAGCTTCACTTCTCCCTGAGCCACCAACAACTAAACATTAAATTGAACCCAAATATTTACATTTGTCTTCAAATATAAAACAAGTATAATGCCCCCTTCCCACTGCAGCTAAAAAACGGTAAATTGCCGATTTTCAGCGCAATTTACCTTATAAGGCTGCAGTGGGAAAGTGCCAGAGTTGAAATACCGTTTAAAGCTAAATGGTATTTCAACCCGTTTTTAAAGCAGAGTCCTACACGTTAAAATAACGTTTAAGAGGCAGTGGGAATGCCTCTTAAACGTTATTTAGCCTCCAGGCAGTCCCAGTGCCTGATTAGAACTAGTAGTTCTCACTTTGTGCATGTGTAATGAGTGCACGTGCATAATAATGAGCCGCTCATTACATATGTGCATATGTAATGAGCGGCTCATTATTATGCACGTGCACTCATTACATATGCGCAAAGTGAGAACTACTAGTTCTCATCAGGCACTGGGACTGCCTGGACCCCCGCTGCATACCTCCCAGCAGTCCCGATTTTATCGGGACAGTCCCGATTGTCAGGGCCTGTCCCGATGTCCCACCCGTGGGCGGCAGTGTCCCGCGGTGTGGGGGGGCTGTTGGGAGTCCCCCCTGTCAGCTGCTAAGCAGCGGGGAATAAACGCTGTGCGCATGCGCACAGCGTCTATTCCCGCAGCCAGGGGACTGGGGGCATGGCTAGAGGCTCACAGAGCCTCTGGGTCATGCCCCCATAGCGACAAATTGGGGGCGTGGCCTCGCGGAAGAGCCGTGAGTATAGGCCACGCCCCAAATTAGGCCACGCCCCTGAAAATTTCAACGCGCCTCCGGCGCGCAGGAGCATCGTCCCGCCTGCAGAACTTCAAAAGTTGGGAGGTATGCCGCTGCCTCACCACTGCCCTGCATTCCCGTGCAGGTAAGTACAAGGGGAGGGGAGGTGGGGGCACAGGGCAGGTACGGGGGTTAGGCACTCTTTACACTTGGGGGGGGGGGGGGGGAGGGATTAGGCACTCTTTATACTGGTGGTGGGGGGGGGGGGTTAGGCACTCTACATTTTACACGGTTCACTGCAATGGGAATGGTACTTAAATGGTATTTAAAACGGTAATCTGCTGCAGTGGGAATGCTAATACCGTTTTAAATACCATTTAAGATTACCAGTACTTTAAACTTGTCTGCAGTGGGAAAGCAGCATTAATCACTTTATTTTCTAATTCAAATGTGTATTTATTGTTTTTAACCAAAAGGCTGCACTGTATTACCCCTTACCTACACTAAGTGGCACTATACAAATATGTTTTATTTCACAAATATGTCACTTCACAAAAACATTTCCAGACATATTATTGTTTATTAATCTCTTATAATACACAAGGAAGCTATGGGAACTTTATGCTCTATGCCAGCGGTTCTCAAACTGTGAGTCCTGACCCCAAAGTGGGTCCCGTCCTTCTCAGCATGGGGTCACGTCTCCATGTTGCTGACCATCAGGCTAATGACTTTTCTAATTTCAGCCAGTGAGTCAAGGAGTCTGAAAAATCTGCTTAATTGTCTGTTATGTTAGACTCCTCTCATCATGTTGTGCCTCCACAATGCTGCCATGTATGTGCTGTCTGCTGACTACACGTGTGATGTGATGACCTTCTGCAGTAACTATCTGGGGTCCCATAATTATTTTTGTTGTCTGATGGGTCCCAGAGCAAAATAGTTTGAGGTCCCCTGCTCTATGCCATCCTTTACTCTTCCTTTACTAAATGTCATGTTAGACACAAGAACATTTGTTTGCAAACAAAAAAAAATCATAAGTTCATGTATATGCTTGCACCCATGTATTGACCAGGATAGGCGCGAATGCGATTGTCAGTAGGTGTATTTGCATCAAGTGCTCGATCCCTTGTGCAAGATTCAAGCGGATGATAAGTGCAGTATTCTGTATATTTCTTAAACAGTGTAGCTCACCTCTGATGGGTGCAGCCAGTACTATCATGTATAACCCAGGCTGGCAGCACTTGTGGAAGGGAAGGGGGAGGGGATTTTTTTATGCTTTTTTTTTTTGTTCAATAAATAAAAATACTTTATGACAGGGGTTGCCAAACCGGTCCTCGAGATGTTCTGACAATTAATATTTTCTAGGCCACCTGTGGATCTGTAGAACATCTCGGTTAGGAATGATTGTACCACATGTTGGTACTATTAGTAAGGACTACACCTGTACACCAGCTGGGTGGTCTTGAAAACATGAACAGTTGGTAGATCTCGAGGACTGGTTTGACCACCTCTCGTTTAGTACTATGCAGCTCAGCATATCTCCCTCATTGTACCTTTTTTGGACACATTTTATGCAAAACCAATCTCAAATCCAGTATTTACAACTGTCTATACTAAACATTCCTTTCCACATTTAAAAGTGCAGCATGTAGGGCAGTGGCATTGACGGAATATTACACAGAATCCAGCACATTCTGGAGTACCTCATTGGACAATGTTGCTATAACAATTTATGGGGCTGATTATTAGAAAGTACTTACAGAAGCTGGCCAGGTCTGCAGGGCCGGCAACAGAAATCTTGGGGCCCGGTACACTGATATCTCTGGGGCCCCCCTAACCACGCCCCCTTGAGCAGAATATTTTTAGTATACTGCATATTGAATGTGTTTTTTATTATTAAAAAATACACAATTAATAATCATTAATACTGGAGGGGTGTCTGGGTAAGTACCCTTATAGGAATCCAGGCAGGTGCCTTTATAAACCATTTCTAGGGACTGCACTGCCACAACTATGCTTACAGCCGTCAGAACTTAGGGGCCCCTCACAAGCTTGGGGCCCGGTACAGGTGTCCCTTTGACCCCCCCCCGTCGCCTGCCCTGCAGGTCTGCATGACTCGCTTTAGATAGATATACCACCATGGAATGGAGCACCCTAGCTCTTATCCATAGAGATAACTACAACTGAATTTAATTTCATGAGTTATTATTGTGTCCAAAAAGTAACATTTTTATTATTATTATTATTATTATCATTATTGTTTATTTATATGGCACCGCAGGGGTTCTGCAGTGCCTAAAAATACATAGATGAGCGAAAAACAAGAAAATAATGAATTACAGGCAAATTAGGACAAGTTTATGGTAAGTAAAGACAGTTCCAACAATGGACAGGACACCAATTATGAGGGTGGCAGATCTATCTATCTATCTATCTATCTATCTACTATTGTAAAGCACAACGGAATGTGTTGCGCTATATAAGAAACTGTAAATAAATAAATCTATCTATATATATCGCTAAGAAAAACACATGAGATGAGAGGGCCCTGCTCACGAGAACTTACATTCTAGAGGGTAGAGGCAGACAGACTGGGATGACCTGGTAGGGATAACCTACAGCAAAGGTCATTTACTAACAGTACGTTTTATTTTGTGCGAATTTGCTTCACCATAGATGCAGACCAACATTCCGTTTGCTTTTTTGGAACTTCCCCAGTAATAGGGTGAGCTTACTTTCCAGGATTTAAAAAAAAAAAAGTCACTTTAAACTCCAGTTTACTTTTGCCGGGGCGACGCTTATCTGTTTGCTAGGCTACGTGTATACTCAGCCTAGCGTACAGGTCTGAATCAGGCCCTTAGTTGTATATCATGTATGAGCAATTTGCTTGGCATCTTCTGCCTTTTATCGAAAATATATATAGCCATGCAAATTATTTTGCAAGCTATGCTATAAAATAATTATGAGGTCCTGGATTAATAAGCTAAGTGGAAACCTGCCTGGACAGAATGGATTTCTAAACATAGAATACTGTAGACGCTGAGTCACAAAGGATAGTATATTGCTGATGGGAAATAGAAAGGCAAAAGATGCTACTTATTATTTCTTTAAATCGGCAGTATATTTCTCTACGGCAGATGCAATTTCTACATCTGCAAAACATGGCTACCAAGGTCAGCACATCTGTGTCTTTGGGTGCAGTCATTGACTGCGAGGTGCCCGTGTCCGGATAATCAACCCTTTGACCTTGCAGAAATTACCACCGAAATTGCATCTCTCCGCAAGGAATTTCGACCTGCATCTTGGAATACATCCCAACTTTGGCCAGAGGAAAAGGAGACAGACAAGTGAGTGTATGAAATTAGGAGTCATTACTTCACCGTGGAACATGCCCAGTCCCTCGCTCCGGGTGCATTGACACTGCAGGTATACGCACAATATATAATTATATATTTACTGCTTAGAGCAAGTGAGAGCCCCCCCCAGCACACACACACCCATGGGATACATAACTGGGGCAAAGTGCTCAAAAATGGGACTGTCCTCACAAACAGTTGTGAGTTGTGACCTAAAGCAGTAAACAATCATCTTGGACTCATGCACAATGCAACTCGGACAGATGCGCAGACTGAATACACTGACCGATTGCATGTAGCATCAACAGAACAGCACTTCTGAATCAGGTTCATGTGGTTTATAATTAAATGTATTCTAAGGGTACATTTACTAAAGCTTCTACAATGAAAAGATGTGATGCTGTCCATAGTAACCTATCAGATTCGGTCTATCATTTCTCTAGAAAAGGAATGACAACATTTGATTGGTTTCTATGGGCAACATAACCTTTTTTTTTTTTTTTTTTTTTTAGAAGCTATATTAAATGTACCCCTAGATGTTTTCCTTGCTTTACATCTTCTCACCTTCAGATCTCTCTTAAGTTGATGAACCAAACACATTAGGCTTCTGCTATTTTCATGTTCACCAAATGAGAGCTGGGTATTTGATGACTCTGGGCCTTATTCAGACCCGATCTCTGGGCTGCGATTCTTTGGAGCCCAGCGATCAGGTAAACGCCACCCCCCACATTCTCCCACACCCCTGTGCATGGCTGAGAATCCGTTTGCACTCGTGCACACTGGGGAATAACCATTTGCAATCACTCACCATCTAATGGTTTTCCCCCTGTTCAAAGCTGCAGAATAAGTGTAGACTTTATTGAGGCTGCGATCACTGTAGGAAGATGGAGGCAGCTGCTGATGACAGCGGCCCGCCCTCCTTATGGCTGGGCAACGCCTGTGTTTTATGGGACACTCCCAGAAAATGCCAACATGCCACCCCCAAATGCCCGGCATTTGTCATACAAATTGCAGCTATCGCTGGCTGTGATTGCACAGACCACTCGCGTATGCGCACTGCGACCACGCACATGCGTTCGATAATTGTATTTGCAGCTGAGCAGTAAAGTCTGAATTGGGCCCTTTATTCAAACAAATTACTTATTTATACAGGATGGACCAATATTACACATTTATACCTAACAGAAAGCATACCCTGAATTTATGTTTCCTAGTCCAGGAAGTGAATTAGTTAAATAGGCAATATGAAAAAAATGTAAATAAACACTGTTTATGTGGAGCTCGCCATACAAACTGCTGGGAAAAGAGTGGTCTGTAAATTGGGATAATAGAGAGGGAATGAGATCAGATGCTAACTATACAGGGAATAGATACGCAGGTAAACAGATGACTCAGGGTAAAGTAAACATTGATGTAAGACAGAAGGAATATCGGAAGAATGGCAGGATGTGGAAGGGAATTAGGATATGATAGGATCAATGAACATTGGCCCTTATTCCAGGGTCGAAACTAGGCTTTCCTGCGCCTGGGGGAACCAAATGACTGAATTGCAAGCTGGAGGCTGAGCGACCACCCCCCTCCCCCCCGACCTACCTATGTGCAGTGGGGGTCCGAGGACGGGCAGTGGGGGTCCGGGGATTGGCAGAGGCGGCTTTCCTTTCACTTGTAACAAGCTATGCTATTCGCCTGGTGGCGGGAAGAACTGCTGATTTTGAAAAGACTTGCCGGACGCTGATTGGCTGAAAGAATTCATCAGCGTCCGGCAAGTCTTTTCAAAATCTGCTTCCCGCCAGGCAAATAGCGTAGCTTGCTTCCAGCTGCTGCTATGCCCGTCCCCGGACCCCCACTGCCCACCCCCGGACCCCCGCTGCCCGTCCCTGACAGCGCCCAAGCCCCCCCCCCATGCAGCGCCCGGGGCACGTGACCTCCCAGCGCCCCCCCCCCAGTTACAGCCCTGACTTATTCTGGTTCACTCGCAAAGGCAAATTCCTTCTTAAATGGGTGGAGTTTTACTTCAAAGTGAGCTCTATATTGCAGTGTAAAGTCAGTATTTTCCCTGCACAGAAACAAAATCTAACTCTCTGGGCAGTATTCAATGAGAAAATTCTCCGTGCATGGAGAGCGTTTTATTTCGCTCTCCATGCACTCTCCGTGTTTTTGCGGAGATTCTCCATGTTTGGAGATTCTCCGTCACGGCACTTTATCCACTATTCAATGTGGCTGATGCTCGCCGCCACTCGCGGCGAGTCTTAACCCCTGCAGCGGACGAGCGTCCGCGGTAGGGAGCTTTCAGGGAGCCGGGGGACGGAAGCAGCCAGAGAGATTAAAGTCTCCCTGGCTGCTCCAGAGGAATGTGGTGGGGAGGGGGGCTCCCCAGGACCCAGGCAGCACAGGCTGCCCCCCCCCTATAGCCAGCGGGGGACCCAGTATTCACTGCACCCGATCGTGCATATTAACGATCGGGTGCAGTGAATATATGAATATCTAATGAGCGGCTCGAGCTTTCCGGCCCCCTGCTGGCTGCACTGTGTAAACAAAAAAACCCAAAAAATTAAATTATTTTTTTAATTAAATATATATTCATGTGCTATAAGCACATGAATAAAAATAACATGCCCCTTCACAGAAAAAAAAACCCAGATTTTTTGACACCAAAATTAAAAAAAAAAAACCTTTTAGTTTAAAAGTTCACATTCCAGCTCCCCATCAAAAGATGGAGAATTGCTACACGGAGAGACACGGAGAAAATCACTTAGAAAGACGGAGAATATTTCACATTGAATAGGGTTGCTCGCTTTTGGAGAGCAAAATGCTCCGTCCAAGGCGAAAAAAGCAAAAATTCTCCATAAAACACAGAGAATTTTCTCATTGAATACTGCCCTCTCTGCACATGTTACATCTGCCCCCACTGCAGTGCTCATGGTTTTTTCCATTTGAGAAGGAATTTGCCTTTGCGAATGAACCAGAATAAGGGCCGTAGTTTCAGACTTCATTCAAGCAATGTGTACTCTCAAATGGACCACACTAGGAGTACATATTAAAACTGCTACAAAGTATAAAATAGCCAAACAGCTGTCAGGACACATTCATAGCACAAATCCAACAATAATCTGCAAAATACATTCTCTTCAGGATTAGCAGCTTCCATAGGTCAACAGCATATGTTTTACAAAAAAGAATCACATGAGATTTAGCAAGTTCTTATCACAGAGACCCTGGTATCTGAGTCTAAGAGGGCCGTTGAATTAGTGGTGATGTGCTGGAGATGTTCGGTGGTGCACATATATGCCAATTACTGTAACATCGATAATTTTCCCACACACCCTAAAAAGTAGACCTAGCAATGTTGCTGGTTGAGTTGTGCTATGCCTATTCTGAGATCAGCCAGTCAGCTAAATCAATTGTTCCCCAAGTGCATTACATAATTAATAACAGCTATCCCAGGGATGGAATCATGACCAATACAAACTGTTCTTGTTCTCAGAAATGACTAAAATATACCCAAATATTTGAAAAGCATTGTTGTGTTCCCACCTGAGATTTCTCAGTACTGATCCTCATGGCCTCCATTAACTTCTCCACTTGATGACCCTGGTCTAGAGCTATTCGAAGTGCATCTTCGGTGCTGCCCAAACGTTGCTGTAACCTGATAACCTCTGACTCCGTTGCTGGGTCGATTAATGAGTATCTCCTCTGGTCTGAGACTGATTTCTCTTTATCCTGAGGTGTAAAGGGAAAATTGGATAAGATATGAAAATATCTGCACATACACAAATTAATTTACAAAGGCTGTGTATTACCAAAACTTGTGCTTAGTTTGTTTCTCAGGCATTTGGGTATCATATGATGCTAGTTTTTGGTTCTTCCAGTGCTTAAGAATAGCAGATTATTCCAAGATGGGAAATTCACGATTTTACTTACCAAAACCATTAATTTTTCTCTAAGTACTTTGATTTCCTCTTTTAACTTCTGCTCTTTTGCTCTCCAGTCTGCCTTATGCAATTCCCGGCTTAGGTCTTTCTCCGGTCCTGGAGAGTGCCGATTTGCTTCCAGTAGCAAAGCTCTCAGTTCATTTAGATTCCTACAGTACCATAATGTGACAAGCAGAAAACTATTAGTCGCATCTGAATCAAAGATAGAAAACATTCAAACAAGTTATGATATGAAGACCCTTGGCTTCAAATATGAAACTTCAGCCTCTTTTAATTTGTAAAAATGGCACCAGTTGTCTGAACACTACATGGAACACTTTGTCCCACAAGGTTCCTCTTCCATTATTTTAATGGTTATCTGGGTGTTCTGAGAAATTGCTCTATGGACTTCTTGTACTTAAGTTGTTTGATCTAAGATGATATCATGTTGCACTGGATGCTTTCTTTCATTTGGTCCCCTCCCCCCAATATCCTTGGGTTTCCTTTCACCATTTTATCTTACCCTACTGTTCTATTTCTCAAATTGTTGTACATCTGAATGTATGAGATGTGCTGTACAACCGCCACCACCCCTCTCCTCTACTGGGCATGTGGCAGTGCATTCATATTTATCGTCCGCCTCTTTGCCTACTATCACAGAGGCCCAGCAAGCCATTTAAAATGCAGATATTTGAGGTGAGGAGACGACTGCCGCAATAAAATATATGCAACCCTCTGCCGTCCTGGGTCCAGACAATTTCACAGCCCAATATTATAAAGTGTTCGCAAAAGAGCTCTCCCCTCACCTTTTTTCAGTAATACACTAAATAGAGCACATTTCGCTCCAGCATCCCTGGAAGCTGATATCTTTGTGATTCCGAAACCAGACAGAGACCACATGCAATGTGCCAACTATAGGCCACTCTCCCTACTTAATGTTGATCTTAAAATATATGCTAAAATACTAGCGTCCCGTTTAGCCCCCTTTCTTCGACATCTGGTGCACCCAAACTAAGTGGGTGTCATACCAGGCCGCCAAGCCTCTGACAATACTAGGAGAGCTATTGATATATTATTGATATAATTCACTCTATCCATAAACAAAATTACATTCCCTGGTCCTAGCACTGGACGCCAAGAAAGCTTTCGACCGCATATCGTGGCCCTTTGCTTTTGAAGCAGTTAGAACAATTGGATTCACTGGTAAATTCCTCCAAGGTATTATGGCATTATACAACCCCCCCATGGCAATGGTCTCTGTCAATCATCTCAGTTCTTCTTCTTCTTTTGGAATCATTAACGGTACAGGGCTGTCCATTGTCGCCCTTAATTTTTGCTCTTGTCATGGAACCCCTGGCGGGAGGATTCAAAATAATGTAAAATAAAATAGGTTTCCTCGAGATTAATCTTTATTCTGGCTATTCTGGATATAAGATCAACACATCTAAAACGGAAGTACTTGATTTTTACATTCCGGGCTCGTCAACACTTACTCTAGAAGATGACTTCCCCTTTAAATGGCATACACGTAAAATAACATTTTTGGTAATTTATCTTATGCATTGCCACTATCAATTATTTCAAGCTACCATACAGTATATACTCGAGTATAAGCCTACTTTTCCAGAAAAAAATGTATGCTGAAAAAGCCCCCCTCGGCTTATACTCGAGTGAGGGTCCCACTTGAGTCAATAAGTTTTCCCAGTTTTTTGTTGTGAAATTAGGTGCCTCGGATTATATTTAGGTCGACTTATACTCGAGTATATACGGTACTTTTCCTAGAATACTGGACAGAGTTAAATCTGATTTACAATCCTGGTCGAATTACTTTATCTCCTGGATTGGCATGGTTAACACGGCGAAGATGAATGTACTCTCCCGACTCCTTTATCTCTTCCAAACCCTTCATTATATATATATCCCCACATGTATTTGTTTTTAAAACATCACACATCACGGCTATTTTTGGGCTAATAAATTGGGCTATAATTGGGCTAATAAAGCACCCCCGATTTTTACAGATATTATTTAGCTGCCTAATTGGCCCAATGTGTCCATTGGTGTAATCCAAAGACAAATATGGTATGGCCTACTATTGAGGCTAACTATTAGCTTATTCCCCTCGCCAATAATCCATTTTTTTCATAATCCAGACTTTGCTGCAGGTATGCATGACCTGTAATTTTCTTCATGGAAAAATAAAAATATTTTATATGTAAATGACATCTCTAGGGACCTGTCTTTTCCTTAATTTACCCAAATCCAATCGAGGAAGAATATCCCTCCCGGGGATTTTTACCAATATTTGCAGAGGTACTCTTTACTTAGTTGGGCGCCCATCGCGGGGATCGCGGGCATCGCGGCCAGTACATTAACGGCCGCGACGCGATGCCCGCGATCCCCGCGATTTCCCATAGGGTTCAATGTTAAATTTAGTGCTGCCCGCGATTTTACATTCAATGCTTCAATGGCCGCGATTTGGCCATAGGAATCAATGTTAAATGGGCCACAGAGCCCAAATAGGCACAATTAACACTTAAATGTCCCCCCAAATTTGTAACGCCACCCCACGATCCACGCCAACCTGAAGCGTGGCGAGCGCAGCGAGCCCGCGAGGGGCGGCGGTACGCGTCCTCCGACCTTTTCATACCCCCACTATCCACGTCGGCGTGGAGTTGAGAATAGAATAGTGTGGCGAGCGCAGCGAGCCACCGAGCCCGAAGCGTGGCGAGCCCCGCGAGGGGACGCGGATACCTGTGAAGCCCGCGTAGGGCCACGTTTACCTGTGAAGGTATCCGCGTCCCCTCGCGGGGCTCGCTGCGCTCGCCACGCTTCGGGCTCGGTGGCTCGCTGCGCTCGCCACAATATTGTATTCTCAACTCCACGCCGACGTGGATAGTGGGGGTATGAAAAGGTCGGAGGACGCGTACCGCCGCCCCTCGCGGGCTCGCTGCGCTCGCCACACTTCGGGTTGGCGTGGATCGTGGGGTGGCGTTACAAATTTTGGGGGACATTTAAGTGTTCATTGTGCCTATTTGAGCTCTGTGGCCCATTTAACATTGATTCCTATGGCCAAATCGCGGCCATTGAAGCATTGAATGTAAAATCGCGGGCAGCACTAAATTTAACATTGAACCCTATGGGAAATCGCGGGGATCGCGGGCATCGCGTCACGGCCGTTAATGTACTGGCCGCGATGCCCGCGATCCCCGCGATTTCTTTACCCGCGACGCCCGCGATGGAGATCGTGGGCGCCGTGATAGGTAAAGAGTACCTTTGCAGATTTTCACTCTAAATTGGGGCATGTCCTGTCCAGTAGACCTCTATTTTTGAAGCTTTATGCTTTTAATGCACATCTACTAAAGGTCCATACACACTGGGCGACTATGCCAAGCGTGTATGGACAGCGATGATAGCGTTCATCGGTGTGGGGAAAGCCGCTCAGTGCATATACACTGATCGGCTTTCCCCCTGCCCGGCACCAACGGAGGGGGGGGGGCGTTGCATAGCGGAGCGCTATGCAAAGCCGTCCTAAGAGCTGCTCATCTGCTGGTATAACCAGCAGATGGACAGCTTTTCCCGCGATGTTGCGGGAGCGCGCAGCAGCGCTCACCGCTAATCGCTGGGGCATACACACTGGGCGGCTTTGAGCTGAAAGTCGCTCAAACCTGCTGTTTTGAGCGACTTTCAGCTCAAAGTCACCCAGTGTGTATGGGCCTTAAAGGCTTTATCTCCCTTTTATACATGCTAATGGTAGAGGTTTCTACTCCTCAGCTCACCCCAAGTTAAAGGTTATGGGAAACAGACCTAGACTCCCCCTTAATCAATGAGGAATGGATAGAGATATGGGACAACGCAGCCGATAGCTCTATCTGAGTTAAAATAACCGAAAGTATGTATAAGATACATTATAGATTATTATTATCATTATTTATATGACGACACAAGGGTTCCGCAGCGCCCAATTACATAGTACACAAAATCAAAACAGGAAAACAGTGACTTACAGTTGAAAACAATAAAGGACAAGTACAGGTAAATGATTATAGGAACAACAGCTGATTACTGCAACATAAGTATCCAGGTGGCAGAAAACAGCATGCTTTGGTGCAGTCGAAGACCAGAGCCGGCCTTATGCATAGGCAAACTAGGCAATTGCCTAGGGCATGTGGAATGCCTAGGGGCATCAGCAGCTTCTGCTGATTAAAATGATATGCAGCATGTCTATATTCTATGTGTGAGTGAGGCTGTATCTGCATATGAAATAGTGTATTCATGGAAATCACTGTAACATAGCATTCTGTGTGCAGTTACAGCCACAGTTGCACACAGAATATATTCATGCCAGACATCATTTTAATCATCGGAAGCTCCTTGTGTGTGCTGGTCACATAACAATGCAAATAAGACGAATTTTCAGTAAAAAAGGCTCCCAACGTTAGCAGAACTGGCCAGGAGCTGCATGGCCTATTGAGTCAAGATGTATGAGGAAACATCTGTATCCAAGCAGAGGCAGAGGTCACAGTGTTAGCGGCTGTGCGAGTGCTGTCTGCGGGTGGGTTGGTTGTGCAATAGTGTTCGGCATATGTGTAAGGGGCATTATTTGTGCCATGTATTAATGCATTAATAATGTGCGACATATGTGTAACAGGCATTATGTGTGTCATGTGTGTAAGGGCATTAATAATGTTCAACATATGTGTAATGGGCATTATGTGTGTCATGTGTATAAGGGCATTATGGTTATAAGGACGTTAATAATGTGTGTCATGTGTAAGGGGCATTACAGGGGTAGCGAGAGAAAGGGGTAGGGGGTACAAATTACCCAGGCTAAAGTCTGATGGAAGGGCCCAGTGGGGGCCCCTCCCCTTAAGTGACAGCAGCAGCTCTTCTCCTCTGCCCAGCACACACTGCTTTGTGCTGGGTTGCAGTGTGGCCATGGAGGTGCTTAAAATACAATAATTTTCTCAGGATTTTTTTCTAAGGGTATAATGTGAATAATGTGAGGAGTAATGTATATAAGGTAAAGTGGTACTACTGTGTGATGTAACGTGAATAAGGGACATCATCGCAAGATATAATGTGAATAAAGTTGCACTACTTGTGGCATAATTTGAATTGGGGGTACTATTGTGTGGCCATGCCCCTTCCCAGCAAGAACACACCCCTGTTTGGGCTGCACACCGAATGTGTGCACTGTTTCTATTTAAAATATTGCGGGTAGGAGCACCAAAATGATGACTGCTATGATGTGGGTTGATGGTGCTGGGAAAGAGGAGCAGGGTCAGAGGCGGAACTAGTGGCAGTGCTAGGGGGCAACAGCCAAAATCTTGCCTAGGGCGTCATTTAGGCTAGGGCCGGCTCTGTCGAAGACTATTGAAGTAAGAAAGGATAAGCACATGAGGTAAGAGGTCCCTGCTCATGAAAGCTTACATTCTAAAGAGGAGGGGCAGACAGACAGGGGTGACACAGGAGGAGTAGACAGGGTGAGGAACGGAATTCCACCTACTGTATTACTAAAGGCTTAAAACGGGATAACTAAGTGTTTAATGACATTCGGATTTGTGCTCCATGCTGCCATTGACTTGGTGTACTATTATGTATTGATTATATGGATCCGCTTCCTATCCTAATCCAAAATTCTTTTAATCATGGCACCCTAAGGTATCACATTTTTTTCACGCCACCCCTAGGATAAAAGTTTCTTTGTTATTGGGAAATTTTGCAAAAATTGTGTAAATTAAGCAAATTGTATTTATATGTATTTCTAAAGCTGGGTACACACTTGGCGATATATCATTAACGATATGGACAATGTTGATATCTTTAATGATATCATGTGCATATTGTGCAGTGTTTATGTTCAATATTCAATAGTGTTAACGATGCATGTGGCCATAGGTCGGTAATGACCCCATCCCCCCCCCCCCCCCCCCCGTCATCTGTACATGCAGCTCAATCTGACAATATTGCCAGAGACTGCATGTATGGAGCGGATGACATCACTGACAGAAATCGTGAAGAATATTGTAAAGTGTGTATGCCCTATATCATTCTCTCGTGACACTCTTGATATAGTTCATTATATGCTAGAATTTACCCAGCTTTAGGTCTACTTATGCAAAGTGGGACAGAACTCACTTCTGTTTGTCCAAATAGTTTAATGCGGGGTACACACCAGGACGACCCGCTCACGATGCACATCGTGAGCGGGTCGTCAGTGTCTCGTCCGACCCGCTCACGGTGACGCGGGGGGGGCACGACCCGCTCACGATGTGCACCGTGAGCGGGTCCGATCCGATGGCGACCCGCACCCGGCTGTATGGTCGTCATTGAGATCCTACCTGCAGCAGGTAGGATCTCAATAACGACCGACCGACCCGCGGGACCGCGCATCGGATCGGTATCGGTCCACAGCAGGTCAGAAAAGGGCCCAATCAGCACACAATCTACATCCAATTGATCGGAATTGGATCGAGATTGTGGGGATCGGGCCCTAGTCGTCCTGGTGTGTACCCAGCATAAGACTGCCCGCTACCAGTCCACCCCTGAAAGTGTTCCAAGGCACCCCAGGGAGCCTAGGCACACAGTTTGGGAACCACTGACCTAATCAATAACCACTGACCTAATCATAGGTGACATAACAAAGGGGTAAAGCCTGTAAATTGCACTAATACATATGAAAGGCATTGTATGATTGCCCTAAATACAGTAGGTCTGGCAAACTCACTTTTATTTCCCTGCAGCAGTTTGCCATGTAGGGAGGAGGTAAGGGTCCTATAAGAACAACAATGACTGACAGACCAGAGCTAAGAAATGTACAGCATTTATTGGTGGAAGGCTGCATAGGGTCAGCGGAGTCAGATCAGTCTAGCCGTAGCATTTCTGCCTGTTTTAGTTCCCATCTTTACATGTCCTAAACCAGGGGTGGCCAACTGGTCCGAGGTAAAGAGCCGAAAAATATCGGCAATTAAGCCAAAGAGCCGACATCATGCGTGCGCGGCAAAAAAGGGGTGTGGTCAGGGGAGTAGTCATATGACACAATGGGGAGTGGCTACATGACAAAACTTTATGCATACGATTTGCATACGATCCGATCCCCTCTGTATTCAGATAAATGGATCTTTTACAGATCCTACCTGCAGCAGGATTCAGATCCAATTCAGATCCAGACAAACGATTTTGACCAAATCTGCATCCAATCTGCATCCAATCAGTCTGAATTGGATCCAGATTGATGGGATTGTGCCAAAATCGTTTTGGTGTGTACCCAGCATTAGGGGTAGGAGAGATGCGCAATGCGTGCTCTCCTCCCCTCAAGGAGATGGATTCGGGCCGGGGAACCTACAGCGGGGGGGACGGAGGGCAGCAGGAGCCGCACTTAGCAAGGGGGAGAGCCACATGCGGCTCGAGAGCCGTGGGTTGGCCACCCCTGTCCTAAACTGTGACAGGGTGAAAGCAGTCTGTAATGGGCAGTGAGGTTATAGTTTACTATTAATCACAGCTGCTGTGTAATATCTGGCTAGCGCTGAACACTGTAGGTCAGGCATGTCCAACGTTGGCCCTCCAGATGTTGTGAAACTACACATGCCAGCATGCTTTGCAATCGTTTTAGCATTCTCTAATAGCAAAGCTGTGGCAAAGCATGCTGGGATGTGTAGTTTCACAACATCTGGAGGGCCAACGTTGGACATGCCTGCTGTAGGTTGTATTTATGTTTCACATCTGGAAAAAATTTTGGGGGGATTTAGTGCTCCTTTAGATAAATGAATCCTTCCCTTTTACAGAAGATGAAGACCTAATGCTTTGCCTAGCATTCCCTTGTATTCTTTGATGAAGACTCTATCCACCTCACGCATCAGTGGGAGTGGCCTGATGATGCAGTTTGTAACCATCACCGTATGAGAGGATATGCAAAGCGCGATGTGCTAGTGCAAACCATAACCAGCATCACCAAGTCCCAGATGTTGTGTGCCCCAGAAAGCGGATCACACATTCAAAATCCAGGACTTAAGTATCCTTAAATCTTTTTTTTCTGTTTCCTTAAACATGTAAAATAGATTTTCACTTCTGACTGCTTTTTTGTTACTTTTACTTAATGAAAACCCCTGTTGTCAGTTATGTAAACATAATCCCTGCAGGATTGCCTGTCAGCTCTTAAATCCCCAGCATGAATAGCTTTTGTGCCAGGGACACATTTCCGAGCTGCCACTAACATCAGCAAATCTCATGTGGTGTAAGAGGGCCTGTATACACACACTGATCATTCAGTAGCCACTATATACTGTACACTGCCACATGAATATATCTCACCATATAAAACAAATAGGAAAGGGCTTGCAGTAACAAAATATCTTTTTATGTCTACTTATGTTTGACTGACAAAAAAAAACTACCCATAATCCTTTAAGATCTAGGGCCTGATCCACACATAATGCACAGCAAGTTCATACACATGCAAAAAAACATAATTCCACTGCATTAATCAGAATGGTACACATCTTTATGGAAGGAAATACAACAGTCGTCACTTTCATTGGCACTTATACATACACTATGCATAGACACAGCATATATACTGCATACCCACTACTAAGAGTGGTGATATATGCAAAGTTGCAACCCAGAAACACCCACTTCCCATACAGCAAGAACCAGTGATACTTGCCCAACTCAGAATTGTTGTACAGTACATACAGTATTCAAAGACGCGCACAATGCATGCTACATACACAGTATGCAACAAGGCGCTTGATCTGGGCATTCAGATCTATGTGCAAAATCCATTACTACAGATAACTTTTAAAAAGAGTACAGTTTTTAGTTATATCTTCATATTGAACTGTAAACAGTAACCATTTCCAACTGCAGTATGAAAAGCACAACCACGACATCCTCGTAAAGTGATTCAGGAAGTCTGAATGGACTGTTTGCTTATATCAATTGGTATTACTCACCTCTCCTTTTTGAGCAACTCTTGGCTTATCACGACAAACTGTCCCGATGCATCATGGGATTTCTTGGAAAAAGCCTCTAATTCCACTTCAAGTTTTTTATTGTCCTTCACTAACGAATCCATCTTCTTGTCTCCTGATTTGCATTTGCTTTCTAATGCTGCAGATGATTGCATACATTTCATCAGTAGCACATTTATTTTTCTCCTTCGTTATATGCAGTACATAACCAAATGATATCATGAAACAGT
This sequence comes from Crinia signifera, assembly GCF_055691185.1. Lineage (NCBI taxonomy): Eukaryota > Metazoa > Chordata > Amphibia > Anura > Myobatrachidae > Crinia > Crinia signifera. The sequence continues at coordinate 242,324,450 of NC_139218.1, forward strand.
GACTGACTGCACAATAAGTTACCTGCACTAACTAGCAGGGTATATCTACATCAGGGGTGGGGAACCTCAGGCCCTGGGGCCGTATGCGGCCCCCTTAGCCTTCTGAGTGGCCCTCCCACCCACCAGGCGGCTTTGCCAGGAGTCAAGTAAAGGGGAATTCTCGCGAGAGGTCGGTAGTTCTCGCAAGATTCCTCTTAAATCAACAGCAACTGGAGACTGTCAGTCCTATTCAGCGGCAGCCGCCGAAGCGTGGGACGGCTGCAGCAGGACAATTTGTAAGAGACATTTTTACATATTTATTTATTTATTTATTTGCAGTTTCTTATATAGCGCAACAGATTCCGTTGCGCTTTACAATAGTAGACAGTGATAAAACAAACTGGGTAACAGACAGACTTGGTGGTTAGAGGGCCCTGCTGCAAGCTTACAATCTATTAGGTATATAGGAGGGAAACACAAGGACAGGCATCAGTAATAGCATAGCAGTCCCAACAAGTTACAAGTCCAGAAGGGAAGCTATATAATACATAAGTGCCTCAGAGGGTTATGCGTGTAGAACTTAAATATGATAGGCTTGCCTGAAGAGGTGAGTTTTCAGGGAACGCTTGAAAGTTTGGAGGCTAGCGGAGAGTCTAATTGTGCATGGAAGGGCATTCCATAGGATGGGAGCAGCCCGATGAAAGCCCTGTAATAGTGAATGGGAGCTAGTGATCCGCTCAGATGAGAGACGCAAATCTTGTGCAGAGCGGAGTGGTCGAGATGGGAGATATTGTGTGATAAGTGCAGAGATATATGCTGGTGCAGTATGGTTAATAGCTTTATATGCAAGTAGAAGTGTTTTATATTGAATACGGTAATATACAGGCAACCAATGGAGGGACTGGCAGAGCGGATCAGCAGACGATGAGCGTCTTGCTAGGAAGATCAGCCTAGCAGCAGCATTTATAATGGATTGCAGTGGCGAGAGTCTGTTCTTGGGAAGACCAGTTAGGAGACTATTGCAATAATCAATGCGGGATATAATGAGTGCATGGATAAGAGATTTAGTAGTGTCTTGTGTGAGATACGGTCGTATTTTGGATATGTTTTTTAGATGCATGTAACATGATTTGGAGACAGATTGAATGTGGGGAACAAAGGACAGGTCAGAGTCGAGGGTGACCCCTAAGCAACGAGCTTGTGGGGTAGGGTAGATTGTCGAGTTGTCAACAGTGATGGAGATATCAGGATGGTAACTGTTCTTGGTTGGCGGGAATATAAGTAATTCAGTTTTGGAAATATTGAGTTTGAGTTGGCGAGAAGACATCCAAAGTGAGATGGCAGAGAGACATTCAGAGACTCGGCCCAAAACCACTGGTGACAACTCTGGGGTTGATAGATAGATTTGAGTATCATCCGCATATAAGTGATACTGAAATCCGAAGGAGCTGATTAGTTTGCCAAGCGAGGAGGTATAGATTGAGAAAAGCAGAGGACCTAAGACTGAGCCTTGCGGAACTCCGACTGACAGAGGTAGTGAAGAGGAAGTAGAGTCAGAGAAGCGAACAGTGAAAGAGCGATCAGATAGGTAAGATGTGAACCAGGAGAGGGCTGTATCATTAAGACCTAGGGAGTGTAGTGTTTGTAAAAGGAGAGTGTGATCCACAGTGTCAAACGCAGCAGAAAGATCTAGAAGAATAAGCAGTGAGTAATGGCCTTTAGACTTAGCTGTTACCAGATCATTCACCACTTTAGTCAGTGCTGTCTCAGTGGAGTGTTGAGAGCGAAAGCCTGACTGAAGCGGGTCTAATAGGGTGTTGGAGTTAAGAAAGTTTGTTAGGCGAGAGTAGACAAGTCTCTCGAGTAGCTTGGAGAGGCATGGGAGCTGAGAGATAGGACGATAGTTAGAGATAGAGTTAGGGTCAGAATTGTGTTTTTTCAGAATGGGAGTAATCACTGCATGTTTGAGCAGAGACGGAAAAGTATGGCCGCCGAAGGATTTTTTCCCCCATACAAACGGCCCTTGGCACAAAAAAGGTTCCCCACCCCTGATCTACATGCTGCAAACAGGATATTTAAAGTCCATTTGGTTTCAATATAGCAGAAAATGAAATAAGGCCTTAAGCAGCCCATACACGCTGCTATGAGGGCGTGCTTTCCGTGCTGTACTAGCTCGGATCACATTGCATTGCATTGCCTGTGCACACGTTGTGCATGCAATGCGATGCAATGTGATGAAACCTAAGTACAAAAAGTATGTGCAAGCACATACTTTTTGTACTGTGCGATGAGGTGCCGCGGGAGCGCGCACCTCAAAGCACACATCGGGACAGCACACATAGCAGCGTGTACAGTGGCGTAACTATAGCACCGCAGCCCCCGCGACCGCGCGGGGGGGCGCTATGCATGTGCGGGCACCGGGGGCTGCAGTGCTATAGTTACGTTACACCCCGCCGCCCGCCGCACCAAACCCCCCATCCCCAGTCTTTACCTGTGTTCAGTATGCTCTGGTCCCGGCTCCCTTCTTCTGCTGAGGACCACCACAAAATGGCCGCCCCCATATAGCACACAGTTCTCTGAAACTGTCTGCTTTATGGGGGCGGACATTTTGTGGTGGTCCTCATAGCAGAAGAAGGGAGCCGGGACCAGCGCGTACTGAACCTAGGTAAGACTGCGGGGGTTGGTGCGGCGAGCGGCGGGACGGGTGAGTGGCTGGGCGCCCTCCCTTTAACAGCGGGGGGGGCGCCCAAAATGTAGTTACGCCGCTGAGCGTGTATAGGCAGCTTTAAGGATGGCATTACATAGTTAACCAGCTGCTTAAAAATATTATTTTAGCCAGGTAAGCCAGGTGTGATCCTTATGTTTTATCAAAGCAAAGTACTCCAATATTGTACAAAAGAATGCATAAATGCAATACAATACTTTTAGACACTAAATTAATTGATGCTTCAGAAATACATGTTATGTAGCCTATAATATTATAATACAAACTTACCATTAATTTGAGCCCGAAGTGACTCAATATGAGCAGACATGGATGATACTTCTTTCTCTCGTTTGTTAAGTTTCAGCTGCAGTTCTAAGTAAAAAAGAATGAGAATTAAACATTTCTAGCATAGGAAGAGTAGTGAGTTGATGTCATCCTAATTACTCCAAAACCACTCATAGGCATATTCAGGGGAGGTTTCCAGTTGCCTAGAAACCCACGTTTCCCACAGCCTGTCCAGCCTGTCTACTTTGCTCTGCTGAATATCAGGATATAAAATGCGGGTATGCATAGGCGTGCGCAGCGCATTTTATTAGGGGGTGCACCATTGGAGGGGCGTGTACATCACGCCTACTGGGCATGTCCATCAAAGCCTACTGGGCGTGTCCATCACTGCCTACTGAGCACCAATGCAAACTAAATAGAAGGTGACTTATTTATGTATATAGGCTTCAGAACTAATCATTCCCACCAGACACACCAGAAACAGGGAAAGTGCAAAAATTTACACTGTAATGGCCATTACACATAATGCCACACACTGTAATTTTTTTATTTTTTTATTTATTAACAATTTCTTATATACTGTAGCGCACACATATTCCGAAACGCTTTACAGAGAATATTTGAACATTCATATCAGTCCCTGCCCCAGTGGAGTTTACAATCTATATCCCCTCTACTACATATACACGCACACACAGACATTCTACGGTTAATTTTTGTTGGGAGCCAATTAACCTACCAGTATATTTTTGGGTTGTGGGAGGAAACCAGAATACCCGGAGTAAACCCACGCAAGTACGGTACACATAATGCCACACACTGTAATGCCCATTACACATAATACCACTAACCGTAATGCCTATTGCACATAATGCCACACACTGTAATGCCCATTCTACATAATGCCACTCACTGTAATGCCCATTCCACATAATGCCACACACTATAATGCCTATCACACATAATGCCACACACAGTAATGCCCATTCCACATAATGCCTCCCAGCATAATGCCCATTACATATAATGCCACACACCATAATGCCCATCAAACATAATGCCACACACAGTAATGGACATTCCACATTATGCCAGGGGTTGACAAATTTTTGTAAAATAGGGATAATAGGGACCGTGCGTGCTGAAGGCGCCTGACAAAAATTTACACCGTAATGCCTATTAAACGTCACACACCCATTACATAGTATACCACATGCCATATTGCCCAATACACATTATGCCACACACCGTAATGCCCAATACACAGACCAAACACTGTAATTCCCATTACACATTATGCCACACACTGTAAGGCCCATTACATATTACGCTTCACATCGTGATGCCCGTTACACCTCACACTGTGATGCCCGTTACATGTTGCGCCAAACACTGTGATGCCCATTACATGTTGCACCTCACACCGTGATGCCCATTACACCTCACACCGTGATGCCCATTACGCCTCACACCGTGATGCCCATTACACATTGTGACATAATGCCCATTACACATTATGCCACACACCATAATGCCCATTACATATTATATCACACACTGTAATGGGGGCCCCACACGCTGTACACCGTTCACCCATTTAATTCTACTCACCTCATCATCGGTCCGGCAGAGCAGCGGTAAAGACCACTGGGTATACACAGCATGTAGTGACTGGGTATTACACATCATGTAGTGACCCATAATCATATTACACAGCATGTAGTGACCCAAATTCACATTACACAGCATGCAGTGACCCATAATCACATTACACAGCACAAAGTGACCCACATTCACATTACTCAGCACGTAGTAACCCATTGTCACATTACTCAGCACGTACTGACCCATAGTCACATTACACAGTGCATAGTGACCCATAGTCACATTACACAGTGCATAGTGACCCATAGTCACATTACACAGCTCGTAGTGACCCATAGTCACATTACACAGCCCGTAGTGACCCATAGTCACATTACACAGCACGTAGAGACCCAGTCACATTACACAGCGCTTGGGCCCATAGTCACATTACACAGCACGTAGTGACCCATAGTCACATTACACAGCCCGTAGTGACCCATAGTCACATTACACAGCCCGTAGTGACCCATAGTCACATTACACAGCACATAGAGACCCAGTCACATTACACAGCGCTTGGGCCCATAGTCACATTACACAGCACGTAGTGACCCAGTCACATTACACAGCGCTTGGGCCCATAGTCACATTACACAGTGCGCAGTGACCCAGTCACATTACACAGCACGTAGTGACCCAGTCACATTACACAGCGCTTGGGCCCATAGTCACATTACACAGCACGTAGTGACCCAGTCACATTACACAGCGCTTGGGCCCATAGTCACATTACACAGTGCGCAGTGACCCAGTCACATTACACAGCACGCAGTGACCCAGTCACATTACACAGCACATAGTGACCCAGTCACATTACACAGCGCTTGGGCCCATAGTCACATTACACAGTGCGCAGTGCCCAGTGACTAATATTCGCACGTAGTGACCCATATTCATATTACACAGAGCGTAATGACCAATATTCACATTACACAGCACATAGTGACTAATATTAGCACATAGTGACCCATATTCACTTTACACAGTGCATAGTGACTAATATTAGCACATAGTGACCCATAGTCACATTATACAGTGCGTAGTGACTAATATTAGCACATAGTGACCCATATTCAAATTACACAGTGCATAGTGAATAATATTAGCACATACTGACCCATAGTCACATTACACAGGAGTTCGGCGGGCGGTGTTCTGCTTGCTAAGCACAGGGCCGGTGCTACCATTAGGCAGCTGCCTAGGGCACCGGCAGTGAGGGGGCGGAACTGAAGGGATCAGCACACTAATATGTCTCTGAAAGAGACTACATTATTTTACAACACAAGCAGGGGCATCAGAAAGGGGCAAGGGTAAGCTTCCTCCCCCCAAATATGGCAGAGGCGCTAACACGGGGTTGCAGAGAACCGCGCTGTGTGCATCTCTCTGTGCGCCCGCAGGCAACCCGGCACTGTCTGCGTGACTGTCTGGCGGCTGACAGAAGTAATGCTGTAAATCGGAGGGAGGAGAGGCGGGCAGTCAGGTGAAATCCTGCTAGAGCACTGACACAGCTACGCAGACAGTGCCGGATTGCCAGCGGGCGCACAAAGGGATGCACAGCAGCACACAGCGCGACTCTCTGCAAAGTGCAAACCCTGTGTTGGCGCTCCGGGGGCGGTGAGTGACTTGGATGCTAGGGACGCATTCCGGGCTGAGGGTAGGAGGAGGAGGGGCTGGTTGGGACTGGGGGTGGGGGGGTTGTATAGTGGTTTTCAAGAGTTATGTGAGAGGCTCAAAAGTAGATTTTCAGGGGAGTAGGGGCGGCCAGCTAAAATTTTGCCTAAAGCGCATGAAAGCCTAGCACCGGCCCTGGCTAAGCAGCAAAAGATTGCTGCTTAGTGAGCAATCCTGAATTAGGCCCCCTGTTCCCCTCACTACCATAGGCGTGCGCAGCCCATTTTATTAGGGGGTGCACCATTGGAGGGGCGTGTACATCACGCCTACTGGGCATGTCCATCAAAGCCTACTGGGCGTGTCCATCACTGCCTACTGAGCACCAATGCAAACTAAATAGAAGGTGACTTATTTATGTATATAGGCTTAAGAACTAATCATTCCCACCAGACACACCAGAAACAGGGAAAGTGCAAAAATTTACACTGTAATGGCCATTACACATAATGCCACACACTGTAATTTTTTTATTTTTTTATTTATTAACAATTTCTTATATACTGTAGCGCACACATATTCCGAAACGCTTTACAGAGAATATTTGAACATTCATATCAGTCCCTGCCCCAGTGGAGTTTACAATCTATATCCCCTCTACTACATATACACGCACACACAGACATTCTACGGTTAATTTTTGTTGGGAGCCAATTAACCTACCAGTATATTTTTGGGTTGTGGGAGGAAACCAGAATACCCGGAGTAAACCCACGCAAGTACGGTACACATAATGCCACACACTGTAATGCCCATTACACATAATACCACTAACCGTAATGCCTATTGCACATAATGCCACACACTGTAATGCCCATTCTACATAATGCCACTCACTGTAATGCCCATTCCACATAATGCCACACACTATAATGCCTATCACACATAATGCCACACACAGTAATGCCCATTCCACATAATGCCTCCCAGCATAATGCCCATTACATATAATGCCACACACCATAATGCCCATCAAACATAATGCCACACACAGTAATGGACATTCCACATTATGCCAGGGGTTGACAAATTTTTGTAAAATAGGGATAATAGGGACCGTGCGTGCTGAAGGCGCGTGCCAAAAATTTACACCGTAATGCCTATTAAACGTCACACACCCATTACATAGTATACCACATGCCATATTGCCCAATACACATTATGCCACACACCGTAATGCCCAATACACAGACCAAACACTGTAATTCCCATTACACATTATGCCACACACTGTAAGGCCCATTACATATTACGCTTCACACCGTGATGCCCGTTACACCTCACACTGTGATGCCCGTTACATGTTGCGCCAAACACTGTGATGCCCATTACATGTTGCACCTCACACTGTGATGCCCATTACACCTCACACCATGATGCCCCTTACATATTATGATTCAGACCATGATGTCCATTACGCCTCACACCGTGATGCCCATTACACCTCACACCGTGATGCCCATTACGCCTCACACCGTGATGCCCATTACACATTGTGACATAATGCCCATTACACATTATGCCACACACCATAATGCCCATTACATATTATATCACACACTGTAATGGGGGCCCCACACGCTGTACACCGTTCACCCATTTAATTCTACTCACCTCATCATCGGTCCGGCAGAGCAGCGGTAAAGACCACTGGGTATACACAGCATGTAGTGACTGGGTATTACACATCATGTAGTGACCCATAATCATATTACACAGCATGTAGTGACCCAAATTCACATTACACAGCATGTAGTGACCCATAATCACATTACACAGCACAAAGTGACCCACATTCACATTACTCAGCACGTAGTAACCCATTGTCACATTACTCAGCACGTACTGACCCATAGTCACATTACACAGTGCATAGTGACCCATAGTCACATTACACAGTGCATAGTGACCCATAGTCACATTACACAGCTCGTAGTGACCCATAGTCACATTACACAGCCCGTAGTGACCCATAGTCACATTACACAGCACGTAGAGACCCAGTCACATTACACAGCGCTTGGGCCCATAGTCACATTACACAGCACGTAGTGACCCATAGTCACATTACACAGCCCGTAGTGACCCATAGTCACATTACACAGCCCGTAGTGACCCATAGTCACATTACACAGCACATAGAGACCCAGTCACATTACACAGCGCTTGGGCCCATAGTCACATTACACAGCACGTAGTGACCCAGTCACATTACACAGCGCTTGGGCCCATAGTCACATTACACAGTGCGCAGTGACCCAGTCACATTACACAGCACGTAGTGACCCAGTCACATTACACAGCGCTTGGGCCCATAGTCACATTACACAGTGCGCAGTGACCCAGTCACATTACACAGCACGTAGTGACCCAGTCACATTACACAGCGCTTGGGCCCATAGTCACATTACACAGTGCGCAGTGCCCAGTGACTAATATTCGCACGTAGTGACCCATATTCATATTACACAGAGCGTAATGACCAATATTCACATTACACAGCACATAGTGACTAATATTAGCACATAGTGACCCATATTCACTTTACACAGTGCATAGTGACTAATATTAGCACATAGTGACCCATAGTCACATTATACAGTGCGTAGTGACTAATATTAGCACATAGTGACCCATATTCAAATTACACAGTGCATAGTGAATAATATTAGCACATACTGACCCATAGTCACATTACACAGGAGTTCGGCGGGCGGTGTTCTGCTTGCTAAGCACAGGGCCGGTGCTACCATTAGGCAGCTGCCTAGGGCACCGGCAGTGAGGGGGCGGAACTGAAGGGATCAGCACACTAATATGTCTCTGAAAGAGACTACATTATTTTACAACACAAGCAGGGGCATCAGAAAGGGGCAAGGGTAAGCTTCCTCCCCCAAATATGGCAGAGGCGCTAACACGGGGTTGCAGAGAACCGCGCTGTGTGCATCTCTCTGTGCGCCCGCAGGCAACCCGGCACTGTCTGCGTGACTGTCTGGCGGCTGACAGAAGTAATGCTGTAAATCGGAGGGAGGAGAGGCGGGCAGTCAGGTGAAATCCTGCTAGAGCACTGACACAGCTACGCAGACAGTGCCGGATTGCCAGCGGGCGCACAAAGGGATGCACAGCAGCACACAGCGCGACTCTCTGCAAAGTGCAAACCCTGTGTTGGCGCTCCGGGGGCGGTGAGTGACTTGGATGCTAGGGACGCATTCCGGGCTGAGGGTAGGAGGAGGAGGGGCTGGTTGGGACTGGGGGTGGGGGGGTTGTATAGTGGTTTTCAAGAGTTATGTGAGAGGCTCAAAAGTAGATTTTCAGGGGAGTAGGGGCGGCCAGCTAAAATTTTGCCTAAAGCGCATGAAAGCCTAGCACCGGCCCTGGCTAAGCAGCAAAAGATTGCTGCTTAGTGAGCAATCCTGAATTAGGCCCCCTGTTCCCCTCACTACATTCTCACACACAGCCCACTCCATCACAATATATGTCACACTCACACTCACACACACACACTTACTCACTGGTCCCCAGTCTCTGCACACATCTTCAGCCAGGAGCCAGCCTGCTGCTGCACTAGTTCCACCCGGGCACAGGAAAATGCAGGGGAGTGGCCTAATCACGGACCCCCGCGGCCCCGCCCCCTTTTGAAAAGACTCGTGCTGACTGCTGAAGCCTGAAGGAGCCCAGCCAGTCAGGCCAGCCCAACGCAGCAACTGCTAGCCGGCCGGGGGAGGGGGCACTGCGGTCATAGGAGGTGCTGCCTGCAATTGTGCTGGGGGTCATTAGGAGGTGCCTGTGCACCCCCGGCACCCCCCTTGCGCACGCCTATGCTCACTACATTCTCACACACAGCCCACTCCATCACAATATATGTCACACTCACACTCACACTCACACACACACACTTACTCACTGGTCCCCAGTCTCTGCACACATCTTCAGCCAGGAGCCAGCCTGCTGCTGCACTAGTTCCACCCGGGCACAGGAAAATGCAGGGGAGTGGCCTAATCACGGACCCCCGCGGCCCCGCCCCCTTTTGAAAAGACTCGAGCTGACTGCTGAAGCCTGAAGGAGCCCAGCCAGTCAGGCCAGCCCAACGCAGCAACTGCTAGCCGGCCGGGGGAGGGGGCACTGCGGTCATAGGAGGTGCTGCCTGCAATTGTGCTGGGGGTCATTAGGAGGTGCCTGTGCACCCCCGGCACCCCCCTTGCGCACGCCTATGCGGGTATGGATCATTAGGTCACCAGCATTAAGGTCAACATGCATTTAGGTCGACATGAGTTAAGGTCGACATGCCGGAAGGTCGACCTCGCTTTAGGTCGACATTGTCATTAGGTCGACATGGGTATGGTCGACATTGAAAAAGTCTACATGTTTTTTTGGGGGTTTTTTTACCGGAATGTCAACACAGTCAACATAAACACTAAAACGTAGCACCGTCATGCTTCGGGTACACTATTTTATTCTCCCACCACGCCCTAGTGGATGGTAGGGCATGAAATACCACCTGTCGGAACATTTTGGCTCAAAAAACAGTGAACAACCATACATCGACCTAATGACCCTGTTGACTTTACCCATGTCGACCTAATGACCATGTCAATCTAATGACCCTGTCGATCTTTCCCATGTCAACCTTCCTGCATGTTGACCTTAAGTCATGTCGACATAAATGCATGTCGACCTAATGGTGTTGACCTAATGTTTGTCGAACATCATGCTGGTGACCCAATGACCGTATCCCTAAAATGCAACCAATGGGGACTACTATTGTGATTGTAAAAATGGGAACCACATCAGAAATCTCTGTTATCTGTCAGATGCCCTGGGGATACTTATATTTTGTGGGTATCCCATGAAAATGTATGCAGAATTGTTTTAATAAATATGTCTCATAGGGAAAAATCAGTAGAGCAGGCAGATGACCTGGGTGCACTGCGGGCAGCGCAGGTTACCCCTGAATGAAGTGCACATTTGCAATGCACTCCTTGCAAACACTACATCATTTAATATAATACATTATTTGTGTAGGCACTGCTAAATTATTTAAAAAAATATTCTCGATAAAGGAGCCCACATGGTAATTAAATACTTTGACAAACATTATTGCTCTCTTCCAATTTTTAGATCGCAAGAGCAATCAGCAGGGATCTGTCAGCAGGGAGTATAACGCAATGCTAAAGGACTTCTCTGTTAAAGTCCCATAGTGTTATAGTGACCTTTACATTCAGCGTTGAGCGTTTAGGTAGTAGAGAATAGCCCTCCATGAGTTCATCAGAGGGAAACCTGCAACCATCCCCGCTCTCCCCAGCCCACGGTATGAGAGCTAGAAGAGAAGCATTTCATCCATGCATGTTGTTTAAAAAGTAGATAAAACAAATTACCTTCCATTATGGTTTTCATGTTCATTTTTTCTTCTGAAAAGTCATTTGCTTCAATCATCTGCAAAAGATGAGAAATACATTGCCATTTTTATTGAACTCTTACAATGTTTCACAAGCATATGAGTAACTGTATAACATGTTTCTGTTATTTTGCAAAAGTTCCAGATGTTTTTGGTACTTTGTACACTTCAAAAATGCCACCAGGCCTTATTTACAGTTCATGGTAATCAGCGGAGATACTAATCTTAGGAGAAATATCCATTGTGTTTACCATAGCCATGATATAAAGTCATACAAATGATCCTAATGCTGTGTACACACTTGTACAATCTGCATGAGATCCAGATGAGATTTTGATTATGTATACAATTTAGACTATCTGCATACATATAGTGCAGATATGCACTATATAGTCTATGCAGCCAAGACTTTCTGCATGAGATCCAGATGAGATTTTGACTATATAGTCAAAATCTCATCTGGATATCATGCAGATTGTACAAGTGTGTACACACCATAAGACACATGCAATAGGAGATGAGTGGGTACACACAAGAAGGAACCTTCGCCAATCGTCCCAATGGTTGGACCTAACTCCCCTCGGTACTTCTTTACTTTCACGGCGCCAGCATGGCGCCGCGCTACTTCCGTGTTACGCTCGCCACAAACTAAGTAAAATAAACGAAGTTAACGCCATGCCAACATGGATAGTTCATACCTCCACTATCCATGTTGGCATGGAGTTGATTTTAATTAGCGTGGCGAGCGTAGCGAGCCACCGAGCCCGCAGCGTGGGCGAGCGAAGCGAACCCCGCAAGGGGACTCTGACGCGCGGCGCCATGCTGGCGCCGTGAAAGTAAAGGAGTACCCTCCCTTCAGCAACATACCATGTAAAATTGGCAGTACACACTACATGATGTAATGACCTACATACAGATAGCTTTAGTGCGGCATGCCCTTACATTCTATTAACACTTTTCCCTCACTAACACTATGTCTCTCTTATTTTAATTACATTTCATTAATCTCTTTCTTTATGTTTAACTTCGGCTTCCTATCACTAATTATTAACACTTAGTATCTCACTGGCATGCCGCGCTGGGCCTCCTAGCTTATGATAGTTTTTGGGGTGCCACACCCTGCACCTAGATATAGCGCTAGGGACCCCCAATATACAGAGAATCCTTGACGCGGCTTGGGGGCATGTCATACACCTGTGCAGGTATATGTAACCAATATCTCTGAATTCTATTATCATGTAGTGTTCAAGATTGGTTGCTAAAACTATTCAGTGTGCCGAGGGAACCAATGTCTTGTTACTTACTAAGTATTAACCCCTCCCTTGCATGCACCTGAAGAGTTTTACTGAACTAATTGGAGCATCTACCACTATCTGTATGTATGTTGTGAGAGGCAGAGAGGAGCTTGTATTAGGCGGAGATGCAGGTCCTGATATGCCACATGGAGTAGTCTGGGGTTGCTCCAAGGTAGGTAGCTCTTAGTTCAGATATACCAAGTAAGGAGCCATTATCATGTGGCTCCTTGCTGACTAATTGTAGACCCAATTTAGGGTAACAGTGGTGTGGGGTGTGGTGCCCCTGGACTGGTTCGGCTGGGTGGCTTTAGTGCGGCATGCCCTTACATTCTATTAACACTTTTCCCTCACTAACACTATCTCTCTCTTATTTTAATTACATTTCATTTATCTCTTTCTTTATGTACAGCTTCGGCTTCCTATCACTAATTATTAACACTTAGTATCTCACTGGCATGCCGCGCTGGGCCTCCTAGCTTATGATAGATTTTGGGTGCCACACCCTGCACCTAGATATAGCGCTAGGGACCCCCAATATACAGAGAAGCCTTGACGCGGCTTGGGGGCATGTCATACACCTGCGCAGGTATATGTAACCAATATCTCTGAATTCTATTATCATGTAGTGTTCAAGATTGGTTGCTAAAACTATTCAGTGTGCCGGGGGAATCAATGTCTTGTTACTTATGATGTAATGACCGTCAGAACAATACCACGTTCCATCCTTCATTACACTGTGCAGGCCCGCATACGATATCGTCTGATTGGCTGTGCAGCACGACCAAGTAGATGATGTCACATGCGACTCACAGAAGCGTGTAATTTTCTGTACACACTAGACAATGCAGTCGATTTGTTGTTTCAATGTGGCAAATCATCCTCATTTCATTTTAGTGTGTAACCACACAGGTGACACAGGCCAGAACACATAATATTGGGATCTTCCATCTTTTCCTGGATTACAATGAAATCAGAAGTCATTGAAAGCATAATTTGCTGTCTCCATACCAACAACAAGAAGCCTGTATTTACTGATTGCCCCCCACCCCTATACATTTCTTTCATACTAAATTTGTATATATATTATATAATATTTTTTGTTCTAGCTTAATACACTGCTCTGTCTCTGTCTACCCCCCCCCCCCCCCTCAACACTTGCCCATCTCATTCTTTCCTTTCTTATCAACATCCCAAAACTTTTCTTCCTACTCAAATGTCTCTATCACTGCCCCCTCACTCTATTCTGTACATCACTGACACTAGTGGGAGGGGTCAGAGTCCAGATCAACTGTGATGACAGTTTTTATCAGCAGTCAATTTTATTATATATATCAGTTGATTTTTAACATGAAGAGTATAAATCAATTAATAATTGGAGAGAAATATAAACTATGGATTTAATGCATTTCTAATGATTTGGTATATATAGTTGACATATACAATGTCAACATTCATTACTACAGCAGATGAAAACACATATGGTCTTTTAACCATTTTGAAATCATCATCATTCAGTAAGTTACTAAATGGAGAAGAAAAGAAAAAGCATCCTACATTAGCATTCTGTGATGAGTGATGAGCTTCTATTGACTGCAGTTTGTTCTCCAATACTAGATTTTTCTCCTGTAGCCTTTGGATCTCTTGCTTGTTTCTTACATCTGCTTTTTGGAGCACTTCATAATCTTGCATTGTCTTTTCAGAAGCTGAAATCTGCTCTTTTAAGAAGGCTATGGTATGTGTTTGGTCATTGTTTTCAACATGAGCCTTCTCTAGCTCACACACTCGCTGTTCTGCATCTCTGCATTTGTCTTTAATACACTGGAGCTCTTTAAGGTGTTGATTGGTTTTTGATTCTAGCTGTGTTCTCCAGTTATTATTACCCTCCTCTACTTCTTCCCTAATCTCCTGAAGTTTATCTTTGAGAGTCTCCTTCTCTTTGATATAGACTGCTATTTCAATCTCATTCTTAGCCTTTAGATTTTCAAGTTCAAGTTGATGCTCCATTTTAAGGCTTTCTAAGCTGGCTTTAAGCGCTACTATTTCTCTGTATTGGGAGTCAGGACTGGTGACAAGGGAACCTTTCAAGTCCTCCAAAGACCTTTGGTGATCAGAAACCAAACTGTCCAATTTAGACTTCCAATTGTCCATCATCCCTATATTTTCTTTTGTGGCCTGTTCCAGTTTTTTCTTCAGCTCTACGATTTCCAGGGTATGTTTCTCATTTAGCGCCTTCAATTTTTCCACCTCTTGTTGGTATCTTTTCATGTTCTTCTCATACTTGTCTCTTTGCTGACTGCTTTCCTTCTGATGCTCCTTGCTAGCAGACAGAAGCTTGTCTCTTAGGCGCAAGGCTTCAGTTTGGAGTCCAAGATTGGGTTCTGTTGACTCTGACTGACTTGTGTTGACCAAGCAGTGTTCAAGATCTTCAATCTCATTGCGGCGAAGGTTGAGTTCCTCCTCCAGCTGCTGAATCCTTGACTGCTCTGCTACTGTCGTTAGCTGTAAAAAGAATGATAACAACATGGAGTCAATGTATACTTAAAAATATAATTGTTCTTTTTAAAGAAATCTATATATAAATGCTTAATGACTATGTAAAGTAAGTTATTTTACACCAAGGAATAATGTTCTGAATAAAGTAATGTTCGGTTCATAGGTTTTCTGTAAATATATAATTTAGTAAAGCTTTTATTGGTATAAGCTATACTCATTAAATAGTGTTCTGGAAAAAAAAAACATAGATTTCACCAATATATAAACATTTGCAGGCTATAATCTAAATATGCCCTGGTGTAAAAAGAACTGAACATGACATATGGATATGTGTTAGAGATTTATTTTTTATTGCATTATAATTATAACTGAACTGGATATTGTTAACCAGTATTGTGTTAACTTGTCCTGTGTGTATTTTTATTGTGTAAAGATTTTGACTCTCCTGTTACATTTGGAATCAGACATTCAATAGGAGTTTTATGGCTACAATATTTTACTTAATTTACCAACTTAATTCTAGATCGCTCAGAATGCTCAGCAAGATTGCTCAGCACACCCGTTTGTCAGCGCTGGGTGCAGAGTGATCGGTCAGAAACAGTGTTCTCTAGTGAGAACTCTAGCCCTGACCGATTAATATCCAGCATCGCTATGGCCCCTACACACGGAGCGATGTAAGGGCATTTTCTAAGCGATGTACGTGTTAATAATCGCTACGAGTATAGGCCCCATAAAAATAGGTGCCCTCAATGTCAAGAATATAAAGTTGAGATTATTGTGTACTTGTTATTTGATATTTATTTATTCTTGCATGAAGATATTTACAGTTAGATTTACTGTGTATCACACACATACTCTTAGCTTTAATGCAAGAGTCTTCAAAATATAGGGAATAAAGACTTTCTTTGAAACAATAAAAAGTACTATATTTTATAAAACTAAACTGAACGTAACAGAAATGCAATGTGTATTTGTATATGTTGTTGTATAATATACAACCTGTTTGTAGAGTATAATTACCTATCTCATCAAAGGAACACAATGTATAGTTGTATATGTTCTAATATACAGCGTGTTTGTAGCATACAATTACCTAGCTCATCAAAGGAACACATTGTGGAAGTAACTGTGCTTTCATGTTGTATACCTAATAAAATGTGCAAATTCCCCAATAAATATATCCAATGAACTTCAGTATATTTCACAAATGCCTGGCATCATTGATATTGTTCAGTATGATTTCCCGACATTCAAAATACCGTTCGTCAAAAAATCCGACAAGCATTGGCAGACAGTCAAAATACAGACATGTTCAAATTGCCGAACTTCAATATGCCGACATGGTCAAAATGTCAACATGATCAAAAAATGCTGACATTTAAAATGTTGATATGTCAAAAGGTCAACATAGGCCGCTGCGCTCACCATGCTTTGGGCACTATTATAATCTAACTCTATGCCCACTTGGATTGTGAAGTAAGAACAAGTCGATTTCAAAGAAACTTTTTGACATGTTGATATTTTAAATGTCTGTATTTTAACAGTTTCGGTATTTTGAGCATGTCGGCATAATGAATGTGTCGGTATTTTGACCGGCATTGGTTCCCCATTGGTATGCTGCTTATATGATGTACTCACATATTTTTATTTATTATTACATGTACAGGCTCTGGGAATTAATGTAATAAGGAAAAAGATCTCCAGATAAACTAAAGGGGCGTACACACCGTTAGATCTGGCATTTGATTAGATTTTGATATGCCGTTCGTTTTCTACTATATAGTCTTGCCCGGCAAGACTAGTTTTCTTTTCGATTTCCACTCTACGTGAATGGGCATTGGAATCGAATCTGCATCGAATGCTGCTAAAAGCATTCAATGTGCATATGATTTTGATTCCTATTCGATTTTGCTTCTATAAGCAAAATAGAATAGAAAATGAGTGCATAGTTCACCATGTGTACCCTTCATTACAAGGTACAATAGTTGATGATATGCCTTCAAGTGTTAAAGCTTAAGCCATTTTCAACCACTGTGCCGTGGCACACTAGTGTGCCTTGAGCTGGTCTCAAATGTGCCCCCAGATCTTAAGATGTTCACACCAGTTTATTACAACCACCAGCAGTTCAACTGTTATTTACTGGACTCTTGTTTTCATGTAAAGGGCCAATGTATTTGATGTTTGTTACCTGTGGGCACCAGTATGATTGTGTTTTCATATGGGGGCAAATAAGATTGTTTTTTTTTTTTCAGGTGGGGGCCAGACTGTTTTTCCCTGTGGGGATCTCATGTTGTGGCTTGGAAATTTTAAAATCTTGTTTGGTGCGGTAAAAAGGTTGAAACTCATTGCCTTAAGCCATGATAAGATGAAGGTATAAAAAGTGTATGCACACATACTTTCCAATTATCTTAGTGGCAAAAGGGGAGTAACTTTAAATTATTGTTATTACTATAACATAAAATAATGCAATGTATAATTAAGAACACTCTCACAACTCTCATATAAATCCTATATCATTATTTAAGTTAGTGAAATCTTAACCACTGTCTGACTTTCAATTGTCATCTGAAACAAATGCTCTTTTCAGCAAAAAAAGGTGGTGGGCACATCTGTCTGCACTGTATAGTGTGTATTATTGCTCACGGGCATTTAATGCTGCTTTATCACTGTGTATATCATTATGTGGTAATACAAACCATTCATAAAGTTTAGGCTAATGTGACATAATGTAGAGTTACTGTAAATGTAAATGCCAATGTTGATGCCAGATAACACCAAGCATGACAGTTGTAGGTGAACAATTTTCGATAAATTTCAATTGTGAGTCATTATTAATGTGTTAAATGAGACAATGATTCATACTAATATAATGGCGATATATTTAACTAAAACCGATGGTTCCATGTGTTGAGCAACAAACTAAAAGCAGTAGTACATTGAACTATGTTGTTTTACAGCATTTACGATGATTTAGGCATATTACTTTTTAAAAGTCAGGAATTATTGGACATAAAAAATGCCTTGATCTGAAATAGCTTCTCTGCTTAACTTTTACTGTACTTAATAAAGCTGCTTTGACTAAGATACTACTGCTTTGAGTCTGAAAAGGGTTGGCAAATGAAAGTTTTATCTGGGAGTGCAAAAAATGTGAATGCAGAAATAATAAATCTGGAATCTAAAATGGGCAGAAATGATGTAAAGCAAAAGATCAGGGCTAGGGGTGTAAATGAAGCTGAGAGCACATTGGACTTTAGGCAGGGGTCATTGATTTATTACTGTACCCTCTTGTCCTCTAATTCTTTGAGAAGCTTTGCAGTTTTTGCCTTCTCAAACAGTAGGTTCTGCTCGAGCTCCCGAATTTGGGCATGCTCCAACTGTGTCTGTGTCTGCGCACACAGGATAGGAAAGAGAGAGACAGCAGGAATAAAAAGTTGCAGCATCATCCAACATCTACAAGAGTATGTCGTAAGACCGGAAGGTTCATATTAATGATATTTTTGTCCTCTAAAGGCGCATAGAAAGTAAATGGATTATTATGAGACCCACTTGAAGGTATTTCTTGAAAAAACATATACCATTTGTTAACTTTGTAAACCAGGGAACTTGCTGTACAACTAGGTCTGTTTTATGAAATCCTAGGGTTCAATTTACTAAAGGTCGATGTTGATCAATTTAAAAACAATCTTAATCGATGGTGAACTTCCAGGGCTAAACATACATTTATACACACATTTACTGACATTTAAAAATTAATATAAAAAAAGTTCAACTGTTAGTAAATGTGCATTTTACCCTGGAAGCCTAACATCATTGAAGGTCCAATTTAAATTGCTTAACATCAAAAAATAATAATAATAATAATAATTATTATTATTATTATATATTGTCCTAATTAGACATAGAAACTGAAAGACGAAGGAATTGCACTGACAGTGTTTATCTGTAAATTGCAACATTCTGCAAACTGATCACTTATAACTTGCCTGTATATGTACACAATAAGGGCGAGATCAAACTTAAAAAAAGTGATAAAGTGGAGAGTGATACAGCCAATCAGCTCCTGCCTGTCATTTTCCAAACCCAACCTGTAACATGACAGTTCATAGCTGATTGGCTGGATATTTAACACTCTCATGTTTATTAGTTTTTGAAGCTTTATACATATGGCTGTAGGTGTTTTTGTTTGGTGGATGAAGTGTTCATGAACATATATGTTGTAAATATATGTTTACAGACTGATGCCACAAAATTTGATAAAACAGCACAATCCAGGGAACGTATCTGGTATGTAGAAATCGTCCACATAAATCCTCAAAATTACTGGGTGAAAAAAGGTTAAAATTAACTGGACCACAGCTGTTGCCTTTGTAGCCAATTAACTCTCCTTTTTAGCCAATAAACTCACTAAAGCATCATAAATCAATATATACAAACAAAAGTAACAAATAAATTAACTAACTAATACCCCTTTCACACTGCAGCTCTTAAACAGTGTATTGGCATTTTTTTTGCCCTTTAAAACGTTTATACTAGTATTTCTTAAATGGGTAAAACGCAGTGTCCTACCCATTTCAGACCCGTTTTTTTGGCAATGTGAACGGGTCTGAGACGTTATTTAGGACCCTGGAAGTAGTGATCACTGAGCTGGTCCTGCTCTGTGCATATCTAATGAGTGGGAGCCAGTGCAGTGAATATTTAATGAGCAGGTCTGCTCATTACATATGCAGGTGGCAGGGACCCACTCATTAAATATTCACTGCACTGGCTCCCGCTCACTAGATATGCACAGAAAGGGAGCTTAGTGGCGATAAGTGTGCCAGAGCCCGCCGGCCGCTCCACACCACTTTCTGCCTGCCGGATATCCCGGACTCCTGTAGTGTCACCGCCGCTAGCCAGCTCCACCCAGGGCCTGGCTCTGTACTCCCTTCGGCACTGGACTCCGCCATGTTCCCGGGGCAACCTTACATCAGGTAAATGGCATAATTGCCGATCAGTAGCCCCGTGCTTTGACACCGCAAACCTGCTTATACCTAGTATAATACCGGGTGATGCGCAGTGTGAAAGGGACATTAACCTGCATGGACCCGTTTTAAGTAACGTTTTAAATACCGCGTCTAAGCAGGGTTTGCGGTGTGAAAGCAGCATAAATAAACTAAATAACAAGTATATGTTCAAAGCAAGCAGTAACATAATTACAGAAGTTTCCTCATACATTTAGCCTCAATACGCCATGTACAAGACACCTGGCATGAGTAAGCCAGTAATTCCTGGGCAGCTCTGCTGAATTTGGGCATTTATTCTGTTTTTTTTTTTTTCCAGAAATGTGGCTTATTCACATCGCTATGAAATTTCCAGGGAAACAGCATGTAACGTAGCACTTCATGCTGCTTAAGCAGGGTATTGTAGCGTCAGTAGCGCACGCAGGGGGGGTTTCCGAGTACCCAGAAACCCCCCCCAGGAATCTAAGGGACATTGTCTGAAAGCTGAGGGTCCCCTCTTTCCAAGAGTACAAGAATTTTTAAAATCGGACCTTGGGAACCGGAGATATCTGACTTCAAAGCAGTGGTCCCCATCCAAGCCTGTTAATTGCTGTTCCCAGTCAGATATTTCAGGTTCTGTCTGACATAGAGTTTTTCTGAGGATATATTCCAAAATATGTGACTCTCCCCCTTTGAAGGACACTAGCAGCTTGTCTCTACTGTTCCCAGAACCAGAGATATCAGCCTTCAAGCAGCTGGTTACTGCTCCAGCTCCACACACCTGTTATGTAGTTTTATATACTCCTTGGCAGATTGCTCTGCCTCCTGAACTCTGATCCCCTCGTCCCCAATACCATTTGGTAGGTGGGATTCTCTAGTTTTTAATTCCACTAAAATCTAAGAAATCTATTTCCGGAAACTGGAGATATCTGCAGTCAAGCAAGTTGTCCTCCCACCAGAAAATGATGAATAATAAGCCCACTCCACTATACACCCCTCCTCTGCATATTAAACATCCTCTACCACCCTGGAAGTCAGGGCCCCTTCATTCAGCCCAATGCCCCCTTCTCCCACCCCTTCTCCAACCATCTGTGCAGTAAAGGGGTAATTAGTGGAAATTACTGATCCATGCCCTACATGCTGAGCGGTTGATATAATACCCCCTACCACCCGTGGGACATCAAAAAGTATACTGGGTCACCTAAGTGTCCATCTCCGTACTTTGCTCCGCACCTCTGGAAACCCCCTTCTGAAAATCCTGCGTTTTCCCCTGAGCGTGATTGTGATGTGAATGAATCGTGGCATGCCGCAAGCATTTGCATTGGTTCGGGGTCCCATTGAAGTGTAGTCTATGGCATTGCGGAAGCATGCGATAGCACACACCCTGCTATGTCACGCTGTCCTTGCAAAGGAACAAATCTGTACAGCCGCAGTCACACAAAGAATATAGCCATCCTGAATAACATTTTAATCAGCAGAGTATGCTTGTGCATAGTGATACCAATAACATTCATTTTCGGTGGCAATTGCAAAAAAGGCCACCCAGCTTTAGTAAAAGTGCAACAAGAAGGGCTATTTAACGTGCCTGCAGCAACAACGAAAGGACACAAGTGTGTATATTCTGAATGCTTGAGTCTCTCAACCCTTAGATAGTGTATACATTTACACTCTGTTCCAGTGCTGGCATGCACTTACCATTTCCACAGCCACCATCCTAAAACCTGCTGACACTGACACATATAAACATTTCCCTTTCTGCTGAGCTGAACCATGCTGACAAACTGCATGAATAGCAAAATCTCAGTTATCTGGTTATTATCGATCTGATTCTGCACCTATTACAGATATGCAGCATCACCAACAGCAACATCTTTTGACTGCAATAAACTCAATACTTGACATAATGCAATTCACCTCAAACATATTGTTGTTGTTGCAATTTCCGGTTTACAAAACAATAGAACAGGTAAGATAGCTTATATTTTATCCAACTACAGCAATCGGGAATAAGATCCTGGAGCCAAGAAGATTCTCAGAAAGGCAATTGAATGTCATTCTACAATGTGTTTCTATTCAAGTGAATGTCAATGGAAGGGGCCATCTGGGAGGATCAATTCGGAAGAATGGAGACATTGTGACAAAGAGCCAAAGTGCCCGTGCTTTGTGGCTGGGAAAACAGAAACACAAATATAGCTAGCTAATAAAGAGCTATGTAACATTTTGATATGTATTTGAGATCTAATTAGATATACACAGCCATATAATTGATATATACTTACTGTACCTACCCTGGTAGCATGCAAGGGTTTGTGGCCATATGATGGCGACATTAACCCCCCCCCCCCCCCCCCCGGTATGCAGCACTGTAAACCAGGCATATAGCAGGGTTACGATGATGCAATTCAGCGCAAATCGGGTCATGCCCCACCCCTATAAGCCCACTTGTGCTCTGTTTGGGACCAGTGGTGAGGGTGCGGTAGACTTGCCCACCTTTCTGGTGGCTAGGAGGGCCACCTGATTTTTGGAAGCCTTGCGGATAAGCATCTGAGCTTCCAGCTAAGCATTCCACTGCAGAGTTGGACACTATACTGTACATAGTTATGCTTATATCTAATTGTCGATCATGTAACCATAGAATCCAGTAACCATAGAAACCTAGCGATACCCAGAGAAATTTAAAATTAAGCGATTTAAGCTAGCATAAATCATAAGCGACAGACAGACAGACAGCCAGTCAGCCCTCACTCATGTTGGAATTAACCTGCTCTGGTGCCCTCTAGAAGGCATAATTTAGGTCTTTGGAAGTAGCGGCACTCAGAGACTGATTTCATTAAAAAAAGTGTGGTACAAGTTGATGTCAGATGTGTACACTTCTGCACCTTGACAAAGCGGTCTGTATGCCCCAAAACATTGGCTACTCTACATTGTGTTATTTGATAAACACTTTTTGAATGGAATCAGTCTCCGAGTGCTGCTACATCCAAAGACCTATAGTATATATAGATTCAATATTGGATCGTACTCACTTTCAAATATGTCAATGAGGTGCCGGGCAATTCAAATGAAATGTAACTAATGTATCAACAAATCATTAGTGCATAAAACCAGCACACTGCCAACAAATGAGAGCTGCAGTACGTTTAACTTAAAGCGCAAACGTGCCAGAGCAGCAGAAGTAGATCCATTCAGGTTTTCATATACGGTACTTATCAAAGTCCAATATAGCAAGCATCAGCATTCCTGGAACTAGTAGGCAGCCCGGCAGTTTTTTTGATGCAGCAGCAACTTCCTTAAGGGTCAGCTTTCTAGTTTTTTCCCTCGCTGATTGCATGCAATTTTACACTGGTTCTTCACAAATCACAACGCTGTCCATTAAACGGCTGCTAACACTGGAGACATCTCACATCCTCTTATACCATAAGGAAAAATAGCATCATATCTACTAGTACAAAAAGCAGACAACACAGGCTAAAAAAAAATATTTGCTCATTGTTGAGGTTAAAAGCTGCAAATTACTAATGTCCGCATCGAAAAGTGATACTGTAAGTATAAAAAAGTTAAAGTGACACTCTTCATTTATGCAAAATAAAATATATCTGGTTTTGGTGACAACATTCCTATGAAAAGATACAGAAATATAACTGCACCACAGGTATCCAGTGTATAGAAGTATCAGAACGTGGGAAGATGACTAATGTGCTATATCCGAAGCTCAGTAGAAGTCAACAAGATAGTTATTTACTATAATATCATTTTGATGGTTTTCACACAAGAAACCCTTTAAACGCAGGCATTAGCTCTCCATTTACCTAGGCAACAGGTTTCTTATTTCCAAATATCCATGTACAAATAAACACAGGCAGGCTATTGTAACTAAAGACAATACCTCAAGGTCTCCCTTTGTGATAGACTCTTCTTCCACCCTGAACTGGAGGTCTTCCACTTTCCTAAATGTGGAAAAGATTATCAATAGACAGTTTAAAGGTGTATAAAATCATAGTAATAATGTATAACATATCTAACCATGTAGGTTCCTAATTATTCCATGTTCCTCATTAATCCACTTATGTGCTATTATTAATACCTCTTGCTTAACAAATGTCATAGCATATTACTGTCTATTTATTATATAAAATATCCCAACAAGGGTAAGAATAGTGATACTAGATTACTTCAATAATATCTCAACAAGGGTAAGAATAGTCATCAATAATTGTCATTTGTGTTACCCTGGAGGAATGGCTACGCAGAATAACATGACATACTATGAAGTAACACATATACCTTTGAGAATGGTCTTATGAAATCATCTTGGATGTATGGCATAAATATGATAACAAATAAAAAAAAAATAGGGCTAGATTAAGTAAAGCAAAAAAGCAAGTCATTTTGTGTCTGGAACACACCATGTTGCCATGCAAGGTAAGCAATACATTTATATTGTTTCTGAGCAGTGTAAATGCTAGGGATGTGCAGATCTGGAATTACCCGGCTCTCAAAATGGGATCCTATGGGCTTTCAGCTGTCACATGTTTTGGCTCCACAACATGTGACAGTCGGATAGCCAATAAGATCTCGTTTTGAGATCTGGGTAAATCCAGATCTGCACATCCCTAGTAAATACTGTCTGCTTCTGCATGTTGACCTCAAATATTAGACACCTTTTATTCTTACACTGCAATTTGGATTTCTGTTTGAACACAACCCACCTAAATCTAAATCTCTCTGCACATGTTACATCTTCCCCATCGGCAGAGCAACATGGCTTTGCCCAGTTACTTGCTTTTTTTTTTGTCATTTTTTGCTAATCTGAATCAAGCACTTGATTTATTAACAGTTTCTTATATAGCGCATACATATTCCGCAGCGCTTTACAGAGTATAGTTGCACATTCACATCAGTCCCTGCCCCAGTGGAGCTTACAATCTATATTCCCTACCACATGTACACACACACACAGACATTTTAGGGTTAATTTTTGTTGGAAGCCAATTGACCTACCAGTTTATTTTTGGATTTGGGAGGAAACCCACGCAAACACGGGGAGACTATACAAACTCTGCACAGTTAGGGCCATGATGCGCTAGTATTGTAATGGGAATGATCATTCCTGACATCATATAATACACGCCAATTGTCACACCAACCATTATAGTAATAGTGACCTCAACGTTGGTTTAATTGTTTTTTTTGGGGGGGGGGGGGGGGCGGCGGCAATTTTCACACTTCCGCAAACAATGAGAGCACTACAAAACATACAGTACGTCTGTATACTAATGATGGGCTTATAGCAAATGCTCTGTATACAGTATTAATGGACATATATTCTATCAGTTTACCCAGAGAGAATTTAACATATTCCAGACCTATTGACTTCCTCCTTTTTATAATGAAGCGTGCAGTATGTCTGGCAAATATACTATACAGTAATTGCATTTCCCCACTAACGAACTCTAACTTGCAATATGAAGGTTCTAAGTAACAAATACAATGCCTAAGCTATCTCTGATCCATATGAGGCAACGTTTATATGACAATATTTCATCCCTATTACAAAATAAAAGTCTGTATTTTTAACCTTCGTTCCTCTTCTAGTTGATTGAGCAGCTCAGTTTTCTCTTTCTGTGTGGTTTCCACCATGGCCCGAGCCCTCTGGAGATTCCCATCTGCCTCTGCAATATACTGTTATAAGAATACAGACATCACGTTGCTGCAGAGAAGGCCTATACAAGTACATCGCAGTACATTCAGCAAATTGCTGGAAAATTAGAGGAACACAATTGCAAATGAAACACATTTTCACCCTGATTTTTGCATATGAATGGTGCTCACAAATTTGACATGAGTTGTAACATATAATGGACGGGATTCTCTAATATCCGCATTCCCCATCCGCCGCACATCGCCGGCTACTGCTGACATAATTATTGCATAGGCGCTAACATATGTGCTAATTATGGCAAAGGACAGCTCTTGCGTTAAGAGCTGACCTTTGCGGTGAGCCAGTCATGTACTGCAGGTGAGGGAGGGGGGAGCCGCCGGGACCTGCAGTACATGACTGGCTTACACTGTGCTGCTGCGGGCGGGCTCTCCTCCTCCTCCTCCCTACACCCGGAGGAGGATTTTCAGAGCAGGGAGGAGGAGGTCACAGGTCTGGGCAGCAGAACGGTGTGCTGCCGGAGACAGGTGAGGGGGGGTCAGGGGGGTTCCGTTCGGGGTGGCGGTGGGTCGCGGTAGAAGCCCATAGACTTCTATGGGGCATCGCCAGCTTTTGCTAGTGATGCCCCCCGTCATGGTAACCCAGCGGGGGGGGGGGGGGGGGGGACACACGACTTTAGAGCATCCCACAATGTGGTAAAAACCATGTTATCTGGGTTTTTACCATATTTTTAGTTTAGAGAATCCAATATAAGTGGCATAATAACATTTTATAGCAGAAAAATGAAACAATAAATAAAATACAATATACACAGGTGCAGATGTACAAAGCCCTGGAGAGTGATAAAGTGGAGAGATAAACTAGCAACCAATTAGCTCCTGACATTTTTGAAGCACAGAGCCTGATTCAGACCTGATCGTTGCTCTGGGAATTTGCAGAGGTCTGCGATCAGACTGTCCTGACAGAGTGGAATCCCGCCCTGTGCAAGTCTGCGAATGACCTGCTGATAGATTGCAAATCCATTCGCAACTCACTCACATCGAATGATTTCCCCGGTCTGTGCAATTGTGTGTAAAGCTGACCTTTCCATAAGTTTGTGACAGAGACAGGCTGATTGAGGCGGGAGCTGATGTCACACTCCCTCCCTGAAAATGCATGGGTATGCCTGGGTTTTTCCGGACACTACCAGAAAATGGACGGTCACCACTAACAAATGGTGACTTCCTGTCAAACTGTAGGCGGATTGCGAAAAAAAAAGTGCTGATTTTTGTCACTGTTTGGTGTTGCGCATGCACGCTGCGACCAGGGCCGGGGGCGGCACATGTTTAGGGCGGCAGCCAGCATTGCCATTTTTACAGAGGGGGACGAGCTATGCAGCTGCACGGAGCACCGCACAGCTCATCCCACAGCAGCAACATCCTGCCGGGGTACAGCATCTCAGTGTCAGCGGGCTGAGGTGCTGCTTGCTCCCGGACCAAGAGCTGCGCCGGATCCCGGGCTGCTGCAGACAGGAGAGGAGCTGGCGGCAGCCTGACTGATATGTCCAGGGAGCGGAAGCTGGACAAGTCAGAGCTCGCTGGCGGCACCATGCGCGGCACAATGGCTGCTGTACACGCACCTTGACAGGCTGAGGGAGGATGGATGACAGCGAGAGTGTGTGCTAGCCGCAACCCTTCTCCTGCATGCACGTACACTCCCGCTGTCATCCGCTCCCCAAGTGTCCACCTGTGCGCACTATGGACTACAGCTCCCTCCCTCAGCCTGTCAGGGACGGGTGCGTGATCCGGCTCCAACTCTCACCGCTATTGCCGCTGATTCTGCTGCTGCCACCCGGGTGTCGAGACTCAGCCCTGTCCCTGCCCGCCCGTGACTGCTGCGGAGGAGGAGCGCGGTGTCCTGGCTGCCGGTGCCTGAACAAGAGTAGATAACTTATCCATTGAGCAGCCTTCTTGATCTCCCTCCCTCCACTGTGACCTATTTTAAAAATCCCAAAGGGGTCCTCCCTCCGGCTCCAGGGGGCGGCCAAAAATTTGGTGCCTAGGGGCGGCCTGACCCCTAAATCCGGCCCTGCCTGCGACCCAGACTCATGTGCAATTGTTCAATAATCAATCAGATTGCGAATTCACACAACAGCAATCAGGTCTGGATAACCCCCATAGCATCTGTCAACTTTATATCCATCCATGGATCTCTCCCCCAATATGAAATAGCCCATATAGTAGATTCTACCTGACTGCAGAATTTGTGCTTGATTTGTTCATGCAATACACAGCGCTTTTAATAGAAATGTTTATGGCTTGCAGTCTGACATTTACCACCTCTTATTTCAATCATTGTGTAACTAAATGTAAAATAAATACAGTAAGATTAAGTCAAAAGAATCTGCTCTTTATTAATGGCTACTAAGGTGCAAGTATCGATATCCGATTTTCCATTCACGTGTAAACTACAGTAAGGGGTCATTCTGGTTGACTCGCAAAGCTGCGAATTTCACAGCTTAGCAAGTCAACTAAATGCCGCCGTACGATTTTCCCTGTACGCATGCGAATGCATGTTTTGCATAACCCCACCGGCCATCGAATGATTTCTAAAGCGCTTGCAAATCTAAGTCACTCTCTGGTGACTCAGATTTGCGGCGCCCTTGTACGGGAATCAGCTGCCGGACCCCGGCACCCGCATCACGGCCAAATTACCATGGGAACGCCCAACCTTTTCATGGGAACATCTATAAAAATGCTGGGCGTTCCCATGGGCACAAAGATTGCCCGCCGCCCCATGCCTGCACTGCTCCGTGCTACGGGGCCAGCGACTATACAAGTCTACGCATCCATTCACAAATGGAGCCTGCACATGCGCATAACTGCTTATACGCATGCAAAATAGCTCAACATCACTCCCCCGTGCGAACGCGCAGGGGAACGATTAAACCAGAATGACCTCCATATGGTATCCAGATGGCTGACAGACAATGTCTAGGTTGACAGTCTATAGATTGAACTAAAAGGTTGATATTTACAAGCCCAACATTGAAAATGTAGACACATGAGAAGGCTGATACAATTTTTTTATACATTTTCATACTTTACCTTCCATGTGGACTCTGAATGGGATGAGTAGCACGGCGAGGGAATGGGGATCCATGTGATGACATTGACACCAAAACAACATGAAAGACGGGTACTTGTGTAGTTTCACGGCGCCAGCATGGCGCCGTGCGTCTGAGTCCCCTTGCGGGGCTCGCTTCACTCGCCCACGCTGCGGGCTCGGTGTCTCGCTACGCCCACCACGCTATCTAAAATCAACTCCATGCCAACATGGATAGTGGGGGTATGAACTATCCATGTTGGCATGGAGTTAAGTTAGTTTATTTTAGATAGTTTGCCGAGCGTACAAACCGGAAGTAGCACGGCGCCATGCTGGCGCCGTGAAACTACACAAGTACGTATGTTGACCTGTTCATATGTCAACCTTTTCCATGTTGACCTTTTGCTGTCGACCTAGACATTGTCTGTGAGCTATACCACATGAAACATATATCTGTCTCTCTATAACAGCACAATTGCTGCATAACCACCCCGGAATTTATATTTAAACTGACTTCAATTGTGCTGTACTTAGGAATGTCACCTAGTCAAGGAGAGCTTACATTTTGGTTTGCATTATTGCTTAAAACTAAATCAGGGTATATAAATACCATCTATCTTAATAGCCTGAGGGCCGTATTCAATGAGGCCGGCGAGGGGGGGTTAAATCAATGAAAACAAGCGACCGTCGCTGTTTAACCCCTGCACCGGCCGCTCACCGTATTCAACATTCCGGGGGAATCTTTTCTGTCAGAGGACAAGGAAGATTCCCCCAAATGGTAAGGTTCAAGGCTAATGCATGGAGCCCGCAGCATTTAGCCACAACCCTGGCTGTTTTGGCGGCCACACGCGCCATTTCCCCGTAGCTACAAAAACCCAGTGATGTGGAAACGGCGTGTGCAGGTGCACAGCTGGATACTGACCGTGCGAGCGGTAACAAAGACCAGTCAGCACTGCTCGTTATCACAGTTAGCAAAAAGCATTGAATACTGCCCTACATGTAGCAATGCTTCTCAAACACAGGTCCTATGCTCCCCGCTATGTAGTGTTGAAGAGGTCACATCAGTGATCAGGGGTGCTGCTACATACCTTGTCATGTTGGGTTTTCAAATGTGTCAGCTCCTTTTCCACTTCGCAGATATGGCTGGTGGCTTTCGCTACCTCAGCTCTCTCCAGGTCTCTCTCAGCCAGCAGCTGCTCAATGTGTTGCTGCTTCTCCTTTAGCGCCTCTTGTAGGGCAGTTGTACCGGAGATTTTTCGTGCATAACGTGAAGATGTTTCAGTAAGCTAAGGATAAAGCAACAGCATTCACTGACCTTTCACTTGCCGCACTTCTCCTCCTTCAAACACTTATTGGCGCTGATATCGCTTCTCCCCCACAACAACCTTTCTTACATCCCCCCCCCCCCCTCCAGTGTTTTTTACAATGCAAAACATATAATTGGTGTGGCCAGCCATGGACAAAACAGCCTACTCATTTACGATATGTGAGCCAGTAATATAAGACATACATTGCTATGTAAGAAGGGAAGTCAATATTGAGGTAACACCCACAGTCTGTAACAATGTCCTTTGAAGCAGTCACAAATATATTTATAAGGTTTCATGCTGTAATCTATGTTATCTATGTTATACGGGTGGATGAGGATTAATGGGCAGGGACCTGCTCCCTCTTTCTCTTCCGTAGCGCACTATATGGTGGGGATTCAATTGATGGTGGGAAATAAAAAAAAAAACATGGTGCAGTGTTTCCTTTAGCCGTAGGGTTGCTATTCAATTAGAGGACTGCAAATGTGACGTAGTGACATCTTTTTTTTTTTCTGGCAACTCCAGAGCAGATCGAATTTTTTACAATATTGTTAATTTTCACAACAATCTCTGGGACTCTGGGAAGTTTCCAATTAATCTAATAAGTCAGTAATTACTCACATTCAGAAAAGGTGTCTTCTACTCTAGCATTGGGATCTGGACTCCTACAAAAACCCTGAATATGTGAGTGTTGTGTGACTGTGTAAGTGTGTGTGTGTGTGTGTGTGTGTGTGTGAGACCCTTGGTCTATGTTTGACCCCCCAGTGTATGTGTGTGAACCCCTGGAAAGAGAATTGCATCTCACAGCAGCCACTAGCCTCCCAGCAACTCACTCCCCATTGTTACGATGTAGGGTGACCCACCAGAAGCTGTGGAGACCACCAGACCAGTGAGTACAATTGTTTTTTTTCTTCTTCCACGTGGGGTATTCAGAGTGGAAAACTCTGCAACCATTTTCAGAGAATTGGATACAGAGGGTATCGGGAGTGGAAATACACACGGTAATCCAAAATTATTATTTTTTTTTACCTACTAAACCTTAAATCTCCCCTATGTGTCACAAGTGCTTCACTACTTATCTTTGGTGGCCCTCTGTCTGCTTGCCCAAATGTTATAGGTATAAGATCACTGAATATTGAATTGGTTCCCACCCGAGACTCACCATGCTGCATGTTTCTGCTAACTTCTGCGAGTTGTTCTACGCTTTCCCCTGTCATCTGTCTTGTCCAGTCTTTGACCTTATTTAATGCATGGCGCTTATGCTACGTACTTACTGTATGGATGCCTTTGCATATGGTACTCTTGCTCTTATGCTATGTTATGTGAAATGTTTGTGCAGTATGTCTACCCTATATGGTGCTGCAGACACTATGTAGTGCCTTAGAAAGTAAAAGATATTAATACTAATAAGAACTATTTTTTATACAGCCCACAGTAAATAAATATCAGTGCTATAGTATAATGAGAACATGTTCTCACCAGTCCGCTCCTGCTGGGTCTTCCTCCTACAGACGATGCGACTGAGCTCACTGAGCTGATGGAGGAGCTGCTGGGACTGTGAGTCAGTGCGGACACGCCCATGGCCATCCTCTTGCTTTTCTTAGCTTTGGCTGGACTGGTGGATGGGAAACCAATGCGGATAACCTTATGAATGGGAGCAAAAAGCCCATATTTTGGTGGACACTGAAAATACCTGTGGTAGGAAGCAAACATAGATTAGCTGTAATAATTAGAATGAGACCAGTCATATCAGAGCAATTCTACTAATGATCTATGCCATTATTGTACAATTTGACTTTTTACATATGTCTTGGAGTATGTGTCTTATTTATGTAACGCCAGCATACACCGTGATCATCAACAATCACAGGCTACACTGAAGGAGAGTCACAGACTCAGGCCTGTCCAGGGGTTAATTGTGCTCCATTTACAAGAGTTTATATTTATTATTCCATGTCTGACAGCACACATCGGGGCTAGATGGAGACAGAAGCCTTACTCTAGGTCCAACATAGCTTGTAAGTGCAAATCTAGCAATAAACATACAGATTCTACTAGGAATGGGGGAAGGGGGGGGGGGTATGTTATTGGGGGTAATAATACTGTACTGAACAAAAAATTTGAAACAAAAATAGCAAAAATGATCTGGAGCACATCTCATCTAATGGCAGACGCAGCATATGTCTAGAGATACTCATCGGCGGCATCAGTGATCTGCTTATGTATAATAGGCAGAACACCTCAGTCACAGCATCAACTTCTGAGAACCCTATAATTGCTCAGAATGACCATCGGATTGTAGGCAGGGCTAGTACAACTGTGAGCGAATTTGCTGGGACATGCCCACGTTTGACAAGCCACCTCCTTATCTCCCATAAACACACACTAAAGGTGCAT
This sequence comes from Crinia signifera, assembly GCF_055691185.1. Classification (NCBI taxonomy): domain Eukaryota; kingdom Metazoa; phylum Chordata; class Amphibia; order Anura; family Myobatrachidae; genus Crinia; species Crinia signifera. The sequence continues at coordinate 242,357,342 of NC_139218.1, forward strand.
ACACTCGGAAGTATACTGGAGCATTCATCGTGCAGACACACGGAACAAATTTATACACTTCACAAAAGATGCATGAAAAATCATAGACAAATCTTGATGATCGGTGGGTATGCGCATCGTTAACGATGCACTGAATGACTTGCACGATTGGTCATTACAATCGATCAGGAACGCCTACATCGTACCTCAAATCTTTCCGTGTGTAGGCACCTTTACTGTGTAAAAGATTCCAAACGGTATTGCGGATCGGTGGGGGGCGCGCGGGGCGGCGGGTGACGCGAAAGGAAGCCCATAGCATTCCATGGGGTTACGCCATATAGAACTGGTGTAACCCCCAGAAGTGAAGCCCCAGAGGTGGGGCTTTGCTGCACATGAAAATGCAGTAAAACCCCTGAAAACTGGGTTTTTACAGCATTTTTAGTTTGAAGAATCTCACCCACTGTACATTGTCTATGATTTTGTTGTACTTATGTTGTGTGCAGTTTTTATCTAGGACTCTGCAATAGTGTGGGCTACTGGGCTTGTGTTTGTCAGTGAACTTGGACAGCTTAATTAAGGATTACATGAGGGCAGGACACATTCCCATCCTGCTGTTGCATGGTAGTGAGTTTTCACAGTTTGGGAACAACACCAATCTCGTTATCACCGACACAACTGCCTCTCAGAATTTCAATCAGTACCACGCAGCCTCTACATGGCCTCTGATTATATTATACTCCTTAAATAAAAACACACTGAGAGAATAGAAACAGTATTATGCACAGGACTCATGGCCAAGACTGCTGAGCACAATCAAGGCAGCTGTTTTCTCCACATCTGTCCATTACAGCATTCAATTTCCATAGAGGAATTATGTACACTGACTATTATTGGCCATCTGCTCTAGACGCATCAAGACTCAACTACTGTAATGCTAAGGCATCTTTTGGTTATAGGCCTGTATAATTGAGGAACATTGGGTGAAGAATTCAAAATATCTATTAGAAATCAACAATTGGCCACTACCATTTTTCTGCTGCTCCTAAACATGGGGTCACCACTCTCCCACACATTATAAAAACAATTTATAATAAAAATTAATGTGTACCACAACTGGATAAAATCAATAAATCACAAACTAAAAATACAACTCTAAGGGCCAGATGTATCAAGCTTCAAAAGTGATTAAATGTAGAGTGATAAACAGCCAGCCAATCAGCTCCTACCTGTCATGTTACAGGTTGGATTTGAAAATTAACAGATGTGAGCTGATTGGCTGGTTGCTTATCACTAGAGACAGGATTATATGCATTTGCATATTTGCATATGCATTTGCATTTTTATCCCATTCTCACTGGTTATTGCATATTTTACCTAAAATCTAGTGATGGTGCATATTTTAGGCCCTTCCCCCTTTCCACCCACGAGTCACAGCACTGCTTTGCCCTGCTGCTGCTGGCAAGGTAGTGGTAGAGTGTGCAGGCTGGGGCAATATGTGCGCATTGTGGGGAACCTTGGATGTACAATATGTCTGACACTGCTCTAGGTGGCCAATCCATGTTGATAAAAGTCAGTCTGGGCGGATGACATTACAAAGCTCCTGAACCTTTGCCTGCCCCTGGCCTGGGACTTAACACCAAGAGGCAAACTTCTGCAGCAGAGGAGGTGGGCAGAAGGGTTGTGACATCACGCGGCACGGAGGAAATGCCGTGTCACAGTGAGTATGCGCCGCAGGGAGGAAGCCTTCCACTGCGCCGCCCTCACACGCTATGCATACATTTGATCCATCGGCGCTGGAGATGAGGGTCTGTGTAGTTGATGCAAGAAGAGCTTTGGACGTTGCAGTCTGCTGTAGCAGCCAGGAAGAAAAAAAATCCTGTGTATAGCGCTAGACATCTGCAAATGCTGTGGGACTATTTTTGAGGTTTATTTGCAACTAATTTTATGATTATTTTTAAATAAATAAGTTAAAAATTACTTTTTTTATTGTTTAATGTAGCATATTTTAACACTTTTCATGCATATTTTAAGTATTTTTCATGCATATTTGCATGCATATTTCAAGCTTTTTATGTTGCATATAATCCTGTCTCTACTTATCACTCTCCATTTTATCACTTTTTTAAGCTTGATACATCTGGCCCTAAATGCATAAGCCATAAAGTAAATTTATGAGCTGAAATTAGATAATATATTGATATGATAGCTGCAAGATAACAATAAACAAAATCTAATACTATTAAGGGACAGTAACATTTTGAAAAAGTATTGTTGATTATAATATTAATGCTCTGCATATCAAGAAAATCAAAGCAAGTCAATTGGCTGAGATAAAATTTTCTGTCCTTTATTCTAAATCCAGACCTGAGGAATGTCATCTGACAAGTGTATGAAGTCAGGAAAGTCTTGGATGAGCCAGAAATCCAATGCAAACAACTAATGCATACAACTAATACACACAACTAATGCACACAAAGTATACACAACTAATGTACACAACTAACATAACAATGCATGGCCAAAAAGTTATTTTTTCATGGAGGTCTGTGGGCAGATGCATCAATCCTATGCAGTAACAATCTGTGTGCAGACACCTACTATGACACATGTACAGCTGTCAATTTATTACATTGGCGCATGTGTAGAATACTGAAATCCGTAAGATTCGTCGGAAACACTTTGCATTTCCACTAGCAGTCAACTCAGACCCATTCATTTTTGTGATTACTGTGATTTGTGCTATTAGAAATATATTTGATGCAGGCTGCCAATTAGATTTGAATTAAACTTGATTTTAGAGCATTTATTATTGTTTTTGTTATGTTTAACAGATGAATGGTTGCCTAAATGTTCAAGTTAACCACAAGTAAATGTCCTGATTATCCTAATAATTATAATGAGGCTTCATAGTGCTACTATCATAATTAACAATATGGCCAACTTGAATTGAATAAGACTCTCTACTAGCCTCCAAACTTTCATGCGTTCCCTGAAAACTCACCTCTTCAGGCAAGCCTATCATATTTAAGTTCCACACACATAACCCTCTGAGGCACTTATGTATTATATAGCTTCCCTTCAGGACATGCAGCTTGGTGGGACTGCCATGCTATTACTGGTGCCTGTCCTTGTGTTTCCCTCCTATGTCCCTATAGATTGTAAACTTGTAGCAGGGCTCTCCTACCTCCATGTTTGTCTGTTACCCAGTTTCTTTTATCACTGTCTACAGTTGTAAAGTGCAATGGAATCTGCTGTACCATATAAGAAACTGTAAATAAATAAATAAATAAATAAAATATATAATTACGCCATAATAGGGACTTAGCATTAAGACCCTGATTATAGTCTGTTCAGTTCGCATCTTATTTGCACCAAGGACCGATGTAAGCACTCTGTGCATGTGCATAATCACAAGTGCAGGGCTGCTGTGCGGACACGTTTACACAGGGAGGGGGCAGGATCGAGGTGCACAGGAGGCAGTCACGATGCTTAGCGAGTCAACCAGAATCACCCTCTAAGTCCAGGAGGGATAGTCTAGAGTGGAAGTCCAGAGCCATTTTAAAAAATACACACAAAACAGAAATAATGAATTCATACCTGGTACCAGCAACAGCTCCATCATTCTTGCCCAGGGGTTCATCCAGCTCAACTCCACACCATTCTCCTTTTGCAAAATCTGTCTCGCCAACATAGCGAACTACTCCCGTCTTTGTACCACCAACCTGCAAGGCAATACACATTCCACAATACAGTAAGTCAGTTGTAAATAGAAAATATTTCACAGTTAACATAACTACTTCAGATATGAAGACAAAATGCTGGGTCTCTGACAGTGGTTACCAAACTTGGTCCTCAAGGTCCCCCAACAGTGCATGTTTTCCAGGTTTCTTCACAGAATCACAAGTGAAATGATTAGCTCTAGTGTGCATTTTTTAAAATGTGTCAATGAGTAAAGAGTAAAACTGTGCACCTGCTGGGTGACCATGAAAACATGTACTGCTGGGGGTTCTTGAGGGCCAAGTTTGGAAACCACTGCTCTATATGAAAGTCTCCATTTATATGTGCTGAAAAGTTTGCCAACAAAAAAAAAAAAACAATGTGGTGAAAACATTCAAAGGTTAGATTTGGGGATTTGGAAACATACATGATCTGACATAAACTGATAAACATTCTGTGTACGGGAATAAGGGAAATACATCATGCATAACCTTACTCAATGGTGTAGCAACCATAGGAGCTGGAAATGCAGCTACTATAGGTTACATGTAGGGATGCCAATCCCGGGATCAGGATTGTCGGGATCCCGGGATCTCCGGCAATTTAGGCTGGGATTTCAATCCCGGGATTGGACCCTCCAATCCCGGGATTTGGGGATTGAAATGCGCATGCGCAATTAATCCCTTACTGCTGGGCAGCGCTGAGCAGCAGCGCTCGGTTTACACACTGCCCGGCTCACACAGTTCTGCCTGACCTGAATAAAGTGCTCCGTGTCTGCAGCAGGTCTCGGCTACCTCCATGGATGCTGGGTCATACTCTACACAGCAGGATCCCGTCCCCCACTCACAGTGCAGGCGACAGCAGCACTGTGCTATTACGGGGGAATCACACGCTGCTGCTGGATTCTGGGCACAGGTTTAATCTGTCTTTCCGGAACTCGGCAGGGAGGTGAGAGGTCGCCGCGGCCCTGGATCATGAAGTGGAGCAATGGAGCAGGTACTTTTGAAAGTGCCCTCTCCTCCTTGCAACTCGTCTGTGTGTTCCAGATGGTCTAAACTTTTAAACCACCCCAGGTAAGCTGTGCCTCTGGCTATGCTTTCTGCCAGTCCCCGCACACTCTGTATGCCCTCTCCCCGTCAGGCCAATCCCGGAATTTTCATTTTTATCAATCCCGAGAACCGGGATTGAAAAAATGGCACGGTGTTGGCCACCCTAGTTACATGTTTTATATTCAATTTAATCTCTCCCTGAGATCGATATAATGTTGTTGCTGTTAGCGGCTTCAAAATTATATTGATCTCTTAATGTGCCATTAATCGTTATAGCTTACTGTGCAAGGGCAATTGAAAAGAAAAAAAAAACGAAGCATTGGCCCTTATTCTAGTTGAATCGGTCAGATGCGTATTTTCGGACAGGAACCGAGTGTTCTTAGCCCCGCCTTCTGTACGGATCGCTCACACCGTCCGAATGCGTTAAGACGCCGAGCGAACGGACAGCGAGTGGATGTTTCATGTGAACACCTCCTCCATCTGTGGGAACCTCCCCCATCATTCGATAGTCGCCGACCATTGAATGCTGGACCGAGTGGTCAGGCAGCACCTAGTGCTCCAGACCACTCGGGCATTTCTCCGTGCAAAAGCAGGGATATGGGTGGGCAGCTGACATCCGGCAATGTCATATGTCCACCCCCCACATGTGCGTCACGGGCGCATTACCATACGTACGCCCAGCGTTTTCATGGGAAAGCCCATGAAACGCGTGGCGTACGCATATGGTAATGAGCCCAAACAGCCCTTCATGCCCCTCTCCACCCCCTGTTCGGATTGTTCCAACCGATCGTTTTCTTGATCGTTTACAGAATTCACGCCATATTCAGACATGTGCGGCGTTCGCACATGCGCTGATACGCCTCTGCACATGCGCAAACACCAACCATCAGCCATCTGTTCACATTTGGAGCCATCCAACTCAATCAGAATAAGGGCCAATGGAACAGGAGATGTTGGTCACATGACAAGGTATGCACAGAAAAGCAAGAAATGGCCCCAATGTTTACACATAAACCCTATAAGAAGATTATATACAGAAAAATCCAAGCCTAGACGTCGGGCCAATGACTGTCGGGATCCCGACTGTCGGACCCCTGTACCACATCCATTTAAAAGCTGGACATCACTGTCTATTCGACATTACCTATTGAGAATAAGGCAGATTTTATTTATGTGATAAGCATACATACAGTAGTGAGTAAAAAAAATCATATTGATTGCTAAGTGCTAATATTACAAAGTTTTATGGGATTCAATCATTTGAATACTCTGCATAGAGTGTCTATGTTAGTAATACCCCTTTTACACCGCCGAAAAATCCGGGTCAGCGGCGGGTCAGACCCGGATCTTCGGCGGTGTAAATCCCTAACGCCATGTCCCTTTACACGGGACTTCTACCCAGGTCCTGACCTGGGTAGAACACGGCTAGGACCTGGGTAGAGGGCGGTGTAAATGGGAATGCCAGGTCGGATGACCCGGCTCCCATTTACATGAATGGGAAACGTCCACCCTGCGGACCGCAGCGTCCGCAGGTTGGACGGATTGTCAGTCTGACACTGACAGCCGGCGCTGCTGTCTGCTATACTCTGCAGACAGCAGCGGAGGCGGGGGAGAGAGGTGAACGAATGCCTGTGTGCGGCATCCATTCACCTCCTGTCCAATGGCGGGGGGGTGCGCGCGGGGACTGGGGGCAGCCTAGCAGCTTACCTTAGTGCTGGGCTGCCCCCAGCAGCGTTCCGGGTACGGCGGAGTTGATCGGCGCTTGAAGATGACATTGCGCTGTAATCTTCAAGGGGCGGGAGGGGGGTGCGGGCCTGTCCGGTGTAAATGCCCCTAAACGCTTGGTCGCACCCGGCTTCAACCAGGGTCCAAAAAGCCGGGTGCGACCCGGCGTTTTGGTCTAAAAGGGGTATTAGTAACTCAGGGGCAGATTTATTAAGCTTGGAGAAGAAATAAACTGGAGATAAAGTGGAGATAAGGTAAAAGGAGATAAAGCACAGCCAATCAGCTGTGTTTGAAAAAGACAGTTGGGAGTTGATTGGCTGGTGCTTTATCTCCTTTTACCTATTCTCCAGTTTATCTCCAGTTTATCTCTTCTCCAAACTTAATAAATCTGCCCCTCAGTCAGGGCTGGATTAAGGGCCTAATGGGCATGGAAAGGGCCTATTATGAGTAGTGGAGGAGGTGAGGCATGTAGAACCCATACACTATAAGCCTTAATGTCTCCCTAAATATATAAAAGTACAAAAATTGCATAAATATTTAAAATAGAAATGCAACTTTTCTGCTGGTGTCTTTCTGGTGATCATCATGCTGTCATGGTGATGGGCCTATTGCTATGTGGAGGCCATTCTTAATCTGGTCCAGAACTCAGTCAGTGCCCTGTGGTTGATACTACAGCATTGATTGCCATTAATGTGACGGTATACCGTATTCAAATCCTTAAGATTCCTGGTTATGGTGTAAGGTTTACAGCTCTTGCTAATTATTGGTAGCCACATATTATACAATGTAAGTATGAAATGGAAACATTTGAAGTTCTGTATTTTACAACAGCATCGTCCCCTGTTTTTATTGCATGTCTGTGTTACAAACAGTGAGGGAGCTGCTGCTCTCACACCACTCTGTGCCTCTGCACTTTCCAACCATTACTTACAGTAATTGAATCCCCACAATAAGCCATTTGTTTCTGGTTCCAGGGCCTGCATGTTCTACCCCCCTGATTAAATGTCTGGCCTTACTGGTTGCTTGTTGATATATTGTATTTCGGCTACTGCACCTTTATATCCTTTGGTTATACAGTTGTCTCCTTGTTTTCTATTTGATTTTTGTTGCTTTCCTCTCACTTTGATTCTCCTTGTACCCCTCTCCTTTTTTTGTGCGCAAAATCTTTACAAACTTTTATATTGGTGTTAGGAAAAAAAACACTATGTATCTATTGCCACAGATACATGCGTTATATACAGGGGTGTAACTACCATAAGTACAGTGAGTACGGCTGATATGGGGCCCACCTTCCCTGTCACAATTACATACTGTATGTTATATACAGGGGTGTAGCTACCATAGGTGCAGGGAATGCAGCTGCTCTGTGGCCCAGAGCTGAGAGGGGCCCACCTTCCCAATTCACAATTACATGTGTTATATATTACATATATTACAAACTTTTGCCTTGGGGCCTACAATATATCTAGGCATGTCCTAGGACATACTCATTGCAATGTGGTATAAAATGAACTGGATGACATACTGTTACTTTATTTGAACTGGGGCACTGTATTGTGGCACAATGTAAAGAGGAGGTACTATAGTGTGGCATAATGTGAATTAGGGACACTGTATGTCAGGCATGTCCAAACTATGGCCCTCCAGCTGTTGTGAAACTACAAGTCCCATCATGCCTTGACACAGTTTTACTATTAGGCAATGCTAAAACTATGGAAAAGCATGCTGGGATGTGTAGTTTCACAACAGCTGGAGGCCCACAGTTTGGACGTGCCTGCTGTATGTGATGATGTCAATTGGATATACTGTGTTGCATAATGTTTACTGGCAGCCCTACAATGTGACATAATGTAAGACAGGGGTTTACTGTAGTTCAAAAAATAAAATAGGGCACTATTATGGGGCATAACATTCACCAGCTCGCTACTAAGGCTCAGGCAATCATCTAGGACACTATTACATATAGGTTATAAAACTAACAAATGCTCCAGGTAGGTGTCTCTCTGTAAGCATTAGAACAGGTGCCCCTTCAAAATGTTGCTATGGGGCCTAAGTTCTTTCTATGCTCCTGATAGTGTGAATAAAGTTAGGTAGAGCCCTGCTTACAAGTGGGAGCTTTACACTATAGTTACAATTATAATGCAATTTAGAGGCAACTAAGCATAAGGGGTGAGATGTATCAAATGAAAAATGCGGTAAAACCCCGGTATTACCGCATTTTCCAATGTATCAAAAATGATACCGCACTAAAGGGTATCGCCACCTTTGGGTGGCGATACCCTATAGAAGCCTATGGGCTTCTTTTCGCCACCCGCCGACGCAAACCCGCCGATTCGCCGCCCCCCCCCCCCTCTGGCTTACCTTCCTGAAGGGTCCTCCTGGACCCCGGAAGGTAAGCCCTTCCGGGGAAGCAGCCGGACATCCTTCCAGCTGCAGGGGGGGAGGAGGAAGCGCCGGGGACAGCATGCATAGCTGTCCCCGGCGTGAGGGGAGAGCGTGGCGGCAGGGAGGTGACGGAGACCCCCCGCACACCAGTGTACAGGTATCGAGGGGGGCCTCCGTCACCGCACCGCGATGCCAGCCGCATATGTTAGTACATATGCGGCAGCATCGCGGCAGGGGGGGGGGGGCGCGAAGGGCGGCGATGTATTTTAATACATCCCGCCCATAGTGTTTTATTTTCGCTTTTACATACATAGATCGGAGTTCATGGATTAGTTTTTTTCTCATTTCCACATTGGCAATGATGATAAGTATCTAAATCTGGTTATTCATAGCACAGTAATCTTCTTGCCACATATTAGTAGCAATCGCTCTACTTCTGAGCTCTAAATTCCATTTACTAAACACAACTTATACAAGTACTTTTGTAACTTCCTTCTCACAACAACAAATATGTTCAGATTCTGGTTTTTACAACTTTTAACTCTGCAAAGGGTAAAAAACATCACTTCGGTGTCCTGTTCACTACAAACAAATAATTACCCCCATCCTTCCGTGCATTCATTTCAAACTTTACATTTTGCACAGGTATTCAATGTTTCCCAAAATTTCAGTTTCCGGAGATATTGGGAAATATCTGCAATTTTCTCTGAGAATAGGTGGAACTCCATGTATTTGATCTTTTACAGTTTTTTTTCCACATTTTCAGAAAAAAAAAAATCCAAAAATCTACATGGATCCGCAAATTCACAAATTTAGCAACCGTTTCCTCAAATGCAGATTCAGCTTTTCAAAGAGTTGAATCTGCATTGATGAGTCCCGGCCGGGATTAAATACTCAAGTCCAGATATTTACACAGAAATTTCGGAAAACACTGAATACCTCTAACATACTGTTAGGTAGGGATACCAAGGCATGATAAATCTCTCCTTCAATGTAGTTTTTTCCTCAATTTTTGCTCCGTGTGTATGCCCCTTAAGACCGTGTGGGAACAGGATCGGCCGCAAATGGCCCTAAAATACGACCTGAGAATACAGATAATTTACTATTCTCAGGATGGACCCTATGGGTAATTATGTATGTCGGGTGTGTATAAAAGTTTTCTTTTTGTATGTGTCAGTGTGATTTCTTGTTCTATTGGTTCTGTTGTAGAACTACAAGACCAAGGGGGCCCATTAATGCTCCGCATGCTGGGACTTATGGTTCATCAAGTCCTTGCATGCGGGGGAGGTTTGCTAGGACATGTAGTTCATTCTCTTTTTTACACTTTTACTGCCATCACCCTACCATCCACAGCCCAGGGAGGCCGGGGACAGCCCTTGGTTTCAGCCTGGGCCGGGGTTCCCTTGGAGGGGGGAATCCCTTTATGGGGGGGGGGGGGGGGTCCCCACTCCCCCAGGACCAGCCAGGGTGATCATGTTTTGGCCAGAGGACCTTATGTCAAAAGTGTCCTCGGGCTGTGGTATGACACTGGCCCCGTACTTTGGGAATCAGGACTGGGCCAAGAGCGTGGTGTTGGTTATAGAAATAAAATACAGGTTCTTTTTCCCCCTGAATATCTGCAACCAGGACCGAGGCTGGTAATTGTTGGGCAGGGCAACTCTACGCCGTTTAAAAAAAAAAATATATATTTATTTAATTCCCATATCTTTTACACAGAGATGCCTGCACAAATCTAAATAATCCGTGCAGGCTTCAGCCAAATACGCTATGAAAATGTGGTCTACTAAACAGTATGGGGTGTATTCAATGCCGTGGGCGAGCGGCGACAGCGAGCAGGGCTTCCTGCTCTCTCACCCTGTCAGTATTCAACTCACCCCCTTATACGCCAATTCCCCCTCGCTCCGTTTTTTGAGCGAGGGGGAATTGGCGTATGTGGCTCCAGAAACAGCGAGACTCGCGGCTAAATACAGCGGGTTTTCTGCATTAGCCGCGGATCTCGCAGTTTTGGGGAATTCTCGCCGTCCTGTGACGGCAAGGATTTCCACAGAACTTTGAATAGGGCGAGCGGCTGGCGAGGGGGTTAAACAGTGAGGATCACTGGTTTTCAGCAATCCTCGCTGTTTAACCCCCTCGCCGGCCGCATTGAATACTACCCTATGGGCCTTATTCTAGTTCACTCTTTCTGACAAATTCCTTCATAGATGGACAACATCATGTGCACTGCATGGGGGCAGCTGTAAAATGTGCAGAGAATTAGATTTGGGTGGAGTTATTTTGTTTCTGTGTAGGGTAAATACTGGCTGCTTTATTTTTACACTGCAATATAGATCTCACTTTGAAGTAAAACCCCACCCAAATCGAATTCTCTCTGCACAAGATACATCTACCCCACCTGCAGTGCACATGGTTTTGTCCATCTAAGAAGGATTTTGTAAGAAAGAGTGAACTAGAATAAGGCCCTCTGTCTCTGATAGTTCATGTGATACAGCACAGTAAGCCTAAAGTGCTGCATGAAGAAAAGATCTTGCCAGCACTGTAGCTACCATATACATACAGATAGTGGTAGATGCTCAAATTAGTTCAGTAATACCATTCAGGTGCATGCAAGGGAGGGGTTAGCACTGTAGCTAACATATTGAAGCTACTAAGTGGTAAAGCAGTTAAGTAATGGGTCCATTCCAAAGTAAATAAACATTTTCTTTTAATGTTCTTTACAGGAAGCAGAAAGAGCCAGGGATTACTTTCACAGAGGTCATTACCACAAGGAAAGTAGCAGAAATCCCTATTAAAGAGCCGCATTCCAGAAGCCAACGTGCTGCAGTAACAAAATATTGTGCTACTTCCAGTGAAAAGAACCATATGTTTTGGCAAATGTTATCTGCATGCAATATCCTACCAGAAAGTATGTGTGTTTACAGGTGGAATATCCCTTATCCAAAATGGATACCATTTTGGATAAGGGACCAGAAGAATTTTGGATAATGGATAATTCTGTATATCAGAATATTTTATATTTGAATGATGTATCTTGAGGTATCTTGCATTTATGTTGTATAACAACATGAAATACACACAAATATATATTATTTGTGCATAAAACAAGGTTTCAAACATGAAACAAAGTTTGTGTCCTAGCTCAATTCTGACTTTGAATGCCAAGCAATCATTTTCTTGAACATTTTCTTGAACATATTTTGTGCCAGTTACATATCATGTCCTCAGTAGTGCTGTTACAGATGTACCCAGTAGTGCTTTTAACAAAAATAAAAAAATAAAAATTTCCCTCACTTTCTGGAATGTATGGTTTTCGGAATAATTTGGATAACGGATATTTGGATAAGGGATACTCAACCTGTATCATTATTTAAGCATGTGCCACATTACACTTATTAGTGTATTCAAATAAAAAAAACAACCTAAAAGTATTCTTACCATTAAACTTATACACAGATATGCAAGTTTGCTGCACTGAGCAGCGTGGAACTGCATTAGATCTGAGATCGAAGCAGAAATAGACTTGCCTGCCATTTCTATTTTCCCTTTCGATCCCATTGCCACGGGGCTGCACATCAGGATCGAATCTGAATCTAATGCAGATTAAACACTGTTCGATTTAAATTTGATTTGAATTGAATTGAAAAATGTGTCAAAATGTAAGTGTGTGTACACGCCATGAGTTAGTTTTAGTAGGAGTCAATCTGTATGGTCAGTGTGAACCAGGGGTTAAAGGGAGGGGGATCAGGGTGGAACTGAGTTCCACCACCTCTAATGGTCAGGTGGAACTAGTTCAACCTCCACATTGGCCCTGAACAGTAATAAAAAAAAAAAAGCATTATAGTTTTCAGGCGGTGCCAAACACACTACCACTGGCCCTTGCACTGCCTAATGGTAGGATGGGAGGGGGGTAATTAGGTGACAGATGGAAATGAGTTCCCCCACCTCTCCAGGACCACTTTCCGCCCTGGTGTGAACTGATACTGCTTCTCCACATGTATGACTAGAGCGGTGTGTGTCCTACTCTGGTGCAGTTATCTACAAGATAGCAATGTGTGAGGCAATGTATGAATGGTTAGTAGCACTGATCGTTCTGACACCTGCAGCTATTGATTTAGACAGCTGCCATTGGTGAGTCTGACACTCGCCTAAGTGTTTGTACAATGAGGGGTGGGAAGGGGGCAGGCAGGGGGAGGAAGGAGGGGAACACCCAGTGTTTTGTAGGTGTGCACATAGAAAAGCTGGCCGTTCCCGTGCGAAAACAGGTGTGTCGATTCCTGCTTGGGGTGTCCGCCCCAGAATTTGACAATCTCTAGGGAAGGATAAAAGTCGGTCTAGACTGTCTTTATCTACATACAGTATAAAACTCATTCTATGGTGAGCGACCATCAAATGCGGACGCATAGGAGTGGATGTTAGCGTACACATCCACTCGCATGCTACTGCCGGGTGGCGTTTACCGGTTGGCTAGGCTGCAAACAGGTCTGACTAAGGCCCACAGTTTGGGAACCACTGCATTAGTGCAGTAAGAAAGGCAGAAAGCTCACCAGGGGGGCACTCTTAAGAGGCGAGTCTTTCGCCTTCCTACATGTACTAGTTTTCAAAAATGTATCAAAGTTCTGCACAAAATATCAAAACTGTATTTAATTATCAACTCTGAGCAATAACAACATCAAATAATTCAATTTATTTTAATAACTGATGCATTTTAAATAATGGGAAAAGGACTCACCAGGACACGATCCCCAATGCGCAAATCCTTGTCACCCTTTTTCACTGATCCACTGTCTGAAAGGTTTGACCCTGACTCATTCCCGGTTTTGATGGTGCTGTTTAGCACACTCTCCCGCAGTGGTACAATCCGAGTGTTTAGTGGTGGTGTGGCAGTTCCAGAGTGCAATGACAGGTTTTGTGTTGTCAATGATTCCACTGAGTGAGAATCACTTCCTGTACCATCCGGAACAAGCTGCCGAGTTAGTTTAGATGGCCTTGTAAATATTCCTTGTAGTGCTTGACATTCAAAATAGCGCACTCCACCGACAGAGCCATCATTTTTCCCCACTGGGTCATCTAAAACAACACCTGCCCACTGGCCTGGAGCAAACTGTGTTTCTCCCAGATACTGTACTACTCCAGGCTTCACTCCATTTACCCACACACGTTCCCCAACCACAAAGTCTCCCAGGAACTCATCGCCCACTTCAGTGAACTTTGAACCTGATTTCTCAGCGCCAATTGAAGAAGTAGAATTTTGTTTGTGCAAAGGGGAACCTATAAAAAAAAGAAATGAAAATGGAGTAAGTTAAAGTATTTTACTCATGTCCAGACAAACAATATATTAGCAATTATTTATTATGGCTCCTTCCACGCACTTTACATTGTTTGATTATTCTATATATAGCAATCACTTAATCACACGTATAATAATTAGAATGAGTGAATGGCTACAATAAATCATTAGTGACAATTGCTATAGAACCCACACCATTCCTCACTGTTGGTATACAGAATGATAACATCTGACATATTACAAGTGTAAATTTTAACAATAAAACTGAGTTTTTAGAAAACGGTATTACATACAGGGCTGGATTACGGTCTGCAGGGACCCTGGTCAACAAAATTGCAGTGCCCCCCCCACGGAGGCAGGTGGTACCTGGGCAGCAGGGATCCAGGTAGCGGGGATGCGGGCAGTCAGCGGCGGGGTCCCTGTGGCAGGTGGGAAGTCAGCGGCAGTGTCCCTGTGGCGGATGGGAACTAGTAGCGGTACTAGTACCGCGTTTCCCGACCCGCTGCCTGACACTCACCCGCCACCAGCACAGCAGTACCGATGTGGGAGACCCTTGTCACCCCATGCTTAATCCGACCCTGATTACATACATTTATTTTACTCTTTCTATAGTTCTATTACTTTTTGTTGTAGCAAAAAAGCACACACACAAAAAAAAAAAAAAAAACAGGTAATTCAGATTCTCTGTAGTAAAGTGTTGTTTTAAAAGGCACATGCAGGGTTTGGTTTAGGTGAGTTTGATGATGTGGGAGAATTAATTTAGAACCTGTAACTTTGTTCAAGCAAAAGTCTACATTTTATAGTATATATATTATGTCTGCACAAGTAACACCTGCCTCACCTGCAGTGCACATGGTTTTGTCCATCTAAGAAATATTTTGTCAGAAAGAGTGAACTAGAATAAGGGCCTAAGTTCCTGCTGGAGCCTACTGAAAAATAGCCCTGGTTATATATATATATACTACACTTCTACCAATGTTTTTGTTAAAATAAGAACTGAATGAGTATGCAGTGACACAGTTTATAAAATATAATTTGGTTGGTTTCTCAACAGGGGGAAGGGTGATTGGTATGTATTGCGCTGCTGAACCCAATTTATTGTATATATACTCTAAAATAGAGGGAATGACCAACGTGCAGTGAATGACACGGACACACTGCTTAAAAAAGTATAAATTTAATATATTATATCAAATAATACATAAAACATTAAGGGAAATAATCAGGAACACAAAATTACATATATAAGGAAAATAAAAAACACATTAAATATATGACACTCTATTAAAAAATCTTTCATAGGATAAATATATCGGCTGGGTGGTTGTAGCCTGATAAATAGTAGTCCTTAAATAGGGCTAGAAATGGACGTTTGTTAAATTGGAGGCACTCCGCTGTTAATAAGCCACATAAAGAATAATGAAATTTGTTAGATGGTTTTTATGCGTCTCAGAAATGCTGTTAGTAGGAATTGGTTGATATGAATAATAGAATAAATGTCCGATAAAAAGTTATTGTTTGGTAGGATGAAATGAATAAAGGTAACAGTCACTCTGGCGTATAAGTAGCACGCACTATAGCAAACAGATGGTTGATTTTGCGTATAGCAAGCAGTAGTTATGCAGCAGTGATGGTATGCAGTGATTGGAAACAGGGGGTTAATGGTTTTATCTCACCCACAGATAGCGCTTGCCAAGTCTGATGGTTGCTCCGTTCCCCGTAAGGAGGAAGATGTTAGTGGCCGGTAGTTGTCCTCTGTGGGTCGCCAGATGCACTGGCGCCGGCGGGTGGTGTTGCTCTCCTGAAAGGACGGAGCGTCCTAATGCTCAGACGGCGATACTGCTGCTGACGATGTTTGCGCTGTTCTTCCGTGTAGCGCTGAAAGGCTGTGTACACAGCGGGACAATGGGTGGCGGCGGGCGGCTCCAAACGTCTCAGTGGTATGAGAACTGAATGAGTATGCAGTGACACAGTTTATAAAATATAATTTGGTTGGTTTCTCAACAGGGCACCATGTACTATGAGTTCTCTCCATCCTTCCAAGTTTATCCTTCAGGTGCTCCAGTTGTTTGCACATATTGTAGGGGCTAATTCAGTTAGCCCTGCAGATTACTGAAGCAATCCAAAAAAATGGCTGGACTACGGCTGGCTAGGCCACGCAGCCAGGGGGGCTGTATAGAAAAGAGCTTGCACTTCACGATGCAAATGCAAATTTGGCATTTTGCATCGCTGGGTGTGATTAACATGCAGAACATACTTGTTCTGTGATGGGTGTCTCCAGGCCGTCTACCACTGTGAGTTGTAGTTTTGCAAATCCTCATAAAACTACAAATCAAAATGAATCATAACCCATAGATCCAAAACCAAAATGGTACATTAGGGGACTACTAGTGACTTGATGTGCCACCGTTCGCATACGTTTGCTTCCTCCATACGTTTGCTTCCTTGCATGGTATTGTTCATCAACTTAAATTGCACATGACAGTAAAATGGCCCTTATTCTGGTTCACTCGCAAAGGCAAATTCCTTGTCAAATGGACAAAACCAAATGCACTGCAGGTGGGGCAGATATAACATGTGCAGAGAGAATCAGATTTGGTTGGGGTTTTACTTCAACGTGAGATCTATATTGCAGTGTAGAAATAAAGCAGTCAGTATATTCCCTGCACAGAAACAAAATAACTCCACCCAAATCTAATTCTCTCTGCACAAGTTACATCTGCCCCACCTGGTGTGCACATGGTTTCGTCCATTTGAGAAGGAATTTGCTATTCATGCTGGACAGTGCACTGAGGAGCTGTTCCCATTGAGTATACCATTTACTGAAAGTAGGTAAGCTTTAACCAAAAAAAAATTGCTCTCAAATGTCATGATTTTTCCCCATGATATTATTTGGTCACAAGAATTCTACAGCTCAGAATGCATATTTTTCTAGAAGCCATTTGCGTGGTGGGAATAGATTCTTATGCCTAGTTTACTTTGGTTTGCACATGCAAGCCAGAACAGTAATTTTAATGGCTAGGCTTGAGAGTATGAGCCACCCAGAGATCCATCATATTTAGTGAGATCATTGGCTGATGCAAACAATGACAGATGGCTACTCTCACAAGTGAACTCAGTGGAGGGCTGGGTGAGGTCACAGGAAACTGACTTTATTTCAATCAAAGCTCAATCAAATCTAAGCTTAAACAGTGATTTGTTTGCATGCTACTACTGGAAGTATAGTTTACATCAATTGAAACAGTGGACTGGCCAGATCAACATGGTGGATTCTGCTGCCTTTTCTCTTCTAGAAATGTTAGTACTTATGGATGGGTGTTCTGTCTTTTTGCTTTTGACTCCTAAAAACTTATGCGGTGTGTGGATGTTATTTTGATAAAAAATTAAACTGTAGTAACTTTCAAGAGTTGTAACAGAAATATTCTATGCCAGCGGTTCTCAAATTGTGGGTCCTGTCCCCAAAGTAGGTCCCGTCCTTTTCAGCGTGGGGTCGCGACTCCATGTTGGATGAGTTTTGTAATCTCAGTCAGTGATTCAAGGAGTCTGAAATAGCTGTTGAATTGCCTGTTATTTTAGAGTCATGGGGTGAAATGTAATAGGATGAGAGAATCAGAAAGTGAGAGATTTGGTAAGAAATCACCAGATTTTTTAAAGCGGCAATCATTTACACTACAAAATCAAACTGGTTTTGCCGTGTAAATGAATGCCGCTTAAAAAAATTGTAGATTTCTTACCAAATCTCTCACTTTTTGGGGTGTATTCGAAGCAGCCGGCAAGGGGTTAAATGGTGGGGATTGACAAAAATATGCGATCCTCGCCATTTAACCCTCGCTGGCCGCTCACTGTATTTAGCGTTCCAGGGGAATCCTGGCTGGCTCATGGCTAATGCAGGGAGCCCGCTGCATTTACTGTAGTTTCTCTGTTTTAGCGGCCGCATACGCCATTTCCCCTCGCTCCAAAAACCTAGCATGGGGGAAATTAAGTGTGTGCAGGGGGTCAGTTGAATACTGACCCTGCGAGCTGTGACAGGGAGCAGACAGCACTGCTCCCTGTAGCAGATCGCAGAAAGCATTGAATACACCCCTCGCTGACCGCCGACTGACCTCTCACCTAATCACCTCCTCCCACTCCCGTGTCCAAGATTTCTCTCGCGCTGCCCCCCTGCACTGGAACAACCTCCGCCACCCATCAGGCTATCTGATTCCCTTACCTCCTTCAAGCATTCCCTCAAAACCCACTTTTTTCGACTAGCCTATCCCTCCTCCTAACCTCTTTTGATCCTCCTATCCTGCCTCCGTTCCCCTCCGTTCCTACTGATCCTATTGTATTTCGTTCGTCCACCCACCTATTTTTAGTATGTTAACTCTTATGAGCAGGGCCCTCCTTCCTCACATACTCACCCTACCTCATTACCTCACCTGTGCTCCTGTCCTGTTCTTCCCTTCCTCTACTTCATCTTCAGTCTCCTTGACAATTTTGGCACCTACTTCTGAACTTATGCTGATTTTAGTTCTACCAGCTATACCCCTATTTATACTGTATCTTTCAACACACCCTTTACGTTACCTTGTAATTTGTTTTTTTTGTTTGCTATGTACGGCGCTGCGGACACTTTGCGGTGCCTTATAAATAAACGTACTACTACTACTCTGAATCTCTCATCCTATAAAATTTCCCACCCTCACATAATTTAGGCAGTTATTCTGGTTTACTCCTTCTGGTAAATTCCTTCTCAAATGGACAAAACCATGTGCACTGCAGGTGGGGTAGAAGTTACTTGTGCAGAGAGAGAGAGTTAGAATTGGGTGGGATTTTACTACAAAGTGATCTATATTGCAGTGTAGAAATAAATCAGTCAGTATTTTCCCTGCACAGAAACAAAATAACTCACCCAAATCTAACTGTCTCTGCATATGTTACATCGGTACTGCTTTCCTAGCATGGCGCCCACAAAGATTGTATGTGTGGGGCTGATATCTCAAGCATCTCATGCATCTTATGTGTTTGTGCTGCATAAGATGCATGAGATGATGCAATCGACGCGATCGACGAGATTTTTACATTGGAATCAATGTGAAATGGTCCCTGAGACCCAATGTTACATTTATTCCAATGTAAAAAACACACACAGGCTATTTATACATTTTATTGTAATAACATATTAATATACTTTAGAATAATTTCCCACAACAAATGGATTTTGTCCCTTGTATTTAATATATTTAGAAACACCCAAAACTTTTGGTTTAATTACACAAATTTTTCTTGTATTTTATAAAGGAAGGTGACTGTTTTTCTACAGAGGCGTATCAGATCTGAAGAACTGTTAAAGAGTCTTTGTTCTCTCTTTACAATGACAGAAAGCAGAG
Organism: Crinia signifera; assembly: GCF_055691185.1. Lineage (NCBI taxonomy): Eukaryota > Metazoa > Chordata > Amphibia > Anura > Myobatrachidae > Crinia > Crinia signifera. The sequence goes on from NC_139218.1 coordinate 242,376,850, forward strand.
TTCAGGACATTATATAGTCAAAACAGGCACGCTACAATACTGGTACAGAAACATCTATTGTTCACACATTCGCTTTATGATGTGTCTGCAATAAATTTTATATCCTTACATGGCTCACTGATCGAGGACACCTATTGCAAGGTTAAAAAAAATCAGAGGCCAACAAATAATACTCTCATAAGTGTTCTTTTGGGAGAGGAAGCAGTTTCTGCAACAATGTTGCCATGGTAACTGAAAGAAAGAACTTCAGGCATTTAACATTGTATCCAGTGTATAGTGGTTTGGATTATAGCAAATATAAATATTTACTCTCTAGGAATGTAATGCTTTGTATAAATTAATATTCTGCTACCGAAATAACCAAGAGCACTCTTGGCCAGAGGTGGAACTACCATTGGTGCTTTGCACCAGGGCCCCTCAGGACTAAGGGCCCATTGCTGCAGATACCAGCAATAAGTTATTCCCTGAACAACCCCCCACATATCATATTGAGCAAAGTCAGGTGACCCATGCTATGCAGAGAGCAGGGTGGGCCCCACTGTCTAAGGGACCATCCCCTTACCTTAGGGAGGCAGGGCTGACCTTATGGGTGCCAGGTTGACAAAGGAGTTGAGTCACTTATCAGGACAAACAATCACAGCCACATACTATCTCTAATTAACATTACACTAAATTTGTGATTCACTGCTGTTTGTGAGTCAAAGGCAGCTCACAAGCAGTGTAACTGGCACTGTAATGCTGGGTACACACCAGGAGGACAAGGGTCCGATCCCATCAATCTAGATCCAATTCCGACTGATTGGATGCAGATTGTGTGGTGATTGGGTCCTTTTCTGTCCTGGTGTGGACCGATACCGATCCGTTGCGCGTTCCCACGGGTAGGTCGGTCATTATTCAGATCCTACCTGCAGCAGGTAGGATATGAAGAACGACTATACTCGCCATCAAATCCGACGCACTTGCGGTGCACATCGTGAGCGTGTCGTGCCCCCCCCCCCCGCGTCATCGTGAGCAGGTCAGAAGAAATACTGATGACCCGCTCATGATGTGCATCGTGAGCGGGTCGTCCTGATGTGTACCACGCATAAGTGTCTGCCCAACTGAGCGGTAGGTGTACAGATGGAGCAAGCCAGGGGACGCGCGCACACGAGACGCTCATGTGCCCTGTGGCAATGGAGCTCCCCGCTGCCATCGACGGTCCCCATCGCTGCCGCAAATCCTCCCCTAACCCTGCCCATCTCCATGAAGCGGAGACAGGCAGGGCCCCGCTGCTCAGCCCCTGAGAGACTGGGGCCTGCATCCATTCAGATGGATCTCCTGCACCTAGGCTAGGGCTGATGCATATGCTGATAACAGTTCCAACAACTGCTCTCACAGGTATAGGGCTGCTGTGGCCCACTGTCTGCTTCTTTAACGCTCCGAATGCAAATAGGATCCTACTTCTCATGGTATTTTTAAAACAGGAAGTGTCTGACTTTTTCAGACCAACCAGCATGAGTTGTATAGTATAACGTATAGTATAACATATAGTGTAACAGCTGCAGGCAGGGATGTAATGGTAGCTGAGTTAGAAAGTCTCACACAAAACAGCTCTATAAAGTCGGACGTAAATACAGCTGTTTTTTGGGGGGGGGACGGGGGGTAAGTTGATAAAAATCAATAACAAGTATAGGTTGAGTATCCCTTATATAAAATGCTCAGGACTAGAAGCATTTTGGATAATGGATTATGTCGTATTTCAGTTTTTTTTTTTTTTTTTTATTTCAATGAGTTTTTTGAGGATGGGACCCATGTGTTACACAAAAGGCATTTATGTTGTATAAACCCATTGAACACATGAAATACACACAAAAATATTTTATTTGTACATGAAACAAGGTTTCAAAACATAAAACAAAGTTTGTGTACTAGCGCAGGCATTGAATATGAATGCCAAGCAGTCATTGTCTTACACATATTTAGTGCCAGTTACATTTGATGGCCCCAGTAGTGCCAGTTACATATCATGTTCCCAGTAGTGCCAGTTACATGTCCCCAGTAGTGCCAGTTACATATCATGTCCCCAGTAGTGCCAGTTACATATCATGTCCCCAGTAGTGCCAGTTACATATCATGTTCGCAGTAGTGCCAGTTACATATCATGTCCCCAGTAGTGCCAGTTACATATCATGTCCCCAGTAGTGCCAGTTACATATCATGTCCCCAGTAGTGCCAGTTACATATCATGTTCCTAGTAGTTCCAGTTCCAGATGTCCCCAGTAGTGCCAGTTACATATCATGTCCCCAGTAGTGGGAGTTACAGATCCCCCCAGGATCTGTAACTGGCACTCGGGATGGCGTGGATACTGGGGGTTACATCTCATTGTAAGCACCTATCACATCTCATGGCATGGGTGCTTGTACAATTAAAAATCGAATTCCATCGCATCGCATGCATCGCATGACACAATATTCCAGGGGGATGCGATGCGATGAGATTTTTAGGAGCCCATACGATGGAAATCGTGGGCGCCGTTCTAGGAAACAAGTACCGTATTTGCTATGCAGATACAGTAGCAATTACATACAGAATATAGGCATTCTGTATATCATTATGCTAGTAAGCCCGCTCAAAGCAAATGATTTAAAGGCTGGCCTGCTACCTTGTGATTGCCTCTGTATTTGTGCATGTGTGAGAGATAAAGAGATGTAGTTTCACTCGTTGCCAACAGATGGCAGTGTTTTGGAGACACAATCAGACACTAGACATATATAGATGATGTGACTTTATCTGCATGCCTTTATAAAGGGCCCCTGTTCTTTGCATGCTCTGTCTATTGGTTGGCCATGTGTAGCTAGCCACACCCCCTTTAATGGGTGGTCACATTTCTTAAGCTTGGGCCCCTCCAAGACTGCATTCTAAAATGTAACAGCATCTGCATGTGTAGAATATGTGCCTGTTTTCTATAATTCATTGATCCCTTGCACTTTCCCTACACTAGGTGCAAAATATGTACAGTAGCTACATATATTCTACATAGCCACATCTTTTAGTTGCTATGGAAACTATTCTGTGTTTGTATTACTACTAAAGATTGCTTCACTGTAAAATCAGATTCTTCTTATTGAGCATTTTAAGGAGAACTCAGCACTAAAATTGTCATTGCATATATGCATTATAAATATAAAATACATTAACGTTAACCCAACAATGTAGCTTTGTTATTGCATACAGCTAAAGTCCCTCTAACATCATTAGGACAATAGGCCTGATTCTGGTTAAATAGCAAAAACAAACTCCTTCTTTAATGGACAGAACCATGTGCACTGCAGGTGGGGTAGATGCAACTTGCAAGATAGTTAGATCTGGGTGTTATTGTGTTTCGGAGCAGGGTAAATACTGGCCTATTTTTACACAGCAATATAGATATTAGTTTGACGTACAAAGCTCACCCAAATGTAACTGCACATGTTACATCTGCCCCACCTGCAGTGCAGGTTTTGTCTATTAAAGGAGTTTACTTTTGCTAGTGAACCAGAATCAGGCCCAATGTCCTAATGATAACTGCAGAAATTTGAGCTGGTGCTGCTCTTCTACGTGTTTCTGGTAAGCTGTAGTCTCTAGCTGTGGTACAGGAGCACTGCAATACTAACATGGCACCCTGCTGCTAAGTAGTGCAAGACAGCATGCTGGACATCGAGTTAACTAGAGACAACCCAGTTGTTTCATATATATTATTCAGCTTAATCATTGGTAGCCTTCAATATATATTGATGTAAATTAATATATTTACTTTGCTATAGCAGAATAAGAAAGGCTGGGATTGAGGAACATCCTGGCTTCCAATAACTCAGAGGCATGCACATCTGAAGTACAGGGCTTGTCTGCTTAATATGTGCATGTGCCAGGAAAGATTGGAAACATTTAGGTCCAGATGTAACAAACTTTGAAAAGTGATAAAATGCAGAGTGATGAACCACCAGCCAATCAGCTCCTATCATGTTACAGTCTGGTGTTTACAAATGACAGTTAGGAACTGATAAGCTGGTGGTTTATCACATTCTATGTTATCACTGTTCAAGGCTTAATACATCTGGCGCTTAGTGCCCTGCACCATCTATGGAAATCCTTATATTTCCCCATAGTGAATAGCAATATTGTCTGGTAATCAGTAATTATCACAAATGATCAGCAGACAATACCAAAATTACCCAGGGGTTGCATCATCTAAAAGAAAGGACTCTCTCTTTAAAAAGTGTGTGCCTCTGAATTAGTGACACTGACAGCAAGGATGGGAAAAAAACTTGCCCCATCCCTGGACTACAGTACCTTACTTTTCTCATGGAAGGGGAGTATTGTCTGATCCCACTGATCACCAGGTAATAACGATTTGAAAGTTAACTACAACCCCAAACCCCTACATCTTAATTTTGGGACAGTCCCCACTTCCTGGTGCCATCATACTAGCCAGATGCAATGACTTGTGGCCTCCTCCATGGCTTCTCGCCAGTACTGATTACTGATGCTGAAAAGGTACATATATTTTATACATATATATATATATATATATTATATATATATATATATATAATTTTGCTGCTTTATTGCTGATGAAGAGTACAGTAGGACTCATCAACTACATTGTACATATATTATTTATTATTATTTATTAGCAGTTTCTTATATAGCACATACATATTCTGCAGCGCTTTACAGAGAATATTTGAACATTCGCATCAGTCCCAGTCAGTTGAGCGTACAATCTATATTCCCTACCACATGTACACGCACACAGACATTCTAGGGTTAATTTTTTGGGAGCCAATTAGCCTACCAGTATATTTTTAGATTGTGGGAGGAAACCAGAGTATGGAGAGAATATGCAAACTCCACGTTTGTCAGAATTAGGCCCAAAATATTGTTTATGTACTTCTACATAAATCTAGGTGCACTGGTGTGCCTCCTCCATACTTAGCAAGAAACAAGCACACTTCACCCAACTCCTCCCATCAGACAGTGCACACTTACAGCGGGATGTACTAAAGGGAAAATGCGTTAAAACTGAGGTTTTACCGCATTTTCCTATGTACCAATGCCCGTCTGCCCTGTCTGCCTGGCATGGTATCGCCTGGCAAGCCTATGGGCTACTATCGCTGCCCGTCATCCGTGCCCCCCCCCCCTCCCATCCTCCTTTGATCTCCTCCTCCCCCAGCAGGTGTCACAGCCGGGGGGACATACGGCTGCAGGGGGGAGGAGGAGATGCAGGGGGACACTGACAGGCGCCGGGATGTGACGGAGACCCCCGCACACCACATTACAGGTATCGCGGGGGTCTCCGTCACCGCAACCAGATGCTAGCCGCACATGCGGCAGCATCGCGGCGGCTGTCAGGCGAAGGGCGGGCGATGTATATTAATACATCCCGCCCTTACTCTCTGCCACAGACACTGGTGCGCTTACAAGCATCAAGGTGTGGATCATGCAGTCACATGTAATTAGGTCGACAATGTCTAGGTTTACCCTAAACGGTAGATATGCACAAGGTTGACACATGAAAAGGCCGACATGAGTTTTTCATGTTTTTGTGTCAAAGTAGACCCAACTTACCTTGCTTTACCATTCCCAATTGTAGTCCATGTGAATGGTGATAGTATGATAAAATATTTATAAAAAAATTATAAAAAATGATGTCTACCTATTTTATGTGTCGACTACTGCAATTTCAACCTTGTACATGTCAACCATATGTTGTCGACCTAGACACTGTTGACTTTGAAACCTATTATCCAAATCCCGCAGCAGACACATTACTGGGCCACTGTCTTTATCCACTTTATAAATGACCTTCAAATGGGGCAGCCATTTTGTGTACTGAAGGCATATTCATGAGTATGCAGTTTAGCTGTGCAAAAGGTTCCAATGAAATTGCTTCATGCTCTTTGTAAATTCTGGAAGGATGTGATATGTAGTCTGTAGTCCAGTGGGGAGACCTTTCACAGACATGACAGTGAAAGAATTGAGTTTCAGTAAGTGCCTTATGGCCTCTCATCTCAAAAGGCAATTATGTAATAAATGATTAATGTGAATAAACAGTCCTGCAAGATTCACAAGAATGGTCCAATCACAGTACAGAATGGACACATTCCACAGGGGACATTAAATTCTGCCACAAAGATACACTGGAGCCAATCATTATGTTACACTCTGTTGCTGTGCCAAATTCTTGTTCAGCTTTGGTCTTGTTTAGCTCTCTAAAGCTTGGAACAAACAAAACACTGAAATCAGCAGTCATTCATTCAGATTGCAAACCCATAGTTATTATCACATGTTTACACACTACAAAAATTTTTTTTTTTAAATTGCGCTAATTACTGACTCTATTATCTCTATCAATTATTGTGAATGTATGGTAATATTTAGAAAACATAAACTGCATTTATTGAATTAATTCATATGCTGTATATAATAATTTAGTTGCTGCTGGTTTCGAAGGCAAAGTGTTAGACCTGGGGTACTTTAATTCTGTAATTCAATATTTTTCAACTGTATGTTCTATTATGTCACATAGGAATGTTGAAAGATGGTCATTAATTTTTTTTAATTTTATAGTAAAGTAGTAAAGTTTTGTAGTAAAGTTAAAGTTAATTCTTTGAATAACTTTCGAGAGTGGAGGGGTAGCGTTTTTTTTCCAGCATTGGGCCAAGGCTACGCGGGCCGCAATAAAAATGTGACCTAGAACATAGCGTTTATGAGGAAGAACAGTGTCGGGAAACATATTGAACAGCGCTACTGAAGAGGTATAGGGTACTGAGATATCTAGGACCTGATTAGCTAGGTCGAATACTTCCTTCCAATAAATAGTAAGGTATGTTTCCTAGCACGGCCACAACGATCATAATCGCGGTCATCGGGGGTAAAATCGGGGCCATCGCGGGCATCGCATGCGCAAAAAAATCGGGTGCGATGGGCCAGACGCGATGCCCGCGATTTCCCCATAGAGAACAATGTTAAATGCCTCAATTTATCCGCGATGACCACGATTTCCCATAGGAAACAATGTGAAATGGCTCAATTTACCCAAATTATCATAGGAACAATGGTAAATGGGCCAAAAACACCCCTGAACACTGAAATGTCCCCCCAAAAGTAGTTTACGCCACCACGTGATCAACGTGAACCCGAAGCGTGGCGAGCGCAGCGAGCCCGCGAGGGGCGGCGGTACGCGTCCTCCGACCTTTTCATACCCCTACTATCCACTAGGGCGTGGAGTTGAGAATAGAATAGTGTGGCGAGCGCAGCGAGCCACCGAGCCCGAAGCGTGGCGAGCGTGGCGAGCGTAGCGAGCGTGGCGAGCGTAGCGAGTCCCGCGAGGGGACGCGGATACCTGTGAAGCCCGCGAAGGGACGCGTTTACCTGTGAAGGTATCCGCGGCCCCTCGCGGGGCTCGCTGCGCTCGACACGCTTCGGGCTCGGTGGCTCGCTGCGCTCGCCACACTATTCTATTCTCAACTCCACGCCCTAGTGGATAGTGGGGGTATGAAAAGGTCGGAGGACGCGTACCGCTGCCCCTCGCGGACTCGCTGCGCTCGCCACGCTTCGGGTTCACGTTCATCGCGGGGTGGCGTGAACTACTTTTGGGGGGACATTTCACTGGTCAGGGGGGTTTTTTGGGCTTTCTGGCCCATTTACCATTCTTCCCTATGATGATTTGGGTAAATTGACCCATTTAACATTGTTTCCTATGGGAAATCGGGGTAATCGCGGGTAAATTGAGGCATTTAACATTGTTCCCTATGGGGAAATCACGGCCATCGCGGGTGGACCATTTAAGCATTTTTAGGCGCACACGACGCGACCGACCCGATTTTTCACTGTTTTCAATGCATTTCAATGGAAAAATCGGGGGCATCGCGTCGGTCGCGTCTCAGGCCACTAAAATTACCCCCGATGGCCAAGATTTGTGGCCGTGCTAGGAAACAAGTACCAATAGTAATAAGGGGGTAGGACCAGAATATATTATATATATGACCAATACCTCAATATAGAACAGTACAACTTAGGACATGTGCGCTAGAAGGATTTTAGTCTGTCTGGGGTCAGGTATAGCCTGTGGATCAGTTTTATGTGCATCTCGGTATGGTTCAGTCATCTTGAAGAGAGGAAAATTTTATTCCATTGGGCATATGAAACAGTTATACCCCAGTCAGCTTCCCATTTTTTTCTGTGCATTTGAATTTTTGCTGGGGGTAAGAAAAAATATACGTAAATATATAAAAGTATATGCTGGCCATCTAAAATAGCACTTAGTTTTGACATTCCTAAGGCAATTTAAGGTACGAGGCATAAATTGGGTATTAGTTTATATATCAATTTCATTGAGATGTGCAGGAGTTGTGATGTAGGGTGTGGGAGTTTGGATATCAGGGTATCCCATGTCAGGAGAGAGTCACGAGTGGAGGGGAGGAGCGAGTGGATAGCAGGTCTGAGTAGTTTAGATATCCTAAAAAGATCGTCGACGGGAAATATATATGTGATGTCTCAGGACACACCCACCTTGACCCTGAGCGTGTGTCGAAGAAAGTCTTTATCTGGGCCAGTTTACAAACGTCATGGTAGAGGGTCATGTCCGGGAGGGTTAGCCCACCTTTGGCTCTATGGAGGATCATTCTAGAATGGGACAATTTAGGGGGGCCCAGAGGACCAGATATATTTAAGCAGGATTGAATTACATGCGGCAAGCTTTTTTTTTTTTAAAGAAAAATATTTGGGATCGTGCAAAAGATATACATTAGTTTACGGCCCATCCATGAAATATCAAATGCAATTCAAGATTTGGAAAGGGTTGCTAAAGAACTGAGAAGGGGTGGTAAGTGTACCTCAAAGACTTTCCTAGTATCAGATGGGATTGTTATGCCCAGGTAGTGGATAGACACTTTCTGACAATTATAAGGGAGTTTAGAACATAGTAGTGGAGATTAATTTCTTAAATGAGAAGGGCATCCGTTTTCATAGTATAACATTTATAATAGGACATTTTACTGAAAATGTTAAGAATGTCATGTAAGTGGCGTAATGTAGATACAGGGTCTGAGACAAAAATCAGTATATCATTTGCAAAAAGACTTATCTTATGCTTTGAAGAGCCAGCTCATATTCCAGAAAAACCAGGGTCATCACGAATTTTAGAGGACAGGGGTTCGATTGATAGCATGAAGCTTAAAGGAGAAAAAGGACAACCCTGCCTTATACCATTAGAGATGGGAAACAGGTCTGAAAGAAAACCACTGCTGACCACCAGGGCCGTGGGTGTACTATATAAAGCAAGAATAGACGTACTGCCAAACATAAACCTTACTAACTGGATAGCTTGCGGTATTGATTCCATCGCTGCCTTAGTAGAAGGTGTTTCTATAACCCCCTTTAGCTCTCTCTCAATCCCAATTTAATATTCCAGATAGGGAACTGTTCTCTTATAACTGGATTGTGCACTGGCTTAAGAGTGTAGTAAAATTATTACTTTTGAATCCAGCCTTGAAATGCACATTAAAACTTTTTCATTATAGCATACCAGCCCTCCTAATAACTCTCTAGTCCTGCAGATGTGTCCTCGCTAGTCATTGCTGCAGTTGTGCCAAATTGCCCTTCTCAGTGTACCGGGATCTGTGAGACTCTGCTAGCTTCAGGTGTCTTTTCTGCTGACAATGTGTCGCAACAGGAGACTGTGCTGATTAATTTGATATGCGACATGTATATTTGTGTGACTGAGCCTTTGAATCTGTATACAAAAAGCTACAGTGTATATTCAATACAGGTTCCATTGTGATCCATATCCATAATCAGTCACACACAATATATACAGTTGTGTCCTTTGTCAGCTGACATGCGGTTTGTATTCATAATGGCCATACGATTGCGTTAAACATGCCCATGAACAGAAGCATGTGCACACACAGGCCCACATCCTATAGGCAGTGCACAGTGAGATCACAAGTGCAACTGTATGCAGCCTGCCACTGGTAGTCACCAGTATGATGCGTGTGCACATGCGTACACATATTTATTTATTTATTTACAGTTTCTTATATAGCGCAGCAGATTCTGTTGCGCTTTACTATTGTAGACAGTGATAGAACAAACTGGGTAAAAACAGACAGACATGGAAGTAGGAGAGCCCTGCTGCAAAAACACAAGGACAGGCACCAGTAATAGCATAGCAGAGAGACAAACACAAGGACAGGCACCAGTAATAGCATAGCAGTCCCACCAAGTTGCAAGTCCAGAATGGAAGCTATATAATACATAAGTGCCTCAGAGGGTTATGTGTGTGTACTTATATATATGATAGGCTTGCCTGAAGAGGTGAATTTCAGGGAACGCATGAAAGTTTGTAGGCTAGCGGGGAGTCTTATTGTGCGCGGAAGGGCATTCCATAGGGTGGGAGCAGCCAGATGAAAGTCCTGTAATAGTGAATGGGAGCTAGTGATCTGTGCAGAAGAGAGACACAGATCTCGCACAGAGAGCGAGATGGGAGCTATTTTGTGATAAGTAAAGACACATAGCACAGTTTTCTTCCCTCTACATAATTTTGTCATTTTACAGCAAAAATCTGTATTTATTTAAAGTTGTAATATTTTTTTGTGTATTATGTTAACTTGTTGCTCTATTCCCCTTGTTCAGCATTACAGAACCCTTGTGCCACCTTATAAATGAAAGATACTAATATCTAATTCTCAGCTACACTCTTTTCTCTGTCTTATGGCATTGCCATTATCCCATGAAGATGAAAGGGAACCCCTAATAACTGTGTTGTCATTCGCTAGACTGTGTATGATCGCAGTCTAGTGAACAGGTAAACGCCACCTGAAACCCAGCTGAACACCCCCTCCCCCCCAGCACACGAATCCCCTTGCTAGCATGTGAAGGGACGTGTACTCGAACTTATCCCCATGCATGTGGCGGAATCGCTGATGACTGAATGATTTCTGTAGCCTTCGCTCTGAAAAATAAATCCATACTTACTTTTCACATGCCCGCTATCCACCCAATTGGGGGCGGGCTCTGACATCATGTGACATCTGCCACCATGCCTGCATTCTCAGGGAAATGACCAACATTTTTATGCAAGGGGCACCAGTGTTCCCCTGCTGCAGCTCCTTGCCCAACCCTGGTTCTCCCTTCCCGGAGGGATCGGTCCAGCAAGTCTGAAACTTATCGTTCATGCGCAAACCCCAAACATCGCAGATGGGGTCGAATTTGGCCCATAACGCATGTGTCTGAATCGGCCCCTTAACTCTGCAATTATAGCTCTAAATATGCTACAACCTGAGGACCAATGAGAGCAAAGCTTGCATTACTGTGAAAATGAAAACCGGGACATATGAAGACTTGTATCCATAATTACAGATTTGTTATTCTATAGACAGAAGTACATGAACACATTAGAAAACACAGTACCTTCTTTAGAGCTGGTGCTGCCAGTAACGCCACTTCCAGCCGAGGATCTGCCCACTGGGCTTGAATGCTTGGCTCCCCTTCCTGGGATTTTTAGTCCACTTGGTTTCAGCATATTTGTGACGATTGCTTCAGTTTTTTAGCAGTTTTTCCTCTTGAAGCAAATGCTTTTCGCATTTATACGTTAGGCTTCTCTCTACTGAATGTTGATTTTCATGTTTAAAGATCTAAAATACAGAATTACATTAGTTGTACAGTTTTTTTGTTGTAACTGAAAAAATACATTTAATAGTACTTTTATATCACTCAACTGCATTTATTGCTTACTACTTTTATTATGTTATATATTTGATATATAAAAACTGTTTCAAGTTTGAATTATTTCAACTGAAAAGTCTGTTAATCATGAACTTGCTTATACCTATCCATATCACATTACATGTCAGCTGGCAAAACAAATAGGACCACTGTATGTGTCTGACACACAGACCCCACACAGCCCGACACTCTATAAATCCATGTCACATATGTTTCCTGGGCTCTTTCTTTTAGCTTGCACTGCTAGCAAGTATACCTTTATTTGCAGTTTTCTTATGTAGAATCATACTTATGTAAGGTTACTTTACTGTAAAGTCCCATACACACTAGATAGTAAAAGATATTGCTCAGAAGGGACCTTCTGTGTGATATCTTTTACTGTCTCGTCTACTATGTACAAGCAATACGAATGCGTACTCCTGTGCATCATTAACAACCCCTCCCTGGACCTCCATGTACAAACGAGGGAGGACCTCATTAACAAAGGCCATACTGCATTATAGCTCCACTCCCCCATCGCTCCCCTCCCCACCAACACCCCAACGGGTCCCTGCCGCTACCAATACCCATACATAAAGTGAAGCTAACACATTTTTTAATTTTTGTGGTGTCAATTTTTATTTTGTAGCACATGGTCTCCCAATTAGTATACCATCACATGGCTTGCTTTGAACACCATGCTCCGGGCAAGGTGCCTTGCTCCACTACCATTGTGTTTAGCACACTTTACCATTTAAAACATAGCCCATGTGGCTGGTAAGGCATGAACAAAAATAAATAGCTGTCGACCCAAAGTCTGGATCCTGGGCTGGGGACAATGGAGCAGGGGTCCTCTGCCATAAAGTTCTGCAGCCGTAGTCTGTTTAGCATTGGGCTGGATTCCCTACATAGTAATTAAGGCTGAAAAAAGACGTCCATTGACTTTAACCTATCTAACGTGTAACTACTGACTTGAATAAGTCATATCTATAGGATTCCCTTAGTGGCCAATAATGCATCCAGTTTTGATTTAAATTCATTTACAGTAGTTGCTGTAGTCACCCCTACCGGCAATGAGTTCCAGAATACTGGAATAATAATGGTGACGAATCCTCTTCTTAATTCAGTACGGAATTTATTTTCCTCGAGCCTCAGTACATGCCCACGTGTCCTAAGTATAGGCCTGTTAGTGAACAAATCATCTTCCAGTTCCATATGATTCCCAATCCTGTATTTGAACATACTAATCATATCACTTCTCAACCTCAGTTTCTTCAGTGAAAACATATTCAGCCTGGTTAACCTATCTTTGTATTCTAGTAATTCGAGACCTTTTACTAGCTTAGTTGCCCTTCTCTGTACCTGTTCAAATACATTTATGTCCTTTTTAAGGTGCCCAGAACTGAACACAATATTCCAAGTGTGGTCTCACCAATGCCTTGTAAGGAGGCACTATCACATTGGCATCCCTTGAATCCATACCCCTTTTAATATATGCCAGGTTTGCTTTTGCTGCTGCACTTGAGCAGTGTGCACTATTACCCAATTTTTCATCTATGATGACACGCAAGTCCTTCACTACAGCAGAATTCCCTATGATAACTCCATTTAGCCTATAAGTAACTTTTCATTTTTCAACGTTAAACCTCATTTTTCACCTTTCCGCCCATGTTTCCAGTTTATTTAAGTCACTTTGTAGTGTTTCCATATCCTCTCCTGAGTTAATTTCCTTACTCAATTTTGTGTCATCTGCAAATATTGCAATTTTACTCACTATGGCCCTTATTCTGATCGGTGCGGCCGGAGCCGAATATGCGGCCAGGACCGTGCGTGCGAAACCCCGCCTTCCATACGGATCGCCAACTCCGTCCGTATGCGGTAAGAAGCTGGCCGAACGGACCGCACGTGTATTTTTCACGGAATACGCCTCCTCCATCTCAGGGAACCTCCCCCATCATTCAATGGTCGCTGACCATCGAATGCAGGACCGAGTGCTCCACCAGCTCCCGCAACCTCAGACCACACGGACATTTTTCCGTGCAAAAGCAGGGATCTGGGTGGGCAGCTGACATCCGGCGATGTCATATATCCGCCCCCTACACGTGCGTCACGAGTGCATTACCATACGTACGCCCAGCGTTTGCATGGGAACGCCCATGAAACGCGGGGCGTATGCATATGGTAATGAGCCCAAATAGTCCTTCACGCCCCTCTCCACCCCCTGTTCGGAGTGTTCACATATCATGCGGGATTTGGCCGTACGCCCCGCTCGCACATGCGCAGAGACGCCACTGCACATGCGCAGACCTAAAACATCGGCGGGCCGAACGCACGCGGATATAACCGCACCGACCAGAATAAGGCCCTATGTCACTTATCATTAATGAATATATTAAACAAGGTGGGTCCCAAAATTGAACCTTGCGGAACTCCACTTTGTACCTTGCCCCAGCTGGAATGTATGCCATTTATCACCACTCTCTGTCCCCGATTGTGCAATCAGTTTTTAATACAATTTCAAATTTTATCTCCTAACCCTAAATTACCTAGTTTCATTAATAACCCTTTATGAAGCACCGTGTCAAAAGCTTTAGCGAAATCAAGCAGTATTACACCACTACAGCAGTGGTGTCAAACTTACGGCCCTCCAGCTGTTGTGGAACTACACGTCCTAGCATGTCCTGCCACAGTTTTATCAATCCATTATATAAAATCTGTGGCAGGGCATGCTGGGATGTGTAGTTCCACAACATCTGGAGGGGCATTTATTTATTTTATTTATTAACTGTTAATATAGCGCATACATATTCCGCAGCGCTTTACAGAGCATATTTGAACATTTGTCCCTGCCCCAGTGGAGCTTACAATCTATATTCTCTATCTCTTGCATCTTGATAAAAGAGCCTGTGTGGCTCAGAAACTTTGCCATCTAAGGAGCCTGGTTTGTGTTTATTCCGAGTGCCGCTGTACAAAACCCTCTCTCTCTCTCTCTCTCGCTATATATATATTACACATGGGTAGGACCAGTAAAAATAAAGCAGTTTAACAAACTGCAGATTTAGCACAAACAGTATATAAACATAATCCCAAACTGAGTTGCAGTTCATTTGAATAACAGCTTTTGTTGAGAGTATCAGTGGCTTCTCTGGCAATAATGTTACAAATAGCCTGGGGTTCTATGCAACACCTCCTAAACTACATGAGTAGTAAGCACTATTGCTCTGCACACTCTGCTGCTGTAGTTTTTTCCAATAATAAAAAAGTATTGGATTACATCTGGACTAATGGTGGGTACACACCGGGCATTATTTTCCTAACTATATGGACGATATTGTTATCGCTGACGATATTATGTGCATATCGGCCAGTGTGTATGCTTAATATCTTTAACGATGTGCGCTCCCGCGCATTATTAATGACTCCCCTGTTGTCTGTACATGAAGCTCACTCTTGACTATCTAGTCAATGACTGCATGTAACGGAATGCACGGAGCAGGTGATGTCACTGTCACTATAGTTACCGAGTTACGCCTAGTGTATACCCACCATAAGAAATAAAATTGGATTATGCTGCTGTATCTTAATGAAATGAGACGCACACAGGTAGAGAGTCAATAGGTAATACTTATTTCATTCAATTTGATCGGATTTACAGAGATCAAAGCGTACGTGAAAAAAAGATACATTATGCACAATATACTCAATTTAACAGTTGAATAGACACATAATCTAATTTTCAAAGGCTTTTCTACATTAGCTTCTGAGTACTTTTACTTGGCTAAATGTCATAAAAAGATGTGCTAGTACTTCCAGTGCTACATCGCTATAGTATAGTATTCGAATGGTCGCTCAAAGTTATTAGGTCTCAAATGTGATGTGATATGTGCATGGATATTATTGCAGTGTCTTGTTCTTACTGATGGGTGTAAATTTACTGACAATTAACAACACTTCATTATGTTACATCGAAAAGTTTTATATGCACTGTCTCAAACATATACATTTCCTTCTATCTATACTATTAATCTATTGTATTGGTTACACTTACGGTAAGTTTTTCTTTTTCAATTTTAAAGCAAAACATTTATTAGACATACTCTTTTTGTGCATACATTGCTGTCTCCTCCATTCTGTGAACAGGACCCGGGTCGTTCGACCCAGGTTACACTTTCACCGGGTAAGAGCCATGTTCAACCCTGGTTGTGAACAGGATTGAACTCCCAAGTTGCTCGACTCGGGGGGGCGCTTTCATACCGTACCTTGACCCGGGTTGGTGACGTAACGACCTGGCAATAACCCAGGTTGAGAGTGCGGTCTGAAAGGGATATGACAGAGCCTAACAGAACAGCATGTGTTTTCTTCACTCTGCAAAAATATGAAAACTCCAGTATCTGAAGAGATATATCTGATATAATCATTTCCAAACATAATATCACACGTGGCACACACTTGACAGTCACATATTGGAATGATTAGAGCACATAGAGACTGAGGAATCTGTAAATGATAACTGCCAATTTTGCCACGCCAATGGCTGGTGGAGTGCACAGTTTGAAATCTCATCCCCAAATCCTGTGGAATGAAGCTTACTATTTTATTGTGCAAACATACATGCATATTATTTGTACATGTTCCTTACAATAGCGCTAATTCAGTAAGCCACACAGAAACACCCATTTTCAGGTCCTAGCTGCAAATATTGAGTTTCCCCCAAATATGAGAAGGGGTTTACAGCAAGTGTCTCCAATACCTGCTGTGAACTCTCCATTGCCGCTGGCAGTCGCCTCAACCTTAGGTTTGTGAGGGAGATGAGATGCTGCCTGATTTACCAATATTGGGAATGCAAAGCATTCCCAATATTGGCTCCCATTGTGGCCTATGATTGCGGGATGTAGTTCCGGCAGGGTTCCCCAGGAACCTTCCACTGCAAATGGCCCCAATGCATGGTGGTCGTGACGAACGCACATGTGCAGAAGCCCCACTGCATTCACCCAATATGTTCGCATTATGCAATATGTGATCTGGCATAATATTTGCACCCAGAATTGCATTGGGTACTTGTGACTTATCTGGGCGCCCGATGTTGAAATTGTATGCCAGTACCCTAAGCATGCGATTTGATGCGATTTAACACGATTTCCCTTGAAATTCCCTTGAAGAGAAAATTGCGTTGCATTGTATGCTATTGTATTGCATGCGATGCGATTTGATGCGATTTTAATATGTACAGGCACCCAGATGCCTGTTTCATATGTGAAATGGCCCCCCAGACCCCATTTTTAATTGTATACCCACCTTGATGGCTAAATGACCCCCATTGTTAAAGCCACCCCACTATCAACCCCAACCCGAAGCGTGGCGAGCGCAGCGAGCCTGCGAGGGGCGGCGGTACGCGTCCTCCGACCATTTCATACCCCCCACTATCCACGTCGGCGTGGAGTTGACTTTATATAGTGTGGCGAGCGCAGTGAGCCACCGAGCCCGAAGCGTGGCGAGCCCCGCTAGGGGACATGGATACCTTCACAGCTATACGCGTCCCCTCGCGGGTTTCACAGGTATCCGCGTCCCCTCGTGGGGCTCGCTGTGCTCGCCACGCTTGGGGCTCGGTGGCTCGCTGCGCTCGCCACACTATATAAAATCAACTCCACGCCGACGTGGATAGTGGGGGTATGAAATGAAAATCAGACTTTTCTATGACAATGTTATTCTCAATTTAAGATGATATGCACTCAGCGTGCTCTTACTGTAATTTACTTTCATTTTATTACAACTGTACGAATTTGGACACAGCATTCACATCCACTTCCTGTGATTCCAAACCCATTTCTACCTTGGTCTGAACCCACCTAATATCTTTGTTAGACTGGACACAAAAAATATGCAGATTCCACAAACTTGTGTATTCACAGTGAAAAAAACAAATCTACATTTTGGACTGAAAAAAGTCTCAAATTGTGATTAACAAGGAATTACTGCACTGATTAGAGTGTCAGAGTTTTCCTCATGGCGCCCAAGGCCAATAGTTTCTTACTGAAACATTTTGAAAAAAAAAAATTGAATTCTCTAAATTCTCAAATTACCAATTTATACTATAGGCCTATAGTATGCTATTTAGACCTTTATTAATATGTGAAGCGCAAGATTAGCAGATAGGTATCAATGAGCCCTAAAGGGCAAAATTGTATTATTTAAATTCATCCACTTTAGCTGTAATTTCAATCGGCTACTTATACATCAATCCGAGACAAGCTCATATTTATGCAGTGTAACAGAGATTAAACATCAATGCCTGACATATGAATTAGATCCTCTTTCACCCTTTAATTCCCTAAATGGTTAAATATATAAATAAGAGTTAACTCCACAATTAACTATAATCTATAAAGTATTTGTCCATATTTTCATACAAGAAGATTCAGCAGCAGATTCTGCAAAGATCTGAATTCTGTAATAGTGTTATCAATGCACTTCATCATATCCACTTTGTGGTGGTAGTAAGGGTGGGTGCAGAGGTACTGCAGAATGGGATGTCACATTTGATTTATGTGCCAAGTGCTACAGACTGCTGCTGTGTAGCTTCAAGCTACACCAGGTCTCTTATGTGTCGAATTATCAAGGTGACTCATCACAGCACCAGTGTGGTGCATTCATGTGTTTCAGGATATTTCTATGGAGTTTCACATGAATGGAAACAATATATGTGTAGAGAACAAAATATAGTAGTATTGAATCAGTTAGATTATAAATTGTGGGGCTAATGCTGAGTGCACTATAGTGGTCTTGTAACGTGTGCTCCAGAAAATTAGGAAATGGATGCACACATATGCACCTACATCATACTTTTGAAAACTAGTTTCAGGGAGATTAAAGTTGGTAGTAGAATTTTGCACAGCGCCCTATTGAGGGGGTGTATCATGCTCCACCCAAAGGGCATCTCTAATTCCATATACATGGAGATATTGTATGAGATATTGTGAATAGGGAGATAGTGAATGTGACACCTATAAGCGTGGGTGTGTACTGTTACATCTGATAGGAATCTTTTAAATTGACTTATATCCAAATGTAGATGAGCCCTAAAGCAGTTAGTAAGAGCTACTGTACTTGCTGGGAAATGCTGCTGATGACTCAATGTAAATGTATCTAGCTCTCATTCCTTATTTTCCCCCCAAAAATTAACAGTGTAATGTAGGCTAGTGCCCCTTTCAGACCGCACTTAAAAACCGGTATTTTGCAGATTTTTAACCATTTTAAAACCGTAATCTGTGCGGTCTGAAAGGTGCAGGACCACTTTACCTTTTTACAAAAGCCGTTTTTGTAAAACGGTTAAAATGGAGGGTCCTACCCGTTTCAGACCCGGTATTTTGGCATCAAAATCAGGTCTGAAACGGTATTTAGGACCCAGCCAATGAGCTGGGTCCTAAATTCAGCGCAGTGAATATTTAATGAGTGCTCATTAAATATTCACAGCACTGGAGCCACCCCCCCGCCGCGCGTGGGTTAACATCCCCCGACTCCCCCCCCCCCACTTTCGGAAAATGGCTGCCCATATACGAAAGACAGTTTTTTTAAACAGGTTTTCCTATGGGGCAGCCATTTTCTGAAAGTGACTTTTTTTTTTACAAGCGCAGCCGTCCATACTGCAGTGCCGGGATCCGCAATTACAGAGGTACCGGCTGCACGGGGGGGGGGGGGGAGGGTGTTCTTAAACACATTGGAGGGGGGTGTTAGCCCTGGGGGGGGGGGGGGGGTCTTAAACACATTGGGGGGGGGGGGTGTTTGTTAGCCCTGGGGTGGGTGTGTGTGTGTTAACCCGCGGGGGGGGGGGGGGGGCGCGCTGACGACTGGAAACTAAAGTTTCCAAATACACAGTGTCAAAAAAAACGTTTAAGAGATGCAGTGTGAGAGGGGTTTTACCTGGCAGACCCGTTTTTGGAAACGTTTCCAAATACAGGGTCAAAGCCAGTTTCGCGGTCTGAAAGCAGCATTGGTGTAATGAGGGAGATTACTAGACTAATGAGGGAGAGAGGAAGACTGTTATTTCAGGGAGTCTCCTGCAGAATGCAGGAGGGTAGGCAACTATGACCTACATAGGTGGGACAGGGAAGAAATTGCATATTCATGTGAACACACGCAGAAACTAAATATATCTTAAAATACATTATTTGCTGATGGGCAAGTGAAAAACTAGTAATGGTGATGGTCCCCTGAACTAGTTTTCCACTTGTGATTGGCTGATTGTGAACTATGACCCAGTCATAGGTACTTTGTTCATTGCTCAGACATATATCACTATCAACATGTGCAAAGAATCTGCCTACTGTCAAATGTGGGAAAATGCTAAATTTCAGCAAAATATTACCAGTGTCACGAAAACTGGGTATACACTAAAATAGACTTGTTCCCAGCAAGATCGTGGGTGATGAGGCTCAGCAGGAGAGCTGGCATTGACAAGTGCATGCACACTTGCCAATGACAGCAGCAATGCAGCATGGGCCATGCTGCATTACACAGCATTCTCCTGTAGGGACAATGGAGTATGTCGCTTACAACAAACAGGAAACCGCATTGTCAGCATCATAGTGCGCACACTCTGGATGGTTTGAACATTTTTTGTTCCGATTGAAGATGAGCGCTGCATAGTCTGGAAACACTAATGAGACCAAGATTTCACGATCCAGAGAGATGTGAAGAAGTTCTGTCAGAGAATTTGGAACAGGAAATACCAATCACCTGACTAGCAATACACTGGCCATGGTTGGCACCAGACTAACAGAGACCTTTCCTAGATGGTGGGCCTGAAAACTGCAGCCGATAAACTTCTGCAGCTGTCCTACAGCAGACCAACCTGACCAACAGCAAACAAATACCAAGAAGCACTCAATCAGGGTTAGTAAGCAGGGACCATGGTCTAGCAGACTGTGACATTTCCCCTCTTTAGCTCATGAACAGGTCACTCAGGAATGACCATGCAGATTACTCCTGTCCATTTCACAGTCAGGCTCTGGAATTTACAATTGACAGCTAGGCAATTCAGTGACACCCAGCGTACAAACCTGCCAATTATCATGGCACAACCCTGTAACACATTGGAACAGAGCCTATCTCATAACAAGTCCCTTCAATGGAATTTAAAATTAGAGTGTCAGTTACTAGATGATGACAGGAAGCAAATCGTAAAGTTCCAAGATTGCACCTCAGGCCATCACAACTGACTATAACTGTAGTTAATGAAAGTGTAAAGTAACTTTCTGTTATAGCTGGTTAATGGGCTCAGAGTTAATGGAGCTGACAACCCAATGCATAGTAACATTGACCTTATATTCAGTATGCTCTTGAAAAACTGTCAGGTAGGTTAGGGGCTTTTGATGCAGAGGCAATCTGCCTGCAAGAGGTTAGTAAGGATGAAAGGCATGGGGTGGCAATGTTTCTGCATGCGCATAGATCCCATATGGCTAGATTTTGTTTGAAGGGTCATGATTTGTAGACATTGAAGGAGCAATTGTTTCACACAAAAGAGAGTGCTTCTGGTGAACTGGTTCAGGGATTGGGGATGTAGTTTTGATGGATTAGGGTTGAGGCTTAATTTAGCCTTTGGCTTGTGTAAATGTTTGGAATAGAGCTGCTCGACCATCCATTTAATATAGAACTTGAAGATGCATATGTATGTAATAGTGCCCTAGTCCGCTGGCGTGCGGGATGCCAGCCGAACCTCAACATTTTTCTAATGTGGCAATCATTTACAAGGCAAAAACATTTCTTGTTATTAAAGCCTGCTTTAAAAAAATTTGGTCAAAGAGAATACCCAATTATAACCACCCTTAATTTAAACTTTATTCAAGCCCAATCATATGCTGACAAAATCTCAAAACTTATCCCGGAAAAAGACTGGAATAATGACCTTGACAATGTACTCTTGGCTCCCCCCCTACCCAAAAAAGCGATCTCCACTTACTACAAATTCCTACGAAAACCTATGGACTATACATCACAACGCACAGGCCTTAACCAATGGTTAGAACACTTCCCTTCCCTAACAACAGACACGTTATTAAAGACCCTACAGACCTCAATCACGACATTCCCAATGGCCAAATTCTCGGAAATGTACTTAAACATATTCCACAGATCATACATTTCTCCCTCACGAGGGTACCAGATGCAAATCCTGGACTCCCCAGGATGCCCCAGATGTAATAACGCCCACGCAGACCTATACCACTGTTTTTGGGCCTGCCCTTTTGTTAAAAAATTCTGGACAGATGTCCGTGACTTTGCCAACGAACATCTGGTTAATTACACTCCATTCACCCCGGAATGGGCCATATTTGGCATCCTACCAGAGGAAACTAGAGCCCCCAAACCCATCAGAAAATTAATGCTGGCAATCTCCTCAGCTGCCCGCAAAACGATCCTTCAAGTGTGGATCCAAACCACCCCTCCAGCCCTGGCAATGTTCAAAGATAAATTATTCTTTATTTTCCACATGGATTGGTTGGAGGCCTCCCTTCAAAAGGACTCACGTACCAAACAGTTCTTTGCTACTTGGAACAGCTACATGGAAACATTGCCCATGTCAACCAAGCAAACTCTTCGTCAATGTTTCCAGAATACCCGCTGGTACGAAGAACAAATGTTACTCAATGATCCCCCGCTAATCCTAGAATAAGGGGCTCCCCTTTTATGCTAAGATAGACATCCTATATATATGCTCTAAAAATACGGAAACCTATGTCTAAAATGTAACTCAATCTTACCTCATGTACTTGAATGCTCTATATCTGTAACAAATGCCTGAATGTTCAGCAATATGTTTTATTATGAAATGATGCTTTGACTTAATAAAAAAGTTGTTAAAAAAAAAAAAAAAAAATTTGGTCAGCATCCCGCATCTTGCGGCGGAAACACACACTATTATTATATATGCCCCAATGTCTCCCTTTGATCTGCTGTTATTAAACGAAAGATCTGGCAACCCTAGTATTGAGGGATGTTATAAAATGGGAGGGATACAGACAGCAATTCCCACTTGCTGCTTGCTTTATATAACCAAATTCAATCCATATGGTGTCAGGTTACGTACCTAAAAATATTAATATACTGACAACAGTACCTCTAACAAGTAAAAAGAGAACTGCAAACAGTAGAAAGAGCAGGGCCTGATTAACCAATAGGCTGTTTAGGCTGCCGCCTGGAGCCCTAAACAATAGGTTTAGCTGGGATGGGAGCGACTCCTCCTGGTTCCCCTGGAGTCGGAGCCAAGCAAGGTCTTGAGAGATCTACTCTTAGAACTGTGGGAGCAGCGGTTCCTGCTGGGATTGCTGGTGTCACCAAGGCAGGTATGTCGGAAAGAGTAGATCCTGTCAGAGCCCTGACTGGCTCAACCGACGAGACTGTGATTGATGCCACAACCACTGTTGCCAGCACTGCTAGGGCAGTAAGTGGCAATATAAATGGAGCTGAGGCCCGGGCCTGTTACATATTTGTAGCTGATTTTTAGCAACACAATTAGTAGTAAGGAAGGGTAGGGGGGGGGGGGGGGGGGGGCAGCCACTTCTGTATTATCCTAGGGCTGCTGGAACCCTGAGCAAGGGGTAATAAGCATTGGCCTTTCAATATTGCTTAATGAATCTGCAAATTCTTTGCTACATTCCACTTTAAGTATTTTACCATCTGTCAATATAAACTATTATTTTCAGGTTTGTAAAGCATTTAAGTGTGGGAGCAACTGTATTATGTCTTAAAATATTACTGTTGCATTAGTAGATCAGCAGCAGATGTTTTGCCCCTGCATGCTGTTTATTAAAATGTAGTACTGTTGCATTTAGTATTTAAGGAATTAATAGATTTGCTGATTTTCTCAAAGTATAAATCATGGTCTGGTGTTTATTAAGATATTCTGGACTTAATATAGGTCGCAAGGGAATGGACAAACTGAAGCACTATGGGTAATCAGAACACCCAATTTACATATGACACATACAGTAGGGTGATACACAAATGACAACATGTATTGGCGGAGTAGAGGGAGCATATTTGTGTCATCTGGCAGAGAAGTGTCTGCTCTCCACCCCGAGTGTCCTTTGCAGAGCCAAATGTCTGGATTCCTCATCACCACTGCTAGAATTTCCTGTCTTTCTGAATGTGTCTTTTCAAAAATAAGTATTGGTTTCTTCTCTATGAGTTCAAGCACCATAATAATGTTATATTTCAATGGATTAAAGTAAAGTAAACCAATAAACCAATAAAGATTGGAATAAACAACACAAAACACTCTTCTGCATAAAACCCTGTCTCTCCCTCCTCGTCTGGGACTCCTGTGGTACAGGAAAAAGTCACCCTGCTGGTTGGTGCCTGCTGTCCCACTGGGCTGCAGAACTCATGTAGATTCCAACTGATGCAACTAATCAGCTAATGCCAATGACTCAGGAGAAAACCTTTACTGTATTTATACTAGGAAAATAAATATGCCAGCAAAAAAAAAGATTAAAAGAAGAGTGGGTCACATCACCTGTCCTGTCTATAGGCTCGTGCCTCACAACCTTGTTAAAAACACAATAGGTTATTATTAGGAGGGGCCTGGCTGAAGTGCCACATTTGCCAGCTCCCAGGTGCATGATCTGCTTTCAAAACAGCAGACCTAGTTATTATGAGCATGTGCAGGTCTTGCACGTACATAGAGAAGACACAGATGGGGTTAACAGCGGTGTAGCTAGGCGCCATGGTGCCCGGAGCAATGGCATATTTCGCGCCCCCCCCCCCCCCCGGTAATGAATTGGGGGCGTGGCTAACATGTGTTGGCATGTCACATTTGAAAAGAAAAAACTTAAAAAACGCAGTAACGGAATCTGCTGCACTATATAAAACACTGTAACGGAATCTGCTGCGCTATATAATACGCTGTAACGGAATCTGCTGCGCTATATAAGACACTGTGACGGAATCTGCTGCGCTATATAAGACGCTGTAACGGAATCTGCTGCGCTATATAAGACGCTGTAACGGAATCTGCTGCGCTATATAAGACGCTGTAACGGAATCTGCTGCGCTATATAAGACACTGTAACGGAATCTGCTGCGCTATATAAGACACTGTAACGGAATCTGCTGCGCTATATAAGACACTGTAACGGAATCTGCTGCGCTATATAAGACACTGTAACGGAATCTGCCGCGCTATATAATACACTGTAACGGAATCTGCTGCGCTATATAAGACACTGTAACGGATCTGCTGCGCTATATAAGACACTGTAACGGAATCTGCTGCGCTATATATGACACTGTAACGGAATCTGCTGCGCTATATAACATGCTGACAGCTGTAAATAAATATACATATAAAGATATATACAGCACAGTAGGCCAGGGCAGCAACAGAAGCCAGAGAGATTCACTCTTCCCCAGCCTATACAAACAACCCAACCCCCCCCCCAGCCCCTACAAACAACCCACCCCCCCCCCCCCCACCCCAAGCCCCTACAAACAACCCAACCCCACCCCACGAATCCACCACAAAAAAAGTTACCTTGAATAATGGGATGTTTGTTTGTTCTAATCCTCCAGGCTACAGCCAGCGCTTGGGATGGCTGTGGCTGATGGCGCTGCTGTAGCCTGGGAGGAGGGAGGCAGTCAGAGACAGGTGACTCGGGGAGTGGGAGGAGTCTGTAGTGTACAGCTACGCTGCGCTGCTAGGAAGCCGGACCGAGCAGCAGCAGCAGCAATTCAGACAGTCGGAGTGTCACTGTCAGCCCGCCCCTGGCCCTACCGCCTGTGACGCTTGGCGGCAGGGACCGGGCGAGCAGGGCAGAGCAGAAGTCGGGCAGGGCAGCAGCCAGCGCTGCGCACACTGCCCGGCGGCGTGACACTTGTAGTGCAGGGCAGGCATCATTTGCGGAGGGGGGGCGGGCCGGCGGCGCCATTCAGCCAATCTGCGCCCGGAGCATGAGCTCCGGTGGCTCCGCCCTCCCTACGCCTCTGGGGGTTAATAAAAATTTGAATTAAAAAGCCAACAGAGCCTGGGAAAAGTATGTAACCCTGGGAAAGTATGTATGAAGCTGCCTCCATTGACTCATATAGGACAAAATAGAAAAATGATTTTCGGTACTTATGTAATATCTGGGCTCCCGTTTTT
The DNA here is from genome assembly GCF_055691185.1 of Crinia signifera. Classification (NCBI taxonomy): domain Eukaryota; kingdom Metazoa; phylum Chordata; class Amphibia; order Anura; family Myobatrachidae; genus Crinia; species Crinia signifera. The sequence continues at coordinate 242,402,712 of NC_139218.1, forward strand.
TTTAATGAGACCGCGTCCCCTTGCGGGGCTCGCTGCGCTCGCCACGCTTCGGGCACGGTGGCTCGCTGCTCTCGCCACACTATATAAAATCAACTCCATGCGTAGTTGGATAGTAGGGGTATGAAAAAATGGGGTGCATTTAACATGGGAGCCCAGATAATACATAAGTACCATACATTTTTAATTCAATGGACAACCTCTATACCCCTTCACATCGCAAATGCCGGGTCATACACGGGATTTGAACATGTGTCCATTTCGGGAGCGACCAAGGCATTTGCGATGAATAGCCCTCACAGCGGGGTGAAGCGGCCACACGTCATCGGGGGCGGTAGAGGAGGCAGAACTTAAGGTGCCCATACACGTACCAATAACCCGATATTTTTTTGTGCTAAAATAGCATTGCATCCCATGCACAACGATGCTATTTTAGCACAAAAAGTACCAGGTAATCAGTACGTGAATGGGCACCTTTAGAACTGACGCTGCCTCCTCCCTATATTGTGAACATGTCACTCAACCCAGGTTACCCGTTTACACCACTGGGTTACTGGGCCCGAGTTTTTTTCAAATGGCACACAGCGCTGAGATCTGGGTCGACCCGGCAACAACCAGGGTCATTTGTGCGGTGTGAAAGGGGTACAAGAGGCTTTTTTTATAACCACTTAAATGATCACACATAATAGTTGTAGCATATATTTTAGAAACAACAATGTGGAACAATGTATTGCAGTGAAAGGCAAACTAATATACTCAGTGTTCGCATGGGTAATCCTCAATCCATCAGGAGGGATCAAACATTACCGTAAATAAAACTTGCATACTTTTACTGATTGGCTGGGAGACTCCAAAGATAAGGTGGCGGTCCCGGTCCCCTAAAAAGGTAGGCAAGTCTCTCAGAATCAGCCTAAATCCACACAAGCAACATTTCCAAACCCCCCCCCCCCCCCCCCCCACTGCAACTGTTTGTGAAAGTCGGTGGCTGTGGGGACAGATTACAAAAGTCGCGCTGAATCCTTTTTTCATAGTCCTGACCCTGCCTTACATTGCCGGTGATGTGGGCCTTACATAATGGGGCCTTGGCAGCAATGACCCAATTGCATCTCTACAACTCTGGACTGGCCCCTTCTCCAGTGCTTTGTTGAGCTGACCTGTCTGCGACCTCCTAGAGGGAACAGCTAGAAAGTTGGCAGGTATGCCATAAATCTATTGAATAAAATAAAACATAACCAGACACAGACGTATCTGTAATAATCTAAAAACATATCACAGGCTAGAGCAGCTAGAGCTGCAGATTAAGGCTCAAAGGGCCACTACAGATGACTAACCAAGGATCACTCCACATCTCTGTCCTATAATTAATGTTCATTTTGATCATTTCAAATGAATGGCTAGAGAATTGTTAGGGATAAGCAAAGTTTCTATAAAATTATATATTGTAAACACATAGGGGCCTATTTATCTAAAATTATTTGTTTGATATCGATTTTTCAGAGGATACCCACAAATATTAAGTATTGCCAAGATGTACATAGGAGAGTGCCGCAGCAAATATCTTATTACAGAAGCAGTCAGCATAGGTTTCAATAAGGGCTGCTTCAATGCCAAATTTCCCAGGCTCCATAATGCAAAGCTCTCCACAGCATGGACCTGGTAGCCTGTGGGCTACATTCTGGAGTATCTACTGAGAGCTGAATCCAGGACCACACATAATTGTGCTGCCTGCTCCCAAAGCAGTAATGAAGGGATTGTATTAGCAACATACTTGCAGACTTTTTCATCACCCTCTCTGGGAAATGCCCAAAAGATAAATGGGCAGAGCCAGGCAATAAGCCCGACCCTGTCACAGTATAATACTGCAAGTTGCAGGTCTTTGATGAGGAAGAGGATATGATATGGGTCATTTTCACCCCCTCCCCACCATACAGATCAGTGATTTTCATCAATTTCTCTCTATCCTGCCTCTTCCGGATGTGCAGGGGACTAACCCATATGTCTCCAGCTATTTAGCAGTCACTTCACTTCTAACAAACTGCAGGGATGGGCAAAGCTATATGGAGGTAAAACCCGCCAATAAATAATACTCCCAACACTACTAAAGTCAGGTATAACCTGTCCTACAATACCTGGATGTGTGACACAAAACATGCTAATCTACAGTCTAGTGAGTGCAAAACTGGGTACAAAAAGTGACATTGCACTGGAAGCATCACTGACACAAGACAGCAAATGGCAGCAGCTCTCACTTAGCATTAGGAAGACATATTGGCCCTGATTCTGGTTAACTCGGTAAGCTGTAAGCTTGCCCCACTGCCCGCTGAATCTCCCCCCCCCCGGCCTTCGCTGTATCCCCTAGCAACCATGCGAGGGGCTGTGTCACAAAGAAACATCTCCTTGCATGTCCTGCTGGCGAGGGGATGTTTATGAAAGGAGAGCGTATGAAAAAGAATGACCCCCAATGTGTCATGACACAATAAATCCATTTCAGCCAATTCTTAGGGTGTGTCCCTGAAAAAACTGGCCCCATGTACTGATGACAAGGCCCAATAGCACAATGGATAATATTCTCTACAGAAAGGGGAGAGTATTTGTTCTTCAGTGGTGTCAAATTAACTCCATATTCTCTAAATGTAAATCAAACGCTGCTGTTATCTCCAGCTACGCTCCTCAGAGATATAAGTGGTGCTACATACTTAAAGAACATCCCCTATGTGGTACCTGTACTAGAACAAGCCAATTATGGCTAGAAGCTTGTATACAGCAGCAAAGCATTAAAAAATACCTGCAATGTAATTAGAGAGCATTTATCACCTTAATGATTTTCTGTGAACTACAGACGTACTGTATGTAAATGATCTCCTATTATTATAATTATTATAATTTTATTTATAAGGCGCCACAAGTGTTTCGCAGCGCCGTACAAAGGAACAATACAGGGAGACAAAACTTGGCATAACATTGAATAAATAACAAAAATAGAGTACAAATAAAGAGCACCACAGTTCAATACACATTACAGCTTAAATGTAAGTAGTGAGGACCCAATCAACATACAACTAGAGGCTTGAGGCCAATGATGGAGATGAGTATGAAGATGGTCACTGAGTGTTGGATTAAAGGAGAGCTGTGAGTGAAATGTGAAGAGAAGTGGGCTTTGACAACAGGAGGGAAGAGGGCCCTACTCAGAGGAGCTTACAATCTAGTAGGAAGGGGAGACAGACAGATTACAAGAGGTGCAAGCGAGGGGGTGGTGGTTAGATAGCAGGATGTAAGCAGGCAAGGGGTCGGAGAACCAGCTGGTTTATACAGTGGAAGGGTACGCTTTGATGAATAGGTGAGTTTTCAGTGCCCGTTTGAAGCTTTGCAAGGTCGGGGAGAGTCTAATGGAGCGAGGGAGTGCGTTCCACTGAAGGGGTGCAGCACGGGCAAAGTCCTGGACTCTAGCATGGGAAGCAGTGATCAGGGTGGAGAAGAGACGACAGTCGTCAGCTGACCGTAGAGGGCGGGAGGGTGTATGAATGGAGATGAGGTTAGAGATATATGGAGCAATGGAATTAGAGATGGCCCTGTATGTGAGTGTGAGGTGTTTGAAGAGGATTCTGTAGGGGAATGGAAGCCAGTGCAGATTTTGTTGAAGGGGAGTAGCAGAGTTAGAGCGGCGGGAGAGGAAGATAAGCCTGGCTGCAGCATTGAGGACAGATTGGAGAGGAGCTAGTTGGGATTGAGCGAGGCCAGTGAGAAGAGCATTACAGTAGTCAAGCCGTGAGATGACTAATGAGTGGATGATCAGCTTAGTTGCACTCTGTGAGAGAAAGGGCCTGATGCGAGCAATGTTGCGTAACTGGAACCGGCAAGAATGGGCCAGGGCTTGGATGTGGGGTGCAAAGGAGAGGGAGGAGTCAAGAGTGACACCCAGGCAGCGGAGTTGGGGAACAGGGGAGATGATGGTGTTGTTAACAGTGATAGAGATATTAGTAGGGGGCATAGCTCTGGGTGGGGGAAAGATAATAAGTTCGGTTTTGTCCATATTCAGCTTCAGAAATCGCTCAGACATCCAGGTAGCGATGGCAGCGAGGCAGTTGGAAACTTGAGAGAAAACAGTGGGGGACAGATCAGGAGAGGAGAGGTAGATTTGGGTGTCATCTGCATAGAGGTGATATTGGAAGCCAAAGGAGTTAATGAGTGCACCCAGAGAGGAGGTGTACAGAGAGAACAGAATGGGGCCAAGGACGGAACCCTGAGGGACCCCGACAGGAAGGATAGAAGGTGGTGAGGTAGAGCCAGAGGCAGAGACTGAGAAGGAACGGTTGAAGAGGTAAGAGGAAAACCAGTTGAAGACTGTGCCAGAGAGGCCAATGTTTTGTCCTAGTGTCCCATCCCACTCCTGAAATGTATGTCTGTAGTGTAGGATGTCTATGGTTCTAGACAGTGCAATCAGACTGACAAGCTAGTGGTTATATAGAGCCACCGAGTATGTCACCTATCCTGTAGGATAAGGCTGTACTGTATTGTAGGCATGGGGTCCAGTCAGCATGCCAGCACACGATGTGCATAGCTCTCTGCACCTTCTCTAGTGCCCAGGGCATGTGATACCATCAGGCGTATTTTTCCTACATACCTCTCCTGACGCATCACAATATTTATTCCAAAGATGGACGTACTGATCATTGCAGCAGCATCCCATCCCCGAATCAGGCCAATTGTTACAACTGACATCAAACTCTGATACCATTATTAACAAATGGTGCAGAACAAAACATTAAAATGTTAAATACAGTCTAATGATTAATACCAAAAGCAGGTATTACATTAAGGTTAGTGTTCATTCTAGCACCCTGCTCCTCGTAGTTCCTCCTTTCTGCCTGGGGTGTTGCTGTCTGCTGTGGTACTTCAAGAATAGTCTGGTTTGTATCTTAATGTTGATATACAAACCAGATTGCTGTAGAAACACCACTGCAGATAGTGACACCCCAGGCAGGAAGGTGGAACTGCAAGGATTTTTCAAGGAGCAGGGTGCTAGAAGGAAGACTAAAGGTGACTTTGGAAGACACGAATAACAAAGGTAAACCTTTACAAAATGTCTTATAAGGTGGTAAGTAAATATTTGTGCACAACAGGAGTCAGGAGTGGCGCTCGCTGGCCTCTGTTGCTTTCTGTCCTATCCTCTTCTGTCCTCCATTCTACACAATCCCAAGTGAGAGATAAAAGCTGTTCTATCTACAGTATGGGGAGTACAGCAGATGAAAGTGTGCGTGGCACAGTAGTTTGTGCACACATTAATTAATTATCCTGTATTCATACAGAACCTACTTGTTTAGCAGTGTTTTACAGAGCATATTGAATCATTATATATCACCACAATAGGATAGAAAGCCTTTTCCAACCCAATTTAATATAAAACCTTACTGGAACTGTGGGCCTGATTCGGATCTGAACAAATCAGCCACTCGTGCGAAGGGAGTACATCGCAAGCTGCCCACGGGATGATTGACACCCTGTGGGCGTTTAGGGGCACGAACGCAGCATTTTCCGGGAGTGTCCTGGAAAAACGCAAGCATTCCCTGACTGTTGGGAGGGAGGACCACTGATGTCATCAGTGGTCTCCTTCTCTCCACGGCCATCGCAGTGCTGACTAATTCAAGACTTAAGCTGGCCATACATCTACAGATCGATTGCCAGATTGGGCTGGTTGGAACAAAATCCTGGTAATGGATGAGAGCAAATGACAGATGACCATTTGCTTTGAAATGCTGGAAAACTGACAAAAACTGTTACTCATCCATTACCAGGTTTATGTTTCAAACAGCCCAATCTGACAATTGAGCTGTAGATGTATGCAGGGCCGAACTAGCCACCTGGGCCTATTTCTTGCTGCAAGGTGGATTCTTCGCCTCCCGAACAGCACAGAGAGCCACTGGACTCGCAACAGGTCGAACGGCTCTCTCTGTGTGCCCCTGGGGTCCAGGAGAGAGGGCGGCATCACATGCAAGCCAGGAGAGGCAGCGCATGCATGCGCGGCACATGCGTACGTGTGCATGTGCGCGATAAAGTGCCAGGGCCGATTCGGCGGCCCAGTCCGTCGCTGGATGTATGGCCAGCTTTACTTGGTGATGTGAGGAGATGGGAAAACCATTTGATGGTGAGTGGATTTGAATGGTTTTCCCGTCACGTGCGCTGCTGCAATCACATTCGCAGCCATGCACATCGGCAGGGGGATTGCAGGTGCAGTGTTGGGCTCTGAAATCTCGCAGCCCAGAGGTCAGGTCTGAAATACTTCCTGTGACAGCCAAGTGCTGGTAAGCTCCTGAACGAAACTGGCTGGTAGTTCTATGGTATCACCTAATAAATAAAAATATTGTTGGTGCTTCGTTCAAATGGGCTGCCAGCTGCTCTATGTAGTGAATACACACTGGGCATTATTGCCCAGCATGTATGCAGAGGGATGATGGGCAAAATTGCTGAGCTGAAAATCGCTCGGTGAATACACACTAAGTGATTTTTGCCCTTCCAATCCATTTTCCTGGGGGTGATCGGCTTTTCATAGCAGGACGCTATGTAAAACTTTCAGGTCCGTTGCTTATCTGCTGGAAATACCAGCAGCGGCGACTGGCGATGATGCAGGACCGCACATCAGTGCTCACCGCTCATTGCTGGGCCATATGCACTGGGCGGCTTTTGAACTGAAAGCAGCTCAAACGGTAAAACTGAGCGCCTTTCAGCTCAAAATTGCCCAGTGTGTAGGGGTCTTAACAATCAGACACAGATTTTACTTTTCATAAATATGGTTTATGGAAAACGATTTGCTTTTAACTTCCACTGCTAAAACCTCGGAAATGCATTGAACATTTGGATTAATGCTACTTAGAATGGGAAACTATTTTATCCTGATCGCCTACATCTCCATTTGCATGTGCTACGACACTGTATGTACTGTACTTTAGCAGATGAGACCTGAGCAGATATTGTAATTCCTTATTAGAAAGACAAACAGTGAGACATTGTGCAGGCATGTCATCAGAGTTGTGGCATACTAACAGGAAGTCAGAGGACCCAAACTCCACTCACTACTGTAATGAGTCACAAATGTTTGTCAGACAGATTCTGGTGTGATCCTGTGAAATTAGAGTAGGATGTTATGTGTAGTAAATCCCTACAACACAGGATGTAGAGCACCACTCAGACTATTAACCACTGAATGCCAAGTTCATTTATGAAGAAGTATGTTATTCCTGCATATTAAAGGAAACAGTATGCAAATATTTGTGCTACTGTATCATCAAAATACAGTAATTAACAATAACAATAACTTTTGCCTTCATTAGAACAAAAACTCCTATGATACATTTCGGAGACTGCAGGAATCACTGTTCCTAGTCTAAAGGTCCATACACACTGGGCGACTATGCCCAGCGTGTATGGACAGCAATGATGGCAATCATCGCTGCGGGGAAAGCCGCTCAGTGCATACACACTGAGCGGCTTTCCCCCTGCCCGGCGCCGGCGTAGCGCTATGCAAAGCTGTCCTGAAAGCTGCTCATCTGCATGGTATAACCAGCAGATGAGCAGCTTTCCCGGCGATGATGCGGGAGTGCGCAGCAGCGCTCATCGCCGGGGCATACACACTGGGCGGCTTTGAGCTGAAAGCCGCTCAAACTGGGTGTTTTGAGCGACTTTCAGCTCAAAGTCGCCCAGTGTGTATGGGCCTTAATGGGGATATTCAATCCCTGAAGATATTTTTGATTGGGGAAATAGGGTGGGCACCTATTCAATGCTGTCTTTCCCGACAGCACTGAAGTGGCATCTTGTCAGAATCGACCTGACTTTAATCACGGCCAGATCTCTACAATCCATGGCTGTCTTAACGGACATGCCCCCTTTTCGACGCTCGACAGGCGGAACATTGAATCCTGCCTGACAAAAAAGGGCCAGGGTCCGACTGCCGGTACCCGGGATTCAATACCCCCCGAATTGATTGTCTGTTTAAGTAGCAGCGATAACACTGTGTGTTTGTGTTTTTTGGGGTGGGGCTGTATTATAATAATATTGCCAAATTACAGAACGGCATTACATAGAAGCCAACATGTTTCGGGCCTTTCTGGATCTTCCTTCGGGATCCCGTATGTATTGATCGTATGTATTTACCCCTTCAGTGGCGTTTTTTTAGGGGGAACTTCCCTACTGGGCAAGTTTTTTGGGGGGAGCGTTACCTAAAAAAACAAAACACTGTGTTTCCAGGGGCCAGGCAGTGCCGTGCGCTAGATCAGCCGCAGCCCGGTTTTGCCCCCGGCAACCCGGCTGTGTGCAAGGTCACGCCGCACACACCCGGGAGGGAAGGAGGCGGGGACGTGGAAGAAGGGAGCGCAGACAGTGACACTCCCGAGGTATTTCTGGATTTGCTAGTCTGGGCACTGGAAAATTCTTGGGAGTGCCAGCAAATGGGGTTAACAGAACAAGCAATACAATTGTTAAAAAAATGTAAAAATATAAGTGTATGTAGGCACATGTGAATTGCTATTCATCTCTAGGACAGAGAAGAGACTTATTCAATTGAATACTGCAATACTGCTTAATAACATTCTTCAACAATTGGCTGACAATAACAATCCTGTTGCCACTGAACTGATGGGAAAATTGTGGAACCCAGTGAAAGATCTCTGCAGAGCCTGGGACTGGCAGCTGTGACGGCAGCGCAGACAGCATCAAGACTGAATACAAATGAGACATTCCAGATCTGATCTGCACTAGCTTTGTAACAAGCCTCATTCACAGATTCCCTAATGTCCAAACAGTTACATTGCCTAGAACCATTTCTGCCAGTCACAGAGAGACATGATCTGCATGTCAAGTTTACCACACTAAATTTAGATTGTGCAGCGAAGGTTGTAATAAATACTGAAAAAAACAACAGTTCTCGTCATTTTTTTATATATTTGTTTATGTTTTTCTCCAGAGGAGCCACGCATATTCAATTACAGATTATGGTATCTGTACACAACAATCAGAAAAAATTTAGATTGAAGTGGCGTAACTGTGCTGTAGCATGGCATTCTCACATGGGCACAGTTCACTGAGGGCATGTCAAAGGAACTTGCGAGCAATGAGTTGGATACATGAATATATACATTTTATTTGTGCATGCAAAGTGGAGTACATGCTCAACTCAGCATCAGCTCCATATTGTCTGAGCAACACTCGATACCAAGCATAATGGACCTCATTCGGGCCTGGTGTAACTTTGCCCATTTGGTGAGCAGGGAGGGAGCAGTGATGGCATGTTTGCGAAAACAGGCATGTTGCCACCGTTTAGGGAAGGGATGGGGAACCTTTGGCTATCCAGCTGTTGTTGAACTACATATCCCAGCATGCCCTGCTATAATTTTGCTATTTGTCAATGCTAAAACTGTTGCAGAGTATGTTGTTAATTCAACATCAGCTGGAGGGCCAAAGGTTACCCATCCTTGGTTTAGGGGGTGGATGAGGCCAGGGATTTCAGGTGTAGGATGGAGAGTTCCTGCCCTTCGTGAATGGTGGCTTATGCAGCTCCATAGGTATCGTAAACTGCCTGATGGTGCTAGGACTCGGGTCTCTACTGCATGTAAGCTCTTCAGAACAGGGCCCTCTTCCTTCCTGTTGTCAAAGCCCTCTTCTCTTCACATTTCACTAACAGCTCTCCCATACACTCAGCGACCATCCTTGTCCACATACTCCTCTCCATCTCTGGCCACCAGCCCCTAGTAGCACATTGGTCAAGTCCTCACTACTAACATTTAAGCTGTACTGTGTATTGAATTGTGGAATAAATTTTTCCTGTACTCTATTTTTGTTATTCATTTACTGTAAGGTTTTGTCTCCCTGTACTGTTCCTTTGTACAGTGCTGCAAAACACTTTTGGGGGCGCATTTATCAAGATCGCATTTTACAATGCGATCTGGGCGGAATATTACCGCCCAGGATCGCATTGTAAAATGCGATCATATCGGGGCAATGTATCATTTTTAAGGGCGCAGGGTCAGGGCTCCGATAGGAGCCCGTCCCTGCGAAGCCCTAACCTGGAAGCCGGGGAGTCTGCGCATGCGCGGTTATGCGCTGACCCCCGCGGCCGGCGGCGCTGCAGGGAGGATCGCAGCGGAGAACTGGAGATATCCAACTTCAAAGCAGCAGTCCACATCTGACCTGTTAATTGCACTTCCCAGTCAGATTTCTCAGGTTCTGTCTGTCTTTTTGTAAGAGTATATGCCAAAATCTGGGACTCTCCCCTTTCTGAGGACACTAGCGGCTTGTCTCTCTCATGCCCAGAACCAGAGATATCAGCCCTCCAGCAGCCGGTCCCTGCTCCAGCTCCAAACGTCTGGTGTACAGTTTTATATTTTTGTCAATGGATTGCTCTGGCTCCTGATCTCTGATCCCCAAGTCCCCTGCACCTCCTGAAAGGTGGGACTCTAGGTTTTTAAACTATTGAAGGCTTAGAAATCTTTTTCCAGATAATGGAGATATCAAGCTGCCCTTCCACCAGAAAATTATGAATATTAAGCCCACTCCATTTTCCAACCCTCCCATGCGTATACAACACCCCCTACCTCCCTGGAAGTCATTTACAAGGGACCCTTCATTCAGCTCAGTGCCCCCTTCCACACGTTAGTGTTCTCCCTCCCACCACATGTGCAGTAAAGGAGTAATTAGCAGAAGTGACTGCTCCAGGTCCTACATGTTGAGTGGAAGATAGAGCACCCCCTGCCACCCGTGGGACATCAAAGCTGCTGTGGATAGCACCCCCCACCCCAGGAGGGGAGAATGGTTAAGGGCCCCAGTGCATTGCTTTGCCCAGGGGCCTACACTGCTGTTGAAGACGGCCCTGATATCTGGTGCCACATCTCATGTACAGACCCATACCTGGTGCCAAATTTAACCCACAAAATCATATTTGGTGCCATGTCTAATATGCATCTACCTCATAAATAGAACTGAATAAATGTACACATATTGAAATAGAGAAGACTCCAACCCAAGCCACAAACAGTGGAAGAGGCCTTATTCTGGTTGATTCGCATCCAGTGATACAAATCCAGTGATGTCAGCTGCCCACACCCCCAGCTTACACGTCACCGTGCGAGTTCCATGGCAATGCCCAACACTTTCATGGGAGCACCCATGAAACGCTGGGCATTCCCATGGGCACGACTATCCACCGCCGCCCTGCCCCCCCCCCCCCCCTCCACAGTCTTGGGTGCATGCACCCAGTGAACAGTCTGTTCGCTGTGGCCGCAAACACCCGGCGTATGCCATTGCGCAGAAATGAGGCTGTGCATGCGTATACACAAAACATCGGTCCCCATGCGAACGTACGGTCCTTGTGAACAGACCAGAATAAAATCATTAATATTCAACTATATTTATATGGGTAGAAAAACAGAAAAAGCATATTTATAGTCAGGTCATCTTTCTGCAGACACTGATGCTAAGCCATGAGGTTCCACTAAGACTTCAGGACACACTTCAAGTTTCCAACTGTTGGATTAATATTTAACACTCAAATGCAAGTACAGCTGGAGGAACACTTTTATAGATGCCAACAGTCAATGTGAAATAATGCCCATCAGTCACGGTCGTTCAAGCATCAGAATAGACTTAAGCTAGCTGAAATTTCTAGACTTAAGCTAGCTGACACAGCTGAACAATAACAGCAACAATACACAATTTTGTTCTGGCAGCTGAAACAATCCGGTGTACATAAGATTTCCTGTGTACACACCACACAATTATCACTCCTATAAGGATAATACATTTCCCTAAAAATCATTGAAGTAATGCTTTCACATTCAGTTTGTCAGACGTTATCTCTACACACTGCATTTCATACATAACATTGGCTCGTCAGGACCAATAGATGTTGTGCAGCACTACTGATGTCGGGAGCCGGTCTGTTTATGAATGACGGATGCCTCTGGGTGCAGATGGAGTAGACTTTAGTTCAGAAATTGACCACATTTTACTTCAATTTGGGCAGTGCACCATACTGTAGTTTAGATGCTACTGGATGTCATTGATCCAACCTATTAGTATTGATGAAATACTGAAACATCCTTTATTTATGACATAATCAATGGTGGCTGTAGTCCTAACCACATAGTGCAAACCGCTTTGCACATATAAACATACATGTTATGATGTATGTAATATATATATATATATATATATATATATATATATATATATATACTGGCTGGTTTCCTCAGGGAGCGGTAGTGCTGTGTGTATCAGAATTCATAAGATACCTGGGACCCAGGAAAGTCATCACACGTCTTTTAAGCCAGCCGCCAAACTCCTGTGAAACTAGCCAAATGGAGTTTGGAGGCAGACATAGAAAGACCTAATGACCGTATCCCATAAATAAATATATAGGGAGTACAATCAGAATTACAGACTATGCAGGGTTGAGTACACTCAGAGATCCTCAAAGGACAGGATGCCAACATCGGTACCCTAGTAAACAACATTCTGGCAGTAAAGTACACTTACCTTCTTTTCCTACCCCCTAAACCTCCCTACCTGTAGCCTTAACACCCTTCCCCTACAGACTATGCCTGACATTTCCTATTAGTGCCTAAAGGTGTGTACACACGGGCACGATATGGCTTCCGATGTTGCCGATATAGTGCACATCGGAAGCCATATCGCATGCCGATTGTGTACATTTTAGGGCCAACGAGCCCGATGCGCTGCCGATGCACGCTCCCAAGTGAGCGCAAATCGTCAGCGACATAGTGAGGGCAGGCAAGACTATATAGTGCAGATCTGCACTATATAGTCTTTGTGCCTTTACTCACATAGCTCCGGCGGCCAGAGGGGCTTCTCCTGGGGCTGCAAAGCTGAAGCATAGTGACCCGGAAGTCCTGCGTATAGAGGACGGCGGGGTGTGTGGCCTCTGATATATGCATGGGGGAGGGTGTGGAGGGAAACTGTTGCTGTGCCGCGGCCCAGGTGTTGCAGCACCCTGGTGACAGGTATCGTGTCCTCTCCTCTTCTCTCCTTCATGCCGCGCGATGCGAGTCCCGCATAACTATAGCATAACTCTAACCTTCTCCTCCCCTGCACCTTATTCCTAAATCTTTTCCTAGTGCCTAAACCTAATCTATAATCCCTCATCCCCGGGCTAATGGTGTGTACACACGGTAGGATATGCCATGCTATGCGAGTCCCGATGCGATCAGATCGCATCAGGAGTCGCATCGCACGGCATGCATGTAATGGCCCCATTTTGACTATATAGTGCAGATCTGCACTATATAGTCAAGGCAGCCAAGACTATCTGCCTTGCGATACGTGAACGCGCATCGGGATCGCAAGCAGATCTCAAGGGTTAAAACCCTTGCGATCTGCATGCTATCTGCATGCGATGCCGACACAATGTTGACTTTATCGTCAACATCGGGAGGCATATTGTACCGTGTGTACACACTATAACGCTACAACTTCCCACATACTTACAATCGGGATGCCAGCTGTCGGATTTCCGGCACCGATGTTGTAGCCGCCGGTTGGAATTCTGATGTTGGTATTTCGGTATTTCGACCGCCACACCCTGATCACCAGCATCTTAACTGCATGCCCACCTATCCCCACATGCCAATATACAGCTAAACATTTTCATTGAGTCACATGTGCCATATAGATTATATGTCCCCATATAATTGAGACGTATTAGACTATGCTGAGCTTTAGAAGCAGATGCAGCAGTAGCAATAGTGTAATCTTTGCACTTCCCTCCATCCCATGATCCCACATATGCTAAGGCAAACCAAAGTATTGGGGTCTAGGGTCATTTGGGGACACATACATTCACAGAGATTTGGTTTAGTCAAGAGGTCAGAAAGTTTTGTAGATAAAAAAAAGATGTTCTTAAAGCAGGCCACTTGAACTGACAGTTATGTAAGAAGCAAAAACAAGTATCTCTCATAAAAATATACAGCATAAACATAATAATAACTCCATAGGTTTAACAATTATTCAATATTGAGAGAGAGGAATGACAGCCTGACTGAAATCATGTCCAGGTGCTTGCGCCTTATAAAAAAATGGAAATAATAGCTTTACCTTCAATATTTAAAATGTGCATTAAATGTAGTTCTAAAAAATTCCATATGACTTAATTTAAAGGCATTATTTCGATTTTTTTTGTAAATCGGTAATAATACTGTACTTTAATCTTCAACACAAATCTATACTGAATAATAAGATCACTGATGATAAAGACACCCATTAGCTCTGGTCCTCAGTAGGAAATTGGTAATCCCATAAACCGCACATCTCAGTCACTTTCCTCATATGCTCCCTCTGGGACTGTCTAACTCTAGGCCCTTATCCTGATTCACTCGCAAAGGCAAATTCCTTCTCAAATGGACCAAGCCATGTGCATTACAGGTGGGGCAGATATAACAGAGAGAGTAACATTTGGGTGGGGTTTTACTTCAAAGTGAGCTCTATATTGCAGTGTAAAAATAAAGTAGTCAGTATTTACCCTGCACAAAAACAAAATAACTCACCCAAATCTAACTCTCTCTGCACATGTTACATCTTCTCCCCCCCCCCCCACACACACACACACACACACACACCACCACCACCACCACCTGCAGTGCACATGGTTTTGTCCATTTGAGAAGGAATTTTCCTTTGCGAATGAACCAGAATAAAGCTGGTTTCACATTGCAAAAACCCGTGTTTTTGTAAACGTGTCTTAAAACGGGTCAAAAGCCAGTTAAACCCCTTTCATATTGCATGTTGTAAAGGTATATTGCAGTTTCAATACCATTTTTGTACCTTTCAGATTCAACCCGTTTCACCCATAGAAAGCCATACAATGTAATTTTAAATGGCTTTTTCCTGCTTGTGGGCGGGAATCATGCAGAGATAACCTATCACCCTTGTGTGGTTATCATTTGTAGCAAATACCGTTTCTGAGCTGTTCAGACTGCAGGGAAAACGGCTCAGAAACATGTAGGATCCTGCTTTTAACACGTTTCAAAATACCGGTATTCTGTAACCGGTAAATTGACAATGGAGCTTTCACGTT
Organism: Crinia signifera; assembly: GCF_055691185.1. Taxonomy (NCBI): domain Eukaryota; kingdom Metazoa; phylum Chordata; class Amphibia; order Anura; family Myobatrachidae; genus Crinia; species Crinia signifera. The sequence goes on from NC_139218.1 coordinate 242,417,782, forward strand.
GCAGCTGTACCCGTTTTAAAGCAGTAAAAAAACAGCAATATGGCGTGTTAAAGCTGCAATGTGAAAGGGGCTTACGGGTCCTAGTGTGAACTGCAGATCATGAAAAGTCTATTTATCCTGCTGCTCCAGAAAACACTCCAAAAATATGCAGTTTGTAAAATGACAGGACAAACACTAATAAAGGAAGAGAATGTAGCATTATGCCAAAGGCTGAGTTTTTGTGATTGCATTTGGCACTTGAGACGCACACAATGAAACAGGAAATAATTACAACAATATTGGGGATGTGCAGCTTGGCCTGTGTTCTTGTTTTGGAAGCTTTGGTAAATCCCTCCAGCATACTCTATAACAGAGCTAACATACCAACACTTTGCTGCAGCTACACAACGACAACCATGTCACCAGGCCTAGATTTGTGAACGGGCCAAATATACTCATGCACTTTATTTTGTGTACCAGTAATCTCTTAATGTATTATAAATATTTAACCACTGGTTCACTTAAGCTAGGTACACATTAGTTGATATTATGGGCGATTTGTCATTTTGAGACTAATTGTAACCATAAATGATCCACTGTCTAGTATGTACACATGCTTCTGTGCCTCATTCTCGCATCTTCTCATTTGCCGTACATGCAGGTCAATCTGAAGATATCGTCAACAATTCTGTTCGGCCCATATCAACCCACTATACAATATATAGGCGACTACATCCTCTGTTGCCATCTATGCAGCTCAATCTGAGGATATAGTCAATGACAGTATACTCCTGTTATTGGACACTGATGATATATTGTTGGTCATTTGTAAGATTGCACAGTGTGTATGCATTACATTACAGGTTCTCAAAGCCGGTCCTCGGGACCCCACACAGTGCATGTTTTGCAGGTCTCACAGAATCAAGTGAAGTAATTAGCTTCACCTGTGGAGCTTTTAAAATGTGTCAGTGAGTAATGAGTGCACCTGTGCACCTTCCGAGTGACCTGGAAAACGTGAGCTGTGTGGGGTCCTGAGGACCGAGTTTGAGAACAACTGCATTTGTCTTGGCGTTCAAGAGATATCAAGATGACCACTGCATTTTTTGCATGTTGTCTAATATGTACCCAGCTTTAGGGATGAATCATTTGAATGAATTTATTATATTTCAGATGGAATGCAATAAGGTTTGGTTTTTTGAGTTACAGGTGGGTGGCGACACACAGCGACCAATTCCAGGTGACTGGTGCAAATTGCCAATGTGTATCCACGCTGGCAACAGCACTGCGTCTCACACCCGTCATGGCCCGATTCCAACCCAAATTCAACTGCTCTCTGTGTTTGCCTGCAGATTTTTGTGAGCGTAAGAGTGCCATTAAATGGGGCTGTTCTCCCACTGACTCGCACACGTGATATATTCATGGGAAATTGGACTGACCCCATAAAGTGATATGGGAAGTAATAAATCATGTTACTTATTGGAAGATTTATCAAACCTTCTAAATGGGACAAGTAGAACTACTTCCATAGCAACCAATCAGACTCTTTATAGAATGTGCTATATAAATGATAGCTGCAATCTGGTTGCTATGGGCAATACCTAATTTAGAAGGTTTGATAAATGTCCTTGTTCAAGTCTGCTACGCTGCCACAAGAATACAATGTCAAAGTTTGTATTTTCTATAATCATTGCTATACACCACATTGCCATGGATATTGCCACTATGGATATGTTAATTTCATAGCTATGGAATGACTCAATACACTTTATATGGAAATTAAATAACAATTTAGCTAATTAACAACTGAACAAACCCCACCTTCAGCACAGAGTATGGACAAGAAAACTAGTAACATTTCACAGCAAACACTGGAAATAGTTTAAGTATTCAGAAATGGCTTAAGCCGGACATTTTTAAATAAATGTATAGATTGTTCAGATATGAAAAGTCATCTTATAAAAACATAATAATAATAAATGTATTTGTAAAAAATTATCATATACAGTAGTACCAAATGTTAAAGTACAGTAGGTGTCATTGTATATATACACTTGTTATGTATTTGAATGCAAGCTATTGCTCTATGGTAATAGACACTGTACCATGTGATGACTAATTGCAGTATGCAATGTGTGTAGGAAAGTGGTCCTTCCTTAGGGCTGTTTCACACAGTACGGTTCCTGCCGCACGGTGAAATCCCGTACGGCCAGGGAGCCGTGCCGCACTCAGCAGTTGTGAATGGACACTATTGTGTCCATTCACACGGGACGGCCACGGCCCGGCCGCACGGCTGCAGCCGGATCCCCCCACTGGAAGGGACGGCTGCCGGGCTGTGGCCATCCCTGCCATTATAAAATTCTGAGTGCGGCGCGGCTCCCTGACCGTACGGGATTTCACCGTGCGGCAGGAACCGTACTGTGTGAAACAGCCCTTAGGGTGGACAGGTAAGTTTCAGGCCTGGATCACCCACCCTTGTCTATCCCTGGGATTTAAAGCTATATTTCATGTCTCTGTTTACCCTTACCCTCACAATTACCTCACGTAAGGTGCCATTTTCTAGGTGATGTTATGACACAAGGGACTTTTGCCCCTGTCACTCAGCAGGCCTGAAAATGCCATAATAAAAATTGTCAGACAGGAGGTGATTGGTTGGTTGTTTATCACTCTCCATTTTATCACTTTTGAAGCTTACTGTATCTGTCCCTATGTCTGTTAAGCTGCCTTTTTATAAAGTAACTTGTGATTTATATTTTGTTGCCCTTTTAAAAAAGCCATTACGGGTACAAAGACCACACATAGGCCCTTATTCTGATTGATGCGGACTTTACCGCGTACTTACGGATCGCGTCTTTATGACGTCTGCGCATGCGTGGAGAACGCTACGCGCATGTGCCACGCCTAGACTCCGTACCAGTTCGGCCAAATCCCGTCCAAAACTGTTCACCGCTATCAGTCGGGAAATAGGGGCGTATTATGGGCGTCATGCGGAATGACACATGGGCGTAGTTTCAAAGTGGGCAAAACGGGGCGGAAACATGGGCGGACACGGGGGAGTACACTTATGTTGGGGGGCGTACATTCGGAAACCACTCCGAATGCACGCGATGAAAAAAGGGCAGAAATGTGCGGTGTCCACAAGTGTACTATTGCTTTGCGGACACCACTCGTTCATGCGGTAGGCGAACGTACGCCTAATGACTACAACCATTAACACCTGAACCCAATAGAATCTACTCCTTTACTCATTACTCACTAATTTGACGCTTGTCAGTGCTTTAATTGAAACCATTGCTGCTTCAAGGAACCCGTACTAAACACCCACATATGCTGTACTTGTCAGACACTTTCAAACTGCTAACAATGGACATGACAGAATATTAATACTAGCAATACACATGTGTATTTGACATGTACTCATGAAACCACACATTTTGGGTAAAGTAAACACATTTATTTATATTCATGTCACAGTCAATGCCAGTGTGATGCAATGACCATAAAATAATACATACAAACAATAAACAACATGGCAGGAATGCCGCAAAATAAATAATAATACAAAACAAATATAATTGCACACAGATGGACTCCAGCACCTCCTATGTGCCACTGCACATGCAGCCAGTGGGAAATGATGAGGCTGCTGGCCCTTCTACAGCAGGGCAAGCTGCACCTGACCATTCAACAGCAGGGCACCCTACACCTGGCCCTTCTGCAGCAGGCCAACCTGCAGCTGGCTCATATGCACCATCAGCAGAATCATTTGGAACACAACCGGGGACTTCACAAGATAGTACCATGGCCATCACTTCAAGTACAGCTGACAGTAATGCCAGGCAAAAGAGGGCAACAGGGGAACCACAAAGGACATATGAAGCAAGGCCTCAGCTGGTTCCCCTCAGCACGTGATTGGACACAAGAAGCTGACACACACAGCACAATGGAAGATTTGGGAACACATAACGGCAGAGATTAATGCAGCCACAAGTTCATTTCCGACCACGTTTGGCCTTGGTAGGCTCCTTGGCCTGTGCAGCAGCTCTTCGGGGACGGCCAGATGCTGGGGCAGGTGGAGCAGATGATGTGGAGGGGTTGGCTGGTCTACCCCTCCTGCCAGCAGGGAGTGTTGCCGCTGGTAATGCACCAGAAACGGATGCCATTAGGACCCTGTTGCTGGTAACCAGCTCCACCATAAGCTCATTATGGTGGAGGAGGAGATCATTTTGGCGGGTGGCTTGCTCGGCCAGCACCTGAGCACTTGCAGCCATGGCCTGCATGCTCGCAGCCATGGACTGCTGGGTGCTGACCAAGCTCGCCAGGATCTCCTCGGTCCTACGCACCCGTTCTGATGCCAAGTCTCCCTGCTGGTTGATGTCCCCAAGCACCTCGGCCAAGGCGGCCAAATCGGCTTGGCCCGATGCCTGCTGCTGCACAGGCCTACCTCTGGGGCCAGGTGGCACGGACTCCTCCACCTCCTGAACAGAGTCGTCACCAAGCGGTGGGGTGTCTGTGGGCAAAGATAAACACAATTAGGAGACATTCTACGATAATTACTTGCACAAGTTTATGGCATGACCAATATTTACCTTCCAGAAAAGACGCAAACACTTCAGCTGGGGCCTCGCTATCCATAGTGCTCACCCCCCGGATCTCCTCAACTGATATGCAGCTCTCGGCCATCACCTCCAGGGGGGTGAGCTCTAGCCCTGATGGCATGGGGCCGGCCCCAGATGTCTGGCTGTGGTCCCACCGCTTGGTCAGCTTCCTCTTCAGGTTGGTTTTGAAGTCCTGCCACCTGCAATGTAAGTTGACATATTAATACATGTCACTCCCAATGTTAGCTGTTGCAGCCATTGCTCTGTGCTACATATTACAACATGTGATTATTGTCCCATATATAATATTACATGCAACTATGATATCAACCGTTACAATACACATTCACAATCACCGTACTCTAACTCACAATGAAATTACATGGCAATAATGTATGTGTATCGTAACAACCTCACGGGCCATTTGCTAAATGCATCTAAGCATCAATTCAATCATTACTTGGCTATTACTGGCCACATGTATCACAAAACAACTTGCCTCTTCTTCACATGGTCCGTCTCACGAACTTGTGGCGCTACTTCATTAATCTCTGCCGTTATCTGTTCCCAAATCTTCCATCTGCGTGTGTGTGTCAGCCTCTCGGATGGACACTCTATCCAATCACGTGCTCGGGGAACCAGGATGGCCAGCTCCTGTGCTTCATATGCCTTATTTTTTTTGGGTGGTTCCGCTGTTGCACTGGCTCGCCCCTTGCCACGTCCCTGGCCACGCCCCCTGGCACCAGTCGCTGCACTTGAAGTGCTGGCCATGGTACTACCTTGTGAAGTCCCCTGTTGTGTTCCAAACAATTCTGCTGATGGTGGATATGAGCCAGCTGCAGGTTGGCCTGCTGCAGAAGGGCCAGGTGTAGGTTGCCCTGCTGTAGAATGGTCAGGTGCAGGTTCCCCTGCTGGAGAAGGGCCAGCAGCCTCCTCATTACCCACTGTCCGCATGTGCAGTGGCACATAGGTGGTGCTGGAGTCCATCTGGTCAAATAGTTGCTGCAGCACTGGGTCCACCTCTGGTTGGGATCCAGACATGTTAGCAACAACATTGTCACCTTCTAATACACCTTTATATACTGTTTGTGTAATCTGTTTGGCGGACATCAGCGGCAGCTGCGTTCCGTGCGTGAGCGTACGTCGCTGGTTTTTCGCGCCGCATACGGTGGCGGAAATTCCATTGTGTAAAACCTGGCGAAAGTTCGACATGAAATACTGGTCACCAATGCTAACATTGCATAGAATCTTCTGATACACCTGTGACTATTGCTCAATACACATGCTATTTGCTAGCATGACATGACATTTCATTCATGACTACTGTGGTATTGTGGCGTTTTAGTGCAACCTAAAAGTAGCCCATTCCCTTAGAGAATCCAGGCCACAAGTCATGCAATACTCATCTCTACTGTTATAGACCACACATGTGAGAGCCCTATAAATAATGTCTTCCTGCTAGAATCATTTGTCTTCAGATCTGGACTTGTCAGGGTCTAAGGTAAGCTCTTCCATGCTCCTTGTAGATATGATATCCATTAACAATGTAAGTGTATGAATGTATGCACTATTGCCTCACTGACTACAGATTGTTGGGCCAGCAAAGTGGTGTATTATTATTGCAACATGTCACATGTTCACTATTTCACTCACAGGGCTTAAACCTGTGTGGGTTCATCTATTGCAGGACAACATGTCCCAGCAATAGATGAAATGTGTCATAGTACATGATGTCGGCAAAAAATGCTGACACCTTTATCTGTGTGTTTTGGACGGTGTGTATTGAGTTCATATTATTGTGTCATCATTAGAGAGTCAAATGGATCTGCGGGATTTCATGGGGCGGCCATCTATTGTACGTATTGAAGGCTACAAATCTATTTGTAGTGGGATATGGCCATTATGTGCATAGGTGCATCAGTATTTATGTTCATTTCTTTATAGGTTGCAGAAGCTATTATGCGCTACATGGAGAGGAGGCTAAGGGCACTTGCGGCTCTCCCCACTCGTCGGCCAAGGAGGCCAGGACGTGCTAGAATCTATCGCACACGGGTGACTCTGTTTGCTATGCCCGATGATGAGGTACTTACTAGGTACCGGTTACCGCCACATGTCATTCTGGATCTGCTCACCTTAATTCAGAGCGATCTGGAACCTCTACACGGGATCACGACAGCAATTCCGCCTCACACACAGCTGCTGGCGGTGTTGCATTTCTGCGCCTCAGGATCATTCCAACAAGTAGTGGCAGTACTTGCTGGAATATCTCAGCCGGCCTTCTGCCGAATCCTGAGGCGTGTGACGTCGGCCATGTTCAGGCGCAAGGGGCACTTCATGGCCATGACATTTGCCACCGAGACCCTGCGCAGAAGCCAGCAGGCCTTCCATCAAATTGCTGGCTTCCCTAATGTGATAGGGGCTGTGGATGGCACCCATGTACCATTTGTGCCTCCATCTCGAAGTGAGAAGATATATAGGAACCGCAAATTGTTCCACTCACTGAACGTGATGGTGGTATGTGGCCCATCCATGGAGATTCTCGCCTTCAACTCGAAGTTTCCCGGAAGTGCCCATGACTCTCATGTCATCCGACAAACCGGGATATGGCATAGACTCCAAGAGCTGGAAGGCCGTGATGCGTGGGTTCTGGGTGACTCCGGTTACCCATGTACGCCCTGGCTACTTACGCCGTACAGCTACCCAGCACCGGGCCCACAGGAGGCATTCAATCGGGCGCATGTTGCCACCAGGCAAGTGGTGGAGCGCTCAATTGGCCTTTTAAAAGGTCGATTTAGAGTGCTCCACCGCACTGGTGGTGACTTACAATATGCGCCTGAAATGGTGTCGAGGATCGTGGGCCTGTGTATATTTTTCCACAACATTGCTGTGCGGCGTGAGATACCCTTTGATGAGTGGGAGGTACCATCTGAGCCGCAAGATCCGCCCATGCGCCCATCCCGCGCCCCTGAATGCCGGAGGGGATACCAGCTGCGGGACTCTGTGGCGCAAAGATACTTCAGGTACATGTTATTGAGTTGACAGAACACACCAATTATTGTACAAATCACCCCTTCAAATAAGTACAGTGTGTTAGTTGTCAGTGTTACAACACGAAAATTAGCCAGCCTGCCCTCCTAATGGCAAAGAAATAGGAGATATTTATCATATGTGCTTAGTTTGGGGGGAAGTTCAATATAGGTGCTAATTATTATACCTTGGACAAGGGATCTTATGTGTTTGTTATATCTTCATTATTGTAGTTGATACTATCCCTGATGACTGGTGAGTACATTGATTTATTCTATCATGTGTTGGGGATTATTTCCTGTGTTGATGTATGATTTGTTTGCATATATAGATATATATCTATATATGATGTTGGAATTTATTCACATGTTTCAACATTTCAAGGAGCATGCAGGCAGGCAGGCAGGCAGGCAGGCAGGGCTGGTGTATAATGCTGGTTTCAGGATACCTGCAAGTGTGTGTATGTGTCTTTTACACATAAATGTACGCATACACATATATGCATAGAGTAAGTAATGCTAACTACAGCTATGCCTTGCTAAGCTATAGCACGCGTTGCTTGGCGGAGCGCGGCCTTATTGGATTTGCTAAGGGCATACACACTGTGTTTTATATATATCAGATTTGTTCATTGGCATACATCAACACTACGGTTTTGAAGGCATGCGAATTTGTCACCATTTGTGTTGGCGCAGAGACGCTGTTAATGTAAAAATGAACAATAAAGTTATTATCACAAATAACTGTGATCAACCAATGCCACCACCTGATTGGTTGATAGATGCCATTGTCAACATGGCGGAGACACGAAGGGCAGAACCCTTCACGCATGAGGAGCTCAAGGTTCTTGTCTCCGTCATGGAGACAAGGCTGGGCCGTGCGGGGCCCTTCATAACAAACCGCCATAAGCGGAGGGCGTACAGAGCGGCAGGGCGCCGAATTTACGCCCGCACTCGGGTGCGGAGGTCCCTCGGGCAGCTGGAGAGGCGGTGGTCGGACCTCCGCAGGCGCCAGCCCCAGCTGCTCACACAAATAAGGGGCGAAATTGCTGAATGTGAGTATTTTAGCTATGAAATTTCGCACTTACAACATAGCATATATAAGCAATAAAATGTGTCTCATGATAAGTGGGTGTCCATGGGTTTAAAAGTCCATAGACTCTTATGTGTGCTTCTTCCTGGTTAACATGCAGTCATGTGCCTTTTATATGTCATGCCATAGCATTGAGGATTCTGATGCATACAATGTGCCCAATCTAATATGTGTTACACATTGATAAATGCCTGGGTTGTAATGTGTGAACAAATGACTAACAATCACATAATAATTTAAATGTCACAATTTGGAGTCCATTAACAGTAAGGAGCTACTTTCCTGCATCGTTTGCCATCATTATCACCCTTCCATGTATGTCTTGTTATGGATGAATAAATGTGCCCCAATGAGCCGACATTGACCATGATGTTTTTTTCTACCACACAGCACGAGCCCGAGCCCGACAGGCCCGTGAACAGGCGGAGGCAGGCCTGGCCCAGGACGAGGCCCAAGACCCCCAGGAGGAGGTGGCGGCAAGGGTGGAAGAGGAGGAAGTGGAGGAGGAGCAAATGGTGGAGGAGGAGGTGGTGCGTGAGGAGGTGGAGGAGGAGGAGGTGGAAGAGGAGTTTGTGGCGGAGGAGGAGGTGTTGGTGGCGGAGGAGGAGGTGGAGGAGGAGGTGCTGGTGGTGGTGGAGGAGGAGGTGGAGGAGGAGTTGGAGGAGGAGGTGGAGGAGTTGGAGGAGGAGGTGGAGGAGTTGGAGGAGGAGGAGTTGGAGGAGGAGGTGGAGGAGTTGGAGGAGGAGGTGGAGGAGGAGTTGGAGGAGGAGGTTGTTGTGGTCGAGGAGATGGCGGAGGAGGGGGCTGAGGAGGCCACGGTTGCCCCAGACACATCAAGTTCCGAGGGGGAGGAGGCGTGCCAGGCACCGGACTCGCCGCAGATCGGTATGTTTACATAATGCATCATTCATGAAGTAGTTGTACTGGTATATGTTATGTAGCACTGTTGATTAAAAATTTTGGCCACATACTAATCATATAGACCCCAAAGTGGGTAGCTACAGATACAGGTACGGGTTAGATGGGGAGTCCAAGGCATCACTTTCATCCAGGACACCTCTCAATTACACAGGTTTGTGGGATGGGTTGGAGGTCCATTTGGACTGCCACATAACCGTTGTAGTTAAACAGGATCCAGGAGTAAAGGGATGAGTGGATCATTTGTGGATTAAAATCACCTGCTGCAAGCGTAGATTATGACCCATCAAATAGTGGCATCGATATTGTTGGTGAATGTTATTTATAAACTGTAGGATGTATGCTCGAAATGGAGTATGGGCCGGCCTACCTTGGAATGGCGTCACAAGTTGGCAGTGTCCCCGGAGCCTCCTCTACCTAAACCCCCCCTGTAGTTCTGATTTATTTTTGTCACTCACAGAATTGTAGGTTGGTTTAGACAGAATTATGATTTAGAGGATGTGTATTGTGCATTCCTGACATTTGCATAACTCCCATGCCACCAACCATCACTGAACTTAGATTGAGCAGATTGTGACAAGTTGTTATTGACGTAGGCCATGACCTGCTTGACATTGGTTAGTCATGGGTGGGTTGTGACTGAGAAGAAACAATATGACTGTTATGTCTTCTGCAGAGTTAAGGGTCGAGGGCAAAATAGACAGTATGTAGTAAATAAGTTTGCATGTATGTATATATGTATGTGTCATATATATTTATCTATGTGTGTCTCTATCTCTCTACATAGATAGATATATATCTCTATATATATATATATACACACATGTCACCTAGCATTTGTGCAATTTATGTCGTAGTATGTGAAATGTATGCATGAATAACATGACTAATTTTTGCCCCTTTGACATGCCCACAGATGACACCACACCGGCAGATGAGGGGGTGCGTGGGGCCCTCCTGCGAGCAGAGCACCATCTCCGGCTCCTTCAAGCCGACTTGCAGGACCTAAAAGACCTGCTCATTTAATGTTTCCTTTTTTTTTTTTTTCATTATGTTAAATAGATATTTTAATAAATTCTTTATGCAAGTTCACAGTTGTTGGTTTTATTAGCACTTTAAATAGTATATGTGTAGAATGTTTATAATGTTTGACACAGGGTGTAATAGAAACCATTGCACTTACATTGCTGTAAGGGTTAATGTGTGCTATGCATGTGTTAGGCATGCTTGTAAGGATATATTGGAATCTAATTGATTCCAATTACAAATAAGCTGTTTTTTATGAGGGTAGGTAATTGAATAAGTGGGTCATGTGATGTATTGCAGAAGATACTTCATAGTGGGTTGTTTGGCGTAAATCCTCCGCTTACGTGCGGTAGCACCGCTTGGCTCCCGTTCGGATGCGGTATTCCCGAGCATACTCTGTAATACTCTGTAATACCGTGCCGAATCGGAGTGTTTCTCCCGCACACGCATGATTTGTATGTCGTCCGTAAACACGCCCTGTTCTTAAAGAGTGAGTCCGTCCGAATGCGGAGGACACGTGGGCGTTTCTACGGACGATGGCCGCATGCGGAAAAACACCGTGGCGTGCGGACCGCTCCGTAAGAATGCGGGAATTTCCGCACAGATCAGAATAAGGGCCATAATCTTAAGTAATGCAATGCTATGCTGAACAATCAATATGTTCAGATATGCTGAGTTATCACACTATAAGGATGGATGTGTTAAGGATTAGAGATGTCAAATTTGGACTGAGAAATACAATATGAAGTAGAAGATCATTAATGTTAAGCAAAGGTCAGAAGAACTACATACATATTAGTTTTTGTGTTTATATTTGATTTTGCAGTAATTGTGTGTCTTTATTAAATATCCAGTGTATCAAATGGGTAAGATCACCGAAATGGCTGTGAACGACTGCAGTACAGAATACAGTGTGATTCCCATCCAGTGTGTTGGGGACACATTTTCAGAACAGTGTAAAACTGGTTGTGTCATTAAAATATAGCTGTGATAGTTGAAAAGTCTTAAAAGCAAAGTTACAAACATCCTAAAGTGGAGTTATTAGATAAAAATATACATTAATATAAATTAGTCATTAAAGGAACATTAATTAATCGCAATAATTGCACACTGTGTTGTCAAAAACAGAAAAAGTAATTGTATATGTCATACCAAGATAATTTGCTATAATAATAGAAATGAGTAACACCGAAATGTCCACTGTATTTCCAATCTTTTTCCCACTTCCATCAAAAAGTATAGACAAACCATTAATACTGTCATTGTCCTTTACACATGGAATCACAACATAAATATAAATAATTCTAATTTCATGCATATTGATATTAATTTCATGTTTCCTACTGACATTAATAATACAGTAAAGATAGATAGATAGATAGATAGATAGATAGATAGATAGATAGATAGATAGATAGATAGATAGATAGATTAATAGATAGATATGAAACCAACTGCCCATGTCTGCCCGTGTATTTACTACAAGCAGGAAATCACAATGACACTTTGATGCTTCCAAATGTAAATCACAATTACAACCTAGCAGCTGAAGCACATCCTAACCGAAGGCATTAATATACAGTATGGCTAGATCTCAATGAATCCTAAGTGGAGGCATTAATATATACAGTATGAATAGATCTCAGTGAGACCAATGGATGCAGCCCTATAAGCTACAGTATGTATTTGACAGCAGGCAGCGTGGAGCTGCCATCCATGCCACGCCGGCTGCTAGATCTTCCTACCTCCTTTGTTGCAAATCACAACTGTAGGCTATTGCAAACTCCCCTTCACACTCTTGTTACCCCCAGTACACGATCAGTGCCCGCAGCCCATGCCCTTACCTCTTGACATGTCAGCATCCACTGGAGCCAGGGTATCAGATGTTTGGAGTCCCTGCCCAACCCTGCAGTCAGCCCCTTGCTCTGTGCGCCCAGCCACTCCCTGCAGGCAAAGGACAGAACGTGGGGGAGGAAGCAGCAGGAGCCAAAGTGGGCACAGAAAAAACAGCAGCAGTAACAGCAGCTCACCAGGGCTGCAGAGCCCACATTACACCTTGTCCTTGCGAGGAGTGAAGGGCACATCCATATCCCATGCAGTAGCCCATCAGCAGCAGCAGCATCTGGTGATGCTATCTATCAGTCACGGGGAACATCCCTTGTAGCAATAGCTGAGAGCTGTATCCCAGAGCATGCAGCCTGCCTAGCTGCTGATCTCCCTTCCGTCCCTGCCTGATAGTGAGCGTGGAAGCTGCTGTGCTGTGTGCTCCCTCCCTGCTGGCTGTCTCAGATGCAGGCAGCCTGCCTTACTGAATGTATGAAACAAAAGAGGAAGCAGAGGGGAGATCGCCAGTCAGGGGGAGGAGGGGAAATCCAGCTGTTTTTATGAGGCAGCAAAGAATGGAGACTTCTGTTTCCCAGACCTGCAATTTTTTTGTAAGCCGGGAGGGAGGGATGATTTGTGCAAGGCTCAGATTTCCTCAGTGCAGGCTGGAGGGAAAGCTGTTGTCTACTAAGTAGTCCTGATGGCTGTTCTGGCCTCCTGTAATATTTCAGCACTTAGTAAAATATTACAAAAATAAATATAATACATTTTGTATACAAATAATAGAAAAAAAATCATAAAACCTCATAAAACCTTCATAAAACCTTACAGTACCTATGATTTTCTTTTACGTGTATATGCATAGTAATAATAATGCACCACACAGAACAAATGCTGTATTGCGTTGTTTGGGGTGAGACATAAAAAGAGCTTGGGCGAGATGTCATGCTGTAAGAAATACATTTAAATGTGAGTAGAGTACTACTTTATTGGGGCTGCAGAGCTCCACCCATTCCCCCTACTCTTTCCTTAAGTATTACTTTTTTGCTTATTTTTTGGAACATTGGCCTCTGTTTCAGCATGATGCCATCCGTACCAACTACGAATTATTACAGAAATGTATGTGTTAACAACAATCAGTACTTTGATAGGAAAAAATCTGTAACAAAGTGGGTGGTCCAATATTGTCAGTAAACCAGCTTTTACAATGATAGTTTGCCTTTTTTCACCACGCATATTCTATTATTGAGTTCCTTATGATGCATGAGTCACTGCAGAGAGATACACTACCATTCAAATGATTGTCCGCCCAGACAATTTTGTCTTTTACATAAAAACTGACCTTAATTTATTATGAGTTTATTATGAGTTGCAAAATGAATAGAACATATAGCCAAGACATTGGCAAGGTTAGAAATAATGGTTTTTATTTGAAATAATAATTTTGTCCTTTAAACTTTGCTTTCGTCAAAGAATGCTCCTCTTGCAGCAATTAGAGCATTGCAGAGCTTTAGCATTCTAGCTATTAATATGTTGAGGTAATCTGAAGACATTTCAACCCACGCTTTTCTGAAGCACCTCCCACAAGTTGGACTGGCTTAATGGGCACTGTTTGCGTACAATATGGTCAAGCTGCTCCCACAACAGCTCAATGGGGTTGAGATTTCATGACTGCACTGGCCACTCCATTACAGACAAAATACAAGCTGCCTGCTTCTTCCCTAAATAGTTTTAGCATATTTTGGAAGTGTGTTTGAGGTACCTGTCATGGTGGAGGAGGAAATTGGCTCCAATCAAGCGCTGTCCACAGGGTATAGCATGGCATTGAAAATGTAGTAATAGCCTTCCTTTTTCAAAATCTCTTTTACCTTGTACAAATCTCCCACTTTACCAACACCAAAGCAGCCCCAGATCACCACATTACCTCCACCATGCTTCAGGCACTCCTCTGCGTCTCACGAATGTCTTCTGTGTGATTCAAACACCTCAAACTTCGATTCATCTGTCCATAACACTTTTTTCCAATCTTCCTCTGTCCAATGTCTGTGTTCTTTTGCCTATATTAATCTTTTCCTTTTATTTGCCAGTCTCATATATGGCTTTTTCTTTGCCACTCTGCCTAGAAGGCTATGATCCTGGAGTCGCCTCTTCACTGTAGACATTGACACTGTAGAGCCTGTTTGTGCTGTTCTTTGAAGGGAGTTGTACACACAATGTTCCATTTCCTGCCAATATCTCGCATGGAATAGCCTTAATTTTGAAGAACAAGAATAGACTGTGGAGTTTCACATGAAAGCACTTTTTCTGGCCATTTTAAGAGTACAATCATACCCACAAATGGGATGCTTCTGATACTCAAGTACACAAGGGTTTTCTAATCATCCATTAATTTTCTAAAGCAATTAGCAAACACAATGTACCATTAGAACAATTGAGTGGTGGTTGCTGGAAATGGGCCTCTATACACCTATGTAGATAGCTATTCCTTTAAAAACCAGATGTTTGCAGCTAGTACAGTCATTTACCATATTAACAATGTACAGAGTGTATATCTGATTAATTTAATGTTATCTTTATTGAAAAAAAAACCCCAGTGCTTTCAAAAATAAGGAAACTTTTGAAAGGTAGTAAATTTATTAAACATTGGGTCTTATTGCCGCTATTCGTGATTTTAAGAAATTATTGGTCGCCGGAATGTATTCACAAACACACATGGGGACAGGGGCTCCAAATGGAGCCTGTCCCTCCAGTGTGTGTGAAAACAAGTGATCACTATGGCAATCACTTCTTTGGGAGCTGGACACACAAGTGCAAGTTCAGAATATTAGGGATCCCATAGGCTACCGGGGCTCTGCAGCTTAATAAATGTGGAAAAATACAGCCTCCATAGAAACCTATGGGGCTCCCATTTGCCTCCAAACTCCTTGAGCATATTGTCTTCGAATGCCTTTCTGATTTTCTATTCTCCCCCTCTGCCTGTCCTATTTCATTTTGGCTTCTTCCATCTCCACTGAAACTGCACTGACATAGGTCAGCAGTATCCTACTTGCTCCCAAATCTAAGGTTCGCTAGCCTGCACTTTCTCCTTGAACTCTCTGCTGCTTTTGACACCTGCAAATTCTTCACTATCTCAGTATGCATAATACTACCCTCTCCTGGATGTCCACTTCTTGTAGATGGTAGTTCTCTGCCTAACGGGTTGATTTCTCATCAGTCTCCCCAGGTACAGTTA
This sequence comes from Crinia signifera, assembly GCF_055691185.1. NCBI lineage: Eukaryota > Metazoa > Chordata > Amphibia > Anura > Myobatrachidae > Crinia > Crinia signifera. Next base: position 242,433,475 of record NC_139218.1, read on the forward strand.
AAGGTGGGTAGGTTTCATATTGAGACCATTGTTTTCTACTTGACCACTTGTCCCACTGTTCCTTTGGTTCTAGGCCATACCTGGCTAGTTGACCATAATCCACTTATTGATTGGAGATCGGGGGAGATTTCTCATTGGAGTTCCAACTGTACTTAGTGTTGTATCAATTCTTTTGTACAACTCGCTTCTGTCTCTGTTTTGGAAATTCCTTCTTGTTAAGCAGATTATACCGATGTTTTTTTCCAAGGGTAAAGCGGACAGGCTCCATCCTCACTGTCCTTATGACTGTACTATTAAATTGGTTTATGATGCCCAATTGCCTAAAGGCAGACTCTATACGCTTTCTGCTGCGGAGAACAAGGCTATGAACGACTATGTTAAGAAGGGCTTTTTCTGGCCATCTACCGTGTTTCCCCGATAATTAGACCTACCCCGATAATAAGCCCTACCCCAGATTTTGGACGCTGGTCCAAAATAAGTCCTCCCCCGAAATTAAGCCCTATCAAATTTCCCATTTATTTTTTGGCACCGGTATTTTGTACCGTAGGTGTACGGTAGGCCCCGCTCAGCCCCGCTGACCCCCGCTGCCCTCCGCTCACCTCCTCTCACGCCTGCAACACCGCAGCTCCCGTTCCCAGGGATGCATTGCGGTAGGCGCGGCGTGACGTCACGCCGCGCACATCACGCTGCGCACATCACCTCTCAGCTCAACGCCGCTCAGCACACACAGCGCCGGCAGGTCCTTTATCCATTACACAAACAGGTACAATGGATGACTGGTAATTGTGGACTGGGGCATTTTTATAAAGGCGCAGTGGGGCATTTTTTTAAAGGCACAGTGGGGCATGTTTTAATGGACCTGTCAAGGTCTATTAAAATAAGCCCTCCCCCGAAAATAAGACCTATGGTCTTTTTTGGGTGAAAAAAAATAAATAAGACAGTGTCTTATTATCGGGGAAACACGGTAGGTCTCCTTTAAGTGCAGGGGTTTTTTTTGTTGCAAAAAAAGACAGTTCCCTTAAGCTGGGTACACATATATACAATCGCCGGGCCGTTCTTCCGTTCTGTGACGAACGGCCGTCCAGATTGTATAGGTGTGTACGCTGTCCCGACTCCCTCTGTACGAGCGATAAACATCCAAAAACGGTCTTGTCCGTCCATATTCGGTCGGTCGAAGGTTCAGTGCTATTTAACCCCTTCCTGACATTTGACGTATATATACGTCATGGCCGGGATGTACTTCCCGACACATGACGTATATATACGTCATGACTTTAAACTGTCCCCGCGTCTGTAGACGCGGGGACAGTTTAAACATGTCTGCTGTCCCTGACAGCAGACATGTCCCTGCATGCCCAGGGGGGGCGGCGATGCCTCCCCCCCGTCGGCGATCGCTGTGATTGGCTGTTCAATGTGAACAGCCAGTCGCAGCGTTTTCCTGTGTTACCGGCGAATCAGACGCTCGGTAACACAGGGATCAATCACCGCCGGGTGGGAGGGGGCGTGAGGGGGTCACCGGTGATGACCACACCTCACCCCACCTCACCCCACCTGCCCCCAAGGCTGTGATTGGTCCGTCGGACCGACGGACCAATCACAGCCATAGCGCGTGATTTAAACTAACGGTGACTGCGCTGCAGACGCCATTCCGGTCTGGAATTGCGTGCAGAGCGGTCACCGTGCCAATCTGTCGTGATATACATACCTGATCCTTGCCTGATACTTACCTGATCACCGCTGGTAGCGTGCTGCCAGCAGCTGGATGCTTCCTGGATCTTGTCACTTCCTGTGTGCTGCTGCTGCAGTGTCATAGAGTGACAGATAGTGAGAGATAGTGAGAGATAGTGACAGAGAGTGATAGAGAGTGCTATATTTTGTGTCTGCTGCACCCCCTTTTGTGCTGATCAGTATATCTGTGCTGATCAGCAACTTTTTGGGGGTGCAGGGGTTATTTTTTTTATATATATATACCTGTCAGTTGCAGCAAAGCTTGTGCTGCCTGTGCAACTGACTGCTGCCCCCCCTGCTGCCCCGATCAGTATAAATTAACTGATCAGCAACTTTTTGGGGGTCCAGGTTTTTTTTTTTTTATATATACCCTGTCAGGTTGCACCCACAGTTGTGTGCCTGCTGCCCCTCACTGCTAATCAGTGTTGCATCACTGCATCACTGATCTGCAGTTTTTTTTTTTTGGAGAGTGCAGTGGGGTTTTGTTTTTACACCCACGTTGCTTTTGTGGGTGTCCTGTGGCCGCTGAGCGCTGATCAGTGACATACATCACTGAACAGCATTGTTGGCACAGGGTTGATATAATTTTTTTTCTGCAGTTTTTTTAAATTGTTTTTTTTTTGGAGAGTGCTGTGGTTTATTCTTTTTAAATTGTTTTTACACCCACGTTGCTTTTGTGGGTGTCCTGTGGCCGCTGAGCGCTGATCAGTGACGTACATCACTGAACAGCATTTTTGGCACAGGGTTGATATAATTTTTTTTCTGCAGTTTTTTTAAATTGTTTTTTTTTTTTGCAGAGTGCTGTGGTTTATTCTTTTTAAATTGTTTTTACACCCACGTTGCTTTTGTGGGTGTCCTGTGGCCGCTGAGCACTGATCAGTGACGTACATCACTGAACAGCATTTTTGGCACAGGGTTGATATAATTTTTATTTTTTTTTTGGATCAAATTCCTGTTGCCTTTGAGCGCTGTTCAGTGACGGACGTTACTGACCAACATCTGTGCTCAATTTTTGGCGCAGGACCTTTTTTTTTTTTTTTTTAACCCCTTCAATTTTTTTTTTATTGGGATCAAATTCCTGTATAAAGTATTTTTTTTTTCTGCACTACATACACACTACACACTACATACCCCCCGTGTTGAAATAAAGTTTGTACCCCCCCTACACTATACACGTGTTGAAACATTACACTTACAGAAACACAAAAATAAAAATGGCATCCCAAATGTCATCCCAGTCATCTAGAAGAATGTATTCAGCGGAGGAGGCATATGCCATGCTTGCCTCTGACTCTGACACAGCCAGTGAGGCAAGCGGGGAATTTGAAGGATTCGTCTTAACCTCATCTTCCTCCTCTAGTGATGAGGGACCCCCTCAAAGACGCCCCCGTAGAGCAGCTGAGACCCCCCCCAAATGATTGATCCCGTATGGACCCCACCACCAGACAATTTAGAGCCCCAGGTTCCTGAGTTTTTGGCCATCCCAGGAATCCAATTTGATTCAACAGGTCTCAGAGAAATTGACTTTTTCAAATTATTTTTCTCTGATGATTTTATAAATTTAATGGTGGACCAAAGTAATTTATATGCCCAGCAGTTTATTGCTCAAAACCCCACGTCATCATTTGCTAGGTGGACCCCTGTAGATGCAGTAGAGATGATGACGTTTTGGGGTCTGGTGTTACATATGGGCATAGTAAAAAAGCCAGAAATTAGGCAATATTGGAGTACAGATGTTCTGTACAGCACCCCACTTTACCGTATGGCCATGACTCGGACTCGTTTTGAGACAATCCTTAAATTTTTGCATTACAACGATAATGCACAGTGCCCACCCAGAGATGATCCCACCTTTGACCGGCTATTCAAAGTCAGGCCGGTCATTGATCATTTCAGTGCCAAATTTGCAGAGTTGTACATCCCTGAAAAATTTATTTGTATCGACGAGTCCCTTATACATTTTAAAGGAAGGGTTAAATTCCGCCAGTACCTTCCCAGTAAGAGGGCAAGGTATGGCATAAAAATGTATAAACTGTGTGAAAGCACCTCAGGGTACACCCACAGGTTTAGGGTATATGAAGGGAAGGATTCAAGAATTGAACCGCCAGAATGCCCCCCCTCCCTTGTAGGTGTTAGTGTAAAAATTGTCTGGGATTTAGTGCACCCCTTCCTGGATAAAGGTTATCACCTCTATGTGGATAACTTTTACACTAGCATCCCCCTGTTTAAGGCCCTTGGTTCAAGAGGTACAGCAGCTTGCGGTACTGTGCGCAAGAACCAAAGAGGCCTCCCAAAAACGCACATTGCCCAAGTACTGAGAAGGGGTGAAAGCAGGGGAATATGCATCGAAAATATGTTGTTGGTCAAATATAAGGACAAGAGGGATGTCCTTATACTGACAACAATTCACGGAGACAGTACCACCTCCGTCCCTGTACGAGGTACCAGTACCCACACCTCAAAACCGAATTGTATCCTAGATTACAATAAGTACATGGGCGGAGTGGATCTTTCAGATCAGGTACTGAAGCCGTACAGTGCCCTGCGGAAAACAAAAATCTGGTACAAGAAGCTGGCCGTGTATATCATCCAGATGGCACTGTATAACGCTTACGTGCTATTCCGTTCTACCAGCCAGAGGGGGACATTTATGCACTTTCAAGAGGAAGTCATAAAGGGCCTAATATTTGGGAACCAGCAGGCAGAGGGCCCCAGTACTTCTAGTACTGGCCCCCGTATTGTACCAGGGCAGCATTTTCCGAACGAAATCCCCTCCACTGCAAAAAAGGGCAGGACACAAAAAAGGTGCAAAGTTTGCTATAAAAAGGGAATAAGAAAGGATACTATTTTCCACTGTGAAACTTGCCCCGACAAACCCGGCCTATGTATAAAGGAGTGTTTTAAAATATACCACACATCTATGGATTATTAGGTTCATCATTTCACCGTGCTTCGGGGGTCTTGCTAATGCCACATAGCACCCACCATTCATTCCACCAGAATCTGTGCTGCAAAATCCAAAAATCACTCCTTCCCTTCTGAGTCCTGCCATGCACCCAACTGGTATTTTTTGGTCACATATGAGGCATTGCCATACTCGGGAGAAATTGGGGCACAGATTTTGGGGTGCTTTTTCTCCTTCATACCTTATGAAAATGAAAAATTTTGAGCCAGAACTGCATTTTTGTGTAAAAAAATGTAATTTTTCATTTGCACATCCCAGTTGTATCAAAATTGGTGAAACCCCTGGGGGTTTGAAATGTACACTATAGCCCTAGATGAATTCCCTGAGGGGTGTAGTTTGCAAAATGGGGTCACTTGTGGGGGGGTTCCACTGTATTGGTGCTTTGGGGGTCTTGCTAATGCGACATAGCACCCACCAACATTCCACCAGAATCTGTGCTGCAAAATCCAAATATCACTCCTTCCCTTCTGAGTCCTGCCATTTTTTGGTCACACATGAGGCATTGCCGTACTCGGGAGAAATTGGGGCACAGATTTTGGGGTGCTTTTTCTCCTTCATACCTTATGAAAATGAAAAATTTTGAGCCAGAACTGCATTTTTGTGTAAAAAAATGTAATTTTTCATTTGCACAGCCCAGTTGTATCAAAATTGGTGAAACCCCTGGGGGTTTGAAATGTACACCATAGCCCTAGATGAATTCCCTGAGGGGTGTAGTTTGCAAAATGGGGTCACTTGTGGGGGGGTTCCACTGTATTGGTGCTTCGGGGGTCTTGCTAATGCGACATAGCACCCACCAACATTCCACCAGAATGTGTGCTGCAAAATCCAAATATCACTCCTTCCCTTCTGAGTCCTGCCATGCACCCAAATGGTGTTTTTTGGTCACATGTGAGGCATTGTCGTACTCGGGAGAAATTGGGGCACAGATTTTGGGGTGCTTTGTCTCCTTCATTCCTTGTGAAAATGAAAAATGTTGAGCCAGAACTGCATTTTTGTGTAAAAAATTTAATTTGTCATTTTCACTGCCCAGTTGTACCACAATTGGTGAAACCCCTGGGGGTTTGAAATGTACACTATAGCCCTAGATGAATTCCCTGAGGGGTGTAGTTTGCAAAATGGGGTCACTTGTGGGGGGGTTCCACTGTATTGGTGCTTTGGGGGTCTTGCTAATGCGACATAGCACCCACCAACATTCCACCAGAATCTGTGCTGCAAAATCCAAATATCACTCCTTCCCTTCTGAGTCCTGCCATGCACCCAAATGGTATTTTTTGGTCACATGTGAGGCATTGCCATACTCGGGAGAAATTGGGGCACAGATTTTGGGGTGCTTTGTCTCCTTCATTCCTTGTGAAAATGAAAAATTTTGAGCCAGAACTGCACTTATGTGTAAAAAATTTATTTTTTCATTTTCACTGCCCAGTTGTACCACAATTGGTGAAACCCCTGGGTGTTTGAAATGTACACTATAGCCCTAGATGAATTCCCTGAGGGGTGTAGTTTGCAAAATGGGGTCACTTGTGGGGGGGTTCCACTGTATTGGTGCTTTGGGGGTCTTGCTAATGCGACATAGCACCCACCAACATTCCACCAGAATCTGTGCTGCAAAATCCAAATATCACTCCTTCCCTTCTGAGTCCTGCCATGCACCCAAATGGTATTTTTTGGTCACATGTGAGGCATTGCCGTACTCGGGAGAAATTGGGGCACAGATTTTGGGGTGCTTTGTCTCCTTCATTCCTTGTGAAAATGAAAAATTTTGAGCCAGAACTGCATTTTTGTGTAAAAAAATGTAATTTTTCATTTGCACAGCCCAGTTGTATCAAAATTGGTGAAACCCCTGGGGGTTTGAAATGTACACTATACCACTAGATAAATTCCCTGAGGGGTGTAGTTTGCAAAATGGGGTCACTTGTGGGGGGGTTCCACTGTATTGGTGATTCGGGGGTCTTGCTAATGCGACATAGCACCCACCAACATTCCACCAGAATCTGTGCTGCAAAATCCAAATATCACTCCTTCCCTTCTGAGTCCTGCCATGCACCCAAATGGTATTTTTTGGTCACATGTGAGGCATTGCCATATTCGGGAGAAATTGGGGCACAGATTTTGGGGTGCTTTGTCTCCTTCATTCCTTGTGAAAATGAAAAATTTTGAGCCAGAACTGCATTTTTGTGTAAAAAATTTAATTTTTCATTTTCACTGCCCAGTTGTACCACAATTGGTGAAACCCCTGGGGGTTTGAAATGTACACTATACCCCTAGATGAATTCCCTGAGGGGTGTAGTTTGCAAAATGGGGTCACTTGTGGGGGGGTTCTACTGTATTGGTGCTTCGGGGGTCTTGCTAATGCGACATAGCACCCACCAACATTCCACCAGAATCTGAGCTGCAAAATCCAAAAATCACTCCTTCCCTTCTGAGTCCTGCCATGCTCCCAAATGGTATTTTTTGGTCACATGTGAGGCATTGCCGTACTCGGGAGAAATTGGGGCACAGATTTTGGGGTGCTTTGTCTCCTTCATTCCTTGGGAAAATGAAAAATTTTGAGCCAGAACTGCATTTTTGTGTAAAAAATTTAATTTTACATTTTCACTGCCCAGTTGTACCACAATTGGTGAAACCCCTGGGGGTTTGAAATGTACACTATACCCCTAGATGAATTCCCTGAGGGGTGTAGTTTGCAAAATGGGGTCACTTGTGGGGGGGTTCCACTGTATTGGTGCTTCGGGGGTCTTGCTAATGCGACATAGCACCCACCAACATTCCACCAGAATCTGAGCTGCAAAATCCAAGAATCACTCCTTCCCTTCTGAGTCCTGCCATGCACCCAAATGGTATTTTTTGGTCACATGTGAGGCATTGCCGTACTCGGGAGAAATTGGGGCACAGATTTTGGGGTGCTTTGTCTCCTTCATTCCTTGTGAAAATGAAAAATTTTGAGCCAGAACTGCATTTTTGTGTAAAAAATGTAATTTTTCATTTGCACAGCTTCAGTTGTATCAAAATTGGTGAAACCCCTGGGGGTTTGAAATGTACACTATACCCCTAGATGAATTCCCTGAGGGGTGTAGTTTGCAAAATTGGATCACTTGTGGGGGGGTTCCACTGTATTGGTGCTTCGGGGGTCTTGCTAATGCGACATAGCACCCACCAACATTCCACCAGAATCTGAGCTGCAAAATCCAAAAATCACTCCTTCCCTTCTGAGTCCTGCCATGCACCCAAATGGTATTTTTTGGTCACATGTGAGGCATTGCCGTACTCGGGAGAAATTGGGGCACAGATTTTGGGGTGCTTTGTCTCCTTCATTCCTTGTGAAAATGAAAAATTTTGAGCCAGAACTGCATTTTTGTGTAAAAAATGTAATTTTTCATTTTCACTGCCCAGTTGTACCACAATTGGTGAAACCCCTGGGGGTTTGAAATGTACACTATACCCCTAGATGAATTCCCTGAGGGGTGTAGTTTGCAAAATGGGGTCACTTGTGGGGGGGTTCCTAACTTTTAGCATCTTATGGTGCCTAGAAACCTACATGGTGCCTAAAAAATAATCTCATAAAAAGGAGGCTCCAAAATCAAGTAGGTGCTCCTTCTATTATGAAGCCTGTGGTTTGGTCAACGTGCACACTAGGGCCACATATAGGATATTTATGAAAACAAAAGAATTGGGGGAATCAATTTTTAGTCACATTTCTCTAGTAAAATCTACTGTGTTCCTTAGAAAAATGTATTAAAATTGCAAATCTGCAAAAAAAATGAAATTTTGAAATTTCACCTACACTTTGTTTTAATTCCTGTGAAACACCTAAAGGGTTAACAAACTTCCAAAATGCTGTTTTGAACACTGTGAGGGGTGCAGTTTTTGAAATGGCATCATTTATGGGGGTGTCTCACATACAAGTCCCTTAAAGTCACATCAGAACTGAACTGGTCCCTAAAAAAATCAGTGTTTGAAATTTTCTTGAAAATTTGAGAATTTGCTATTCATATTTTGGTACTTGTGAGTTATCTGGGCGTCCGATTTTTTGATTGTATGCCTTAAGTTAAGGCATACAATCAGATGCGATGCGATGCGATATCGCATCGCATCGCATGCGACCATCGGATGCGATGACCCGATTTTTCCATAGGAATCAATGTTAAAATGGACTGAGTCCATTTTAACATGGAATTCAATGGGAAAAAGGGGTCCTTTTCATACCCCTACTATCCAAGTGGGCATGGAGTTGGATATAAACCTGTGGCGAGCGTAGCGAGTCACCGAGCCCGAAGCGTGGCGAGCGAAGCGAGCCCCGCGAGGGGACGGTATTCCGTGTCCCCTCGCGGGGCTCGCTACGCTCGCCACGCTTCGGGCTCGGTGGCTCGCTACGCTCGCCACAGGTTTATATCCAACTCCATGCCCACTTGGATAGTAGGGGTATGAAAAGGACCCCTTTTTCCCATTGAATTCCATGTTAAAATGGACTCAGTCCATTTTAACATTGATTCCTATGGAAAAATCGGGTCATCGCATCGCATCGCATCCGATGGTCGCATGCGATGCGATGCGATGTCCCGATCCGACCCGATTTAAAAATCGGATGCCCGGATAACTCACAAGTACCCATATTTTAAGCCTCCTAGTGTCCAAAAAATTTAAAAGGAAGTTGAAATAATGATGGAAACATAAAGTAGACATATGGTCTATGTTAGTTATTAACTATTTTGAGTGGTATGATTATTTGTCTCACAAGCAAAAAATTTACCATTTTGAAAATTGCTAAATTTTCCATTTTTTTACGACATTTTGGTATTTTTCACAAATAAACACAGACTGTATCGACCCAAATTTACCACTAACTTGAAGTACAATGTGTCACGAGAAAACAATCTCAAAATCACTGGGATAAGTAAAAGCAAAAAAAAGTTATCCCCACTTAAGTGATACATGTCAGATTTGAAAAAAAGGGCTCTGTCAGGAAGGCAAAAACTGGCTGCGTCAGGAAGGGGTTAAATGCCTCAATTTACCCGCGATGACCACGATTTCCCATAGGAAACAATGTTAAATGGATCAATTTACCCAAATCAGCATAGGAACAATAGTATATGGGCCAAAAACACCCCTGAACATTGAAATGTCCCCCCAAAAGTAGTTGACGCCACCCCGTCATCAACGTGAACCCGAAGCGTGGCGAGCGCAGCGAGCCCGCGAGGGGCGGCGGTACGCGTCCTCGGACCTTTTCATGCCCTACTATCCACTAGGGCGTGGAGTGAGAATAGAATAGTGTGGCGAGCGCAGCGAGCCACCGAGCCCGAAGCGTGGCGAGCGCAGCGAGCCCCGCGAGGGGACGCGGATACCTTCACAGGTAAACGCGTCCCTTCGCGGGCTTCCCAGGTGTCCGCGTCGCCATGGACACCTGGGAAGCCCGCGAGGGGACGCGTATAACTGTGAAGGCATCCGCGTCCCCTCACGGGGCTCGCTGCGCTCGCCACGCTTCGGGCTCGGTGGCTCGCTGCGCTCGCCACACTATTCTATTCTCACTCCACTCCCTAGTGGATAGTAGGGCATGAAAAGGTCGGAGGACGCGTACCGCCGCCCCTCGTGGGCTCACTGCGCTCGCCACGCTTCGGGTTCACGTTGATGGCGGGGTGGCGTCAACTACTTTTGGGGGGACATTTCAATGTTCAGGGGTGTTTTTGGCCCATTTACTATTGTTCCTATGATAATTTGGCTAAATTGAGCCATTTCACATTGTTTCCTATGGGAAATCTTGGTCATCGCGGGTAAATTGAGGCATTTAACATTGTTCTCTATTGGGAAATTGCGGGCATCGCGTCTGGCCCATCGCACACGATTTTTTAGCGGCCGCGATGCCCACGATGGCCCCGATTTTACCCCCGATGACCGCGATTATGATCGTTGTGGCCGTGCTAGGAAACAAGTACCTAAAGGATAATAATAATAACAACAATAAAGTAGGTGCAGTGTCCAAAAAGCAGGACTGTCCCACCAGTAAGCTATGCCTTTAAATTCTCGGGGGAAAGTTATGCTTTTTAAATTCTAAAAAGAATACACCTTCTACTTTGCTTTTAATATTTTTTATATTATTTAAATATTAATTTTAACTGTGGAAGCAATGATTAATTTACCTCTCGGTACATATAACACAGGTTAAAAACCCCTAGTTATGGAAGATCAAATTGTGTATTCAGATGACAATACAAGATTAAAATATAAGTTTTAGCTAAAATTGTTCTAATGCAAACAAACATAATGAACGTAAACAAAAAAAAAAAACCAGATGGTTTGTCTGGTTGTAATGCTGGGCCAGTTGATCTGCATACTTGTGCGCATCGATAAGGATATTAAGAGTACATAGTAGACGATATTGTGGACAAAATCTCTCAGAAGCCCCTTTCTGAGTGATATTGTTCACAATATAGCCTAATGTGAATGGGGCTTAAGGGTACAAATCTTTTCATATTTAAAGTGATGTTACAATTTGACTACATAAAAGTAGGGATGAGCGGGTTCGAATTTTTGTAATCCGAATACACCCAGACACCCCTAATGCGAGTACAGACCCGAACACTGTCCGGAGATTCCCGCCAAGACTAAGAGCTCAAAAAGCGGCAAAACATCATCATGCTGCGTCGGATCTGGCGAGATCCGGACTTTATAAAAATCCCACGCTGGTGCCATCTTCACTTGGCATTGGAGAGGGTAGTGGGTGAACGTACTCTAGGGCTGTGGGTATCCGGACTGATCATAGACTGACTCATGATAGACAGTCATTTGGTTGACCACTAATGGTCAACAGTAAAAAGGTAGCCAGGGTCGAAAGGTCAACAGTCAAAAGGTCGACGGGTTCGGGGGCGTGGCCTGGCGATCCAACAGGGAGGACGTGATTTCTGTCAGCTCTGGTCCCTTCTCGCCTGCTATCACACTTTTTACCCCCACCCAGACCACCTACCGTTCAGCCTCTACCCCACCAGATCCTGCCCTGTACCCCGATCGCCACAGACTCAGCTGCGGAGCCTGGGAGTGCCGTGAAGCGCTGCCGAGAGTTGAGGCCTAGCCGGAGGGCCGAAGCCGGGGCCTCAATTTCGGCGAGCGGAAACGCCGCGAAGCATCGGAGCGCGGCGCTGCGACGGGTCAGCTCTGGAACACCCGGGAGCTGCCCCCTGCTGACACCAACTGCCGCTGACCCCCAAGAGACCCGCCGCTCCCCTCCGTCCGCCTCCCATCCAACACAGCCCCAGCCACGGTGGGCGCCGGTGCCCTGAAAGAGGGAGTGAGGTGAGGAGCAGCCACACCACTCCAGTCACGACTAGGGGACCACGCCAGGCAGTGAGTACCCAGCGGGGGACCCCTGAATACCCAGCCCTAACCACAGCACTGCTGGGACTATCAGCCACCACAGCTGCTGTATCACCAACGCTGTTTCCCCTTCCCCCACTCCAGCCTGGGGGCCTCAGCAAAACAACAGCCCAGCAGCCAAGGCTGTATCCCACCCCTTACTCAAAGTCCCACAAGCTCATACCAGCCTGCACTACCAATTCGTACCCACAGCTCCTGCCTGCTGCCAGTATCCTCTGTCCCTTCTGTGGCCTCCCCATACAGCAGCTGCCGAAGGCCTGTCAGCTCACTCCTAGCTGTGGGGTGCAATCCTTCCCCCAGCAGACTTCTCCCCCTCTGCACTGATACCACCCAAAAAGCACAGCCTGTGTGAATCCTCAGGAGAATCCCTGAGCTGCCCCATAATGCAAATGCATTAACCTCTTCACTGCCGCTCACTGAAACTGCCAACCCAGTGGCGGATGTGACTCCCTGAACGTACCCATAACCCCCTCCGGTACCACTAGATATAAACAGCCCAGTTCGAGTGCCTCATAACCGTATCATGCCTCCCAAGAAAGTTAAAGAGGTGGTCCCAGCCAAAATCTCCCTACCCTCCAAGAAACCTCTCCAATCTTCCTCACTCCAATCCGGCTCCCCAAAACACCTGGCCCTCCCCGTGGGAGCAGTGGCCGAATCAGCCTCGCCCATAGGAGTAGCCGGAATAGACATGGAATCAGACGAACCAGTGACGGTGAAGTCCCTGTGCCAGGTCTTCTCCGCCTTTCAGGCGGAGACGGCCAAGGACCTGAAATCAGCCATCCGAGAAGTCAAAACAGAACTCGTGGCTATTGGCGACAGAACCGACCACCTGGAACGTAAAATGGAGGAGTTAGTCACGTCCCACAATGACCTCATAACCTCTTACGACCGTCAACAGCAAGAGATCTCCCAATTCAAAACCAAACTAGCAGATTTGGAAGACAGGTCCAGACGGAACAATATTAAAATCAGAGGCATCCCTGACTCAGTAGCCAACTCAGAGTTAGAGGACTATGTAAGCACCCTGTTCCGCAAGTTGCTCCCTACTGCCGACCCCAAAGACCTCTTAATTTATCGGATTCACCGCCTTCCAAGACCTAAAACAGTCCCTGCTGACCTACCAAAAGACACCCTCCTAAGGGTCCACTTCTTCACAACCAAAGAACGCATACTGAGGGTAGCACGAGAGTCAAAGAACAAAGATACTCTGGGCAACCTACAGATCTTCCAAGACTTCTCACCCGCTACCATCGCTAGCAGAAGAGCACTTGCCCCGATCACCACGGCACTCCGTTCAAACGATATCCGGTACCGCTGGGGGTTCCCAGTTAAACTGATCGTCTACCACGATGAAACCACCTTTACCATCCCCTCGCTGGACGCAGGAGTTAAACTCCTGGAGGACTGGGACATATCTGTTGCAAGACTCCGGGAACCGAAGCGTCCCCTCCCACTACAGCAGGACTGGTCCACTGCCTGAGGTCCTATCCATGAACCAGAAGATCTCAGCCCCTGCTTGGTGAACTATGCCGCCATCTTCCCTGCTTCCCTCTTCACCGGGTTGGGGGATTTGCGATAAGTATTGTTTATATTTTGTCTACTTATGCAGGGCCCCAGGCGGTCGCTTCACTAGTCTCACTTCTTTACAGTTGTATTGTTCCATTTCATGTTTAGTTTTAAATACCAAATCTGAAGCGATAGGATGTTCTTATATTAGATTGGTACACTACCTTGGTTTCTATATAATTAGCTAGACTCTGTTCTCTGCTAGCTTAGTTTTACGTTGTATTCTAGATCTATATAAGTGAGTGGCAGCTCTATTCTCCCCCTTGAGAGCCGAGCCACCCCCCTCCCATGTTTATACTACTGCACGTACTCCCCCCCCCCCTGTTTCCCCCCTCCCCTGCAGTAGTCATGCAGGTCCTATATACCGGACCTTTTTGTTTTGTCTTTTTCCCCCACGCCCTCCCTCCCCACCGTGTCCGCCCTCCTAACTTACCTTTCCTGAGACATAACCCTGATCTAGCCCTTCGATCTCTGATTGCCATAGATGCCTTACTCCAACTCCACAAGGTCCCCCTACGGATGAAACCAGGTCCTTTCCTATCGCCTCTCCTTAGATATAATGCCTAATTTCATCTCCCTGAATGTTAAAGGGTTGAACTCCCCGAACAAACGCAGACTTGCTCTCTCTTATTTCCATAAGCAGAAAGCAAATGTCATTGCTCTCCAAGAAACGCATTTCTCAACATTCAATCCTCCCACCCTCAAAGACTCTAACTTCCCTACAGGTTATTTCGCAAACGGCCCATTTAAAAGAAACGGAGTAGCTATTCTATTCGATAAACATACGCCTTTTGTTCACCAATCCCACATCGCAGATAAAAATGGTAGATATCTGATACTGACTGGCCTCCTTGAAGACAAACTGACAACCATTGTATCCCTATATGCTCCTAACTCAAATCAAATCCCCTTCCTACGCAAAGTATTCCTCCTTATACAGGAAGCCTCCAAGGGTTCCTTGATAATACTAGGGGATTTCAACCTTCCCCTCGACCCCAAACTGGACAAACCCCAACAACCTGCCTCCCTCCCATCCCCCATTTCCAACATATCTTTAGCCTTCCGGAACCTACTCTTAGAATTCGACCTATATGACACCTGGAGGACAACTTTCCCCTCCGGTCGTGAATACACCTTCTACTCCCCGAGACATAACACATACTCCAGAATAGATTATATCCTATGCGACAAGTGGACTCTACAACTCACCAAAGATGTAGACATCCTCCCAATCACATGGTCCGACCATGCACCCGTTACATGGAAATGCAGCCTGTCCCCACTCAGGATCCCCCCAAGACCTTGGCGCCTCTTCCCTCACCTATTAAAAGACCCCATAGCTAAAGACAATATACTACAAGCCATCAATTCATACATGTCCAACAACTCCCCCCTAGAAACTACTGTCGTAAACCATTGGTGCGCCTTTAAAGCAGTCACGAGAGGAGCAGCCATACAAGCTGGAGCTAACCTGAAACGTAGAGCCCTCAGAGCCCAGCAGGATTTAGAGTCCTCCCTAGCATCTCTTGAATCCCAGAACAAAAGCTCCCCCTCCGCCTCCCTGAAAAAAGAGATAGCAAAGGTGCGCAGCCAACTCCAAAAGCTCCTCCTGACCCAAACTGCACTAAATAGATTGAGACACAAATTTTATCTTTTGGGAAACAGATCAGGCAGAATGCTTGCCCGGAGACTCCGTGCCCAACAGGCTAGAAATAGAATTAAACACATCATTAACTCTAAAAAAGAAAAATTCTCCAATCCCAAAGATATAGCAAACCAATTCGCTCAATACTATGCCAAGCTCTACAATCTATCCTCTGACCCTCACACCCCCCAACCCACTAAGGAAACCATCTCAGCCTTCCTGGACAAATTACAGATTCCATCCCTTACACAGGAACAATTAGATTCACTAAACGCCCCATGGTCGCAATCTGAGATCCAGTCGGCAATTAAAACGCTCCCTAGGAACAAGGCCCCAGGCCCAGATGGGTTTATTACTGATTTTTACATTACCTTCAGTGACCTACTTTCCCCGCACTTAACTAACCTCTTCAATGAGCTCTCCTCAACAGGTTCCTCTCTGCCAGAACTACTAGAAGCCCGTATAGTCGCCACCACCCAAACCAGGCAAGGACCCAGCTTTTTGTCAAAACTATCGACCTATTGCACTACTAAACTGTGACATAAAGCTCTTTGCCAGGTTGATGGCGCTCCGCATTAACCAATTCCTCCCGTTGCTGGTGCACCCGGACCAGACAGGTTTTGTTCCGGGAAGACAGGCGTCTGATAACACCAGAAGGGTTTTCAATCTGATTGACTCCCTACCTGCAGACCAGAGCCTCCTCCTTCTGTCCCTGGACGCCGAAAAAGCCTTTGATAGACTTAACTGGCAATACATGCATGAAGTACTCTCCCGTTTCGGCTTCAGGGATCGGATTCTTACATCAATCTTGACACTATATAGCTCCCCCTCGGCCCGGGTGTTCAGCAACGGTTTCCTATCTGACTCCTTCACAATCTCAAATGGTACCAGACAGGGCTGCCCTTTATCCCCCTTAATCTTCGTCCTTTCCATAGAGCCTCTAGCCATCACCATACGCAACGAGGCTAACTTCCCGGGATTACAGACCGGGCCAATTAATCATAAGCTAAGCCTTTTTGCAGATGATGTCCTCCTCTTCATCACCAACCCCACTAAGTCTCTTCCCTTCCTCCATGAAATACTCGCCTCCTATAGCGCAGCTTCCTACTATAAACTTAATACCTCTAAAACAGATGCTCTCCCAATTAATCTCACTGGATCCCTACCTTTGCTCCAATCATTATTCAAATACAATTGGCAGACTGACTCCATAAAATATCTGGGGATTCATATCCCCACGAACTCATCCAATGTATTCAATGTCAATCTCTCCCCCCTACTCAATACCCTTTCCTCCCTCTCTAAATCCTGGCTTTCTTATGATGTCTCTTGGATGGGTCGCATGGCCGCATTCAAAATGTCCCTGCTCCCCAAATTGATGTATTTATTCCGCACTATCCCATACACAGCCCCCAAAAAAATCTCTACAATTTGCCACCTCTATCTTAACAAAATATGTCTGGACAGCCAAACCCCCCACCATGGCCCGCTCCAGGATGTCGCTCCCCAAGGCATATGGCGGATTGGACCTCCCTGATTTATTTCACTACCAATCAGCATGCCTCCTGTCCCCAATTAAGTACCTCACCGAGTCCCCCTCCCCCAGGGCCTGGGTATCTATCGAACAATCTCAATCCCCACTTATTCCACTATCCGACCTAATTAAAATCCCGAAACATGTCAGACCTCCCCAACCTAACCTGCTTCCATCCACTAAAGCAACGCTACAAGCCTGGGATCATCTATTATCCTCTTTGTCTGCCCAGTCGGCCAACATTCCCAACATTTCTATCTCCACCGTAGCAAAACTAATCCCTAATCTTAATTTGAAAGCCTGGTTGAACCAGGGCATAGCCAACCTGAGAGATATTTTAGACTCTCGCCAATTGCTCCCCTTTGCTACTATACAAAAACAATTCTCACTACCCCCGTCTGAATACCTTCATTACCTCCAAATTGCACACTGGTGGAAGGCCCACTTCACGTCGTACTCCCCCCCGGATCCTTCATCCCAAGCAGCGCTCTCTAGACCTTTCACAATAAACTCCAGAGGCGATATTTCATTCTGGTACAAAACTTTGATAACACCTGCAGTGCTTTCCAAATCACCCGCCCACGTGAAATGGGAGACAGACCTGGGTAGAACGCTTACCTCAGCACAGTGGAGGCAGATCTTTCTATCTTCCTACACAATATCCCGTTGCCTGAACCACACCGAGATGCACATCAAGCTCATCAATAGACTCTACCTAACCCCGGACCGCCTCCACGCTTTTTGGCCTACCTGCTCCAACCAGTGCTGGAGGCTGTGTGGCTCCATAGGTAACATCTTCCATATATTCTGGTCCTGCCCCAAACTGCTAAACTACTGGTCAGAAGTCTTTAGGCTAATCTCCACGGTTCTCAAGATCACTATCACCCCCGACCCTCTGATAGCTCTATTTCATCTATACCCCCAGGAGGTATCGCCAGAAAACAGATATGTTCTTGGGCACATACTTATCGCTTCCCGTGCGAACCTAGCCCAGCAATGGAAACAACCCGCCCCCCCATCTATCCTACAGGCTATCCTGAAAACAAACCACCATTTCCTCATGGAAACCAGCTTCCTCCCATATACCCCTACTCCCACACCCTCTCCCCACCACTTACGTTGGCTACCCTGGCATGTGTATGTTACGGAGGGTGAAGGCGTCAAACACTTCCCCCCCAAGCCCCCAGTACAATTTAGCCTGACCGAAAATGAAGAAGCCCAGGAATAACTCATAATCGTACAACTATCTATGTATTTATGTGGCTGCTTTATCTATGTGCAGGCCCCTATACTCCCCCCCCTTCCCATTACCAACTGTATGCCTTCGCCTACACCCTTGTTGTCACCGATTAAACTGTCATAATCTTGATCGATGCATGTAATGTCCACTATTTGTCTCACACTGTTGGGTTCGATACTTGTTGTACCCCCCTCCCCCCATTTTTCCTTTCCCCCAATTTTTCCCCCAGTGTTGATGCAGTTAAAGTCCAGTCCAGTGATACTACTGCATAAATCCAGTCCAATTGTACTGCCATTAAAGTCCAGCGGTACTGCCGTTAAAGTCCATTGTTTCTTCCAGTTAAAGTCCATTGATACTGGCTTTTATAGTCCAGTGATACTGCCTTTAAAGTCCAGTGGTAATGCTTTAAAAGTCCAGTGGTACTGTCTTTAAAGTCCAGTGGTACTGCCATTAAAGTCCAGTGGAACTGCTTTTAAAGTTCAGTGATACTGCCTTTAAAGTCCAGTGAAACTGCCTTTAAAGTCCACTGGTACTGCCATTAAAGTCCAGTGGTACTGCCGTTAAAGTCCAGTCCAGTGATACTGCTGCATAAATTCAGTCCAGTGGTACTGCAGTTAAAGTCCAGTTCAGTGATACTGCTGCATAAATCCAGTCCAGTGGTACTGCTAATATAGTCCATTGGTACCACTGTTAAAGTTTAGTGATATTGCCATTAAAATCCAGTGATACTGTCAGTGAAGTCTAGTGGTACTGCCATTAAAGTCCATTGGTTCTGCTGTTAAAGTCCAGTCCAGTGATACTACTGGTGCATAATTCCAGTCCAGTTATACTACTAGTGCATAATGCCAGTCCAGTGATACAGCTGCGTAATTCCTGTCCAGTGATACTACTGGTGCATAATTCCAGTCCAGTGATACTACTGGTGCGTAATTTAAATCCAGTGATACTACTAGTGCCTAAATCCAAGCAAATTATACTACTGGTGCATAATTCCAATCCAGTGATGCCACTGGTGCATAATTTCAGTTCAGTGGTACAGCTGCGTAATTCCAGTCCAGTGATACTATACTACTGGTGCGTAATTCCAGTCCAGTAATACAGCTGTAATTCCAGTCCAGTGATATAGCTGTGTAATTCCAGTCCAATGATACTAACTATACTACTGATATGAAACTGTAAATAATAAATGGACTGTCTGACATGCCTACATCCAGCTAACTTGGTGCAACCTTTTGGCCTAAAAAAAACATTGGGCCTTCTTCTGGTTCACTCTCAGAGGCAAATTCCTTGTCAAATGGATAAAACCATGTGCACTGCAGGGGGGGGCAGATGTAACATATGCATGGAGAATTAGATTTTGGTGAGTTATTTTGTTTCTGTGCAGGGTAAATACTGACTGCTTTATTTGTACACTGCAATATAGATCTCACTTTGAAGAAAACCCCCACCCAAATCTAATTCTATCTCCACATGTTACATCTGCCCCACCTGCAGTGCACATGTTTTTTTTCCATTTGAGAAGGAATTTGCCTCTGAGAGTGAACCAGAATAAGGCCCATTGTGAGGTGTGAGGTGTTTGGGATAGACTGGAAATTAGTGTAAATGAATGTTATTGAGGTCAATAATAGCATAGGAGCAAAAAAAAAAAAAAATCTGCGATTTAAGTGTTGTTGTTTTTTTTTTATATATATATATATATATATATATATATATATATATATATATATATATATATATATATATATATAAATATAGATGCAAAACACAAAACACAGAAGAGCGTTGCTTTGGAACAGATCCAGACCCAAAACACTGCCGGAGATACAGACCTAAAACACGAAACATGAAAAGTGCCCACTGTACAACCCTACATAAACGTGACATACATAAATGCTCCATAGTAGCTGTCCATTTTAAATGTTTCATACAATTGCTAGATATCAAAGTGGGAGGAGATGTCAAACACAACATTAAAAATCTAAGGTTCACCAGCTGGTAGTGGTTTCTTCCCGCTTTGGCAGGAGCAGTCCTGCAAGTATTTTATTCAAGAGAAAGCAGGAAAACAGGAAATACAAATGTTCCTGGGGTCTTGAGTGGGGCGACATGACCACAGCTCACTATCTATCTATCTATCTATCTATCTATCTATCTATCTATCTATCTATCTGTCCGTTTATATTTTGCAATGTGGCAAATCTAATGGTGTGTACACACGGTGAGATTCCTTTGCTATTCAACGTTAGATTTGATTGCTATGCAATCTTTGCTACCTCATGTGCTATTTATATACAGTTCATACTATGGCCCTTATTCAGATCTGATCGCAGTACAAATTTGTTCTCAAAATGGGCAAAACCATGTGTACTGCAGGTGGGGCAGATGTAACATGTGCAAAGAGAGTTACATTTGTGCGAGTTATTTTGTTTCTGTGCAGGGTAAATACTGGCTGCATTATTTTTACACTGCAATTTAGATTTCAGTTTCAACACACCCCACCCAAATGTAACTCTTTCTGCACATGTTACATCTGCCCCACCTGCAGTGCACATGGTTTTGCCCATTTTGAGAACAAATTTGTACTGCAATCAGATCTGAATAAGGGCCTATCTACATACATATATCTGCACTATATAGTCATTCCTGCACTATCTATTTGGCTTTTCGATTTGAGCTGAACGGGAGCGCCCATCGGCATCGAATCGGGATAGGAAGCTTAAAAACATGTACTATCTTCATTCGATGTCTATGCGGTCCCGATGCGATTCTGACTATATAATCAAAATGGAACGTCATATTGTACCATGTTCACACAGCATAATTCTTGTGAGCGAAACACACTGGAACTGCAGCATACTGTATGTGCTGAGAGGTATGGGTCATAGGGTCAGCTGTATGAAGGTCCATGTACATTAGGTCGACCACTAAAGGTTGACAGGGCTTAGGGTGACTCATAAAATAGGTCGACATGGCTAAGTTCGACACGGTCAGAAGGTTGAAACACGCAATATGTCGTCAATGGGAAGGTTGACAGTCCAAAGGTTGACATGAGGTTTTTAGTTTTTTTGTCCCGATCTTTGACGTAAGTCGGCATGAACATTGTATACGTGTACTGCGTCCCCTCGCATGGCTCACTATACTCGTTATGCTTCGGGGATGGTGCCGAGCGCACTGTTATATTTCCCCTCCATGGATTGTAGGGCATTAAATACTGCCTGTCAGCACAAGTGAACTAAAAAAAAAAGTGAAAAACTCATGTTGACTTTTGACCTTCCCATTGTGTTGACCTTCTGACCTTCTGACCCCGTCGACCTCAACCATGTCAATCTGTTTTGTGTCGACCTTTGTATAATGGGCATCACGGTGTGCGGCATATGTATAATGGGCATCACAGTGTGTGGCATATGTATAATAGCATCACGGTGTGCGGCATATGTATAATGGTCATCACGGTGTGTGGCATATGTATAATAGCATCACGGTGTGCGGCATATGTATAATGGTCATCACGGTGTGTGGCATATGTATAATGGTCATCACGGTGTGCGGCATATGTATAATGGTCATCACGGTGTGCGGCATATGTATAATGGAGCATCATGGTGTGTGGCATATGTATAATGGTCATCATGGTGTGCGGCATATGTATAATGAGCATCACGTTATTTGGCATATGTATATTGGGCATCACGGTATGCGGCATATGTATAATAGCATCACTGTGTGTGGCATATGTATAATGGGCATCACACTCTCCCCTCCCTGCATCCTCCACCACTTATTGACTCCCCTCCCTGCATCCTCTGCCACTCTGCATTCCCCCTCCTACCCTGCATCCTGTGCCACCATGCCCCCCTCACACTCTGCGTCCTGTGCCACCCTGTGTTAAGTCTTCCCTCCCTTCGTCCTCAGCCACCCTGCATCTCCCCTCCCAGCACTGTACGCCACCCCCCTCCCTCCCTGCATCCTCTTCCACCCTGCCACTCTACTCTCACCCCTCGTCACCCCCTTCTCACCCTTCATTACCAACCCCTCTCACCCTGCACCAACCCCCTCTCACCCTGTGTCTCTCATTCTGTTGCATAAAGTTTTTTAACTCAGCGGCAAAAATTGGACGTGGCCTCGTTGGAATAGGTCACACCCCCATAATGATAGGCCATGCCCCCCAAAAAATCAGGCGGGCCTCCGGCGTGCAACAACATCCCCCCCCCCCCCCTCCCCTTGTCAGGGCTGCTTCAAGATATTTCCCAGGCTGGTTTTAATTTACAATCCGCCCCTGGTTTTGTACAATCTGTATGCAGAGCAGATTCATGAGCAGAGGTGTAGCATGCATCCATGTCACCTGGAACCAGCCCCCCTTCCTAAATTTGACATGGAAGGAATGGTGTGTCCAGCATATGGGATTATATTGAAGAACAAAAAAAAAGGCATTAAAGGGGAGTATATATATATATATATATATATATATATATATATATATATATATATATATATATATACAGGTCCAAAAGAAAGGCACTCAGAGACTTTGTTAATCCCAGTACATATTTGTATTAAAGATTATATATATATATATATATATATATATATATATATATATATATATATGAAGTACTTGAATATCGTAGCACTGAAAGTATGTGGGAATCAATAAGTCCAGCAAAACCACCTGAGATTAGCTCAGGGGAACACATGCACCAAAGTCCTTTTATAGACTGCAGCTCAATCTCCCAGCAAGCTCCTGGATTCAGCGGAGAAACAATCTGGATAAAACAAAGGAATGGGAAGAGAGCGCTTCCTGGTGTATTAAAAGAGATTTTATTGGACACCAACACGGTAAAATCCCAGGTACAACAATGATTTGCCCGTACCTGTAGTAAAGACACTGTGGGCTGGCTACCACACGGCTTAAACAGTATAACCAAAAACGACAGGCTGCTCACACGGTCCGTGCTGTAAGTGGCGCCGGGTCTCAGTAGCGTGCTGACGCTGGATTGCGCCGCAGGGAAGCGGGACACCGGTAGGCAAGAAACAGACGTCCGAGGAGACACAGGAGAGCAGGAACGTAGCAGGCCACGCTCTGACGCGTTTCGTCACTGGGGACTTCGTCAGAGGGCGTGGCTACTGCTTACGTTCATGCTCATTACATACTACACAGCTGCCAATCACAGTGCGAGGGCCCGACTCGTCTGGGCAAATAGAAAAGCAGCTGGGAAGTCCACAGCTGTTTATTAATAAATCTAAAAAGCCGTCTAACGACTAAACAAAATGTGTTTAAAAACATATTTGGAATATAGGAATCATACCCCATACCACAAACGCTATTATAATACATAAAGCGTATTAAAAAATGAGAAAAAATGATTAAGAATAAAAAGTGGCCGCGCACGTATATTGGCAGCTGTACCATATAATGAATATTACATAAACAACAATATTAAAAAAAACACATTAATTCATACATATATATAACAGTGAGACAATGGACATCTCATAAAAAAATCACCAATTCGTAAAATATACATGCATTGTCGACACAGCACAAAAGTCGACTTAATACAGTCAATTAGGTAAAATACAACATATTAGGCAGTAGTAAATGTTGGACATTACAACATACTGGGGGGCTATGAGAACATACAATTAGTTGATAAAAGGGGTAATCTCGTACCCCTCATTCAAGCCATAAGGAACAAGCGTATTGAGGGTCAAAATCCATGACGTCTCACGCTTGAGTAGAAATTTTTCCATATCGCCCCCTCTTTTGGGTTGCTGTATTCTTTCAATACCTTTCACACGTAAGCTAGAGGGGTCACAACCATGTACTTCTTTGAAATGTCGGGATACCCCATGGTTTGTGACCCCATGCTTAATGTTTCTAATGTGCTCAAGGATACGTGTCTTCAGGCACCTTTTAGTTTTCCCGACGTACCTTAAGCCACATCCACATTTAAGAAGATAGACTACAAAGACCGAATTACAGTTAATAAAATCTTTGATTCTGCAATCTGAATCCCATATGTTTGGGCCTTTTTCAACAAAGGGACAGACCTTGCAACCATTACAAGGGAAACTGCCCTTTATTGACAAGAAAGTATCACTAGGAGCCCGTGTCGGCAGACTCGCTAGCTGACTTTTAGAGACCATAGATTTGACTGTTTTTGCACGTCTAAAAACAATTTTTGGCCATTCTGGTAAATGATTGGCCAAAATTGGGTCCAATTTTAAAACGTTCCAATGTTTCCTGAACATCGAATGCAGTTCTTTATCCCCATTACTGTACTGGGTTGTAAACATAGTGTCAAAAGATGTAGTAGTATTCGGGGGAGGGGGAGCCTCATTTTTAGTAACCAAAAGATTTCTCCTGTCAAGATTTTTGGCTCTTGTTAGTGCTGATTTAATAATGCTTTCGGGGTAACCTTTCTCTCTGAACCTTTCAGTATAAATGGAGGCTTGGTCATTAAAGACTGCAATGTCAGAGCAATTTCTTCTCAGCCTAAGAAACTGTGAATATGGGATATTATCACGCCAGGGACCATAGTGGCAACTCCTATAATCTAAATAATTATTAGAGTCAACCGCCTTGAAGTAAGTAAGTGTTTCAATACATTCAACAACGGGAAATTTATCAACACTCAATAATATGTCAAGGAATTCAATCTTCTTGTGCTGAAAGTTGGAGGTGAACTTGAGATTATGTTCATTAATATTGATATAAGCCATGAATTCATTAAATATCAATTCATCACCCCTCCATATAATGACGATATCGTCGATATATCTCTTTATCAAGACGATGTTATCTTTCCACAGACCTGTGAGACAGCTAGTTTCCCAGTCTGCCATATATATATTGGCCAGACTGGGTGCGCAAATCGTACCCATCGCTGTCCCACAGGTCTGCAGGAACCACTCATTGAGAAACTCAAAGTAATTGTGTTTTAACACAAAGCGGAGACAATCACACAAGAAACTTATCATATCACCTGACATTTTGACATCCAACCTCAGGCGGGCGTCTACAGCCTGTATACCCTTTTCATGTGGTATACTTGTGTATAACGCCTGAACATCTATAGTGGCAAATTTATAATCAGAGTGCCACTTAATGGATTCAATAATTTGAAGCAAATGTGTCGAATCTCTAATATAGGTCTCAATTAATGGTACATAGACCTTAATATAAGAGTCAACATACTCTGAGATACGTGAGGTCAAAGACCCAACCCCTGCAACAATAGGCCTCCCCGGTGGCTGCATCGCATTCTTGTGCAGTTTGGGCAGGTGGTAGAATGTGGCAAGATTAGGGGTATTATTAAGTAAGTATCTATGTTCTTGAATGTTTATTAGTTTCTGGGTCAGCCCCTTTTTTAAGAGCTGTTCTAGTTCGCCCAAATACAAATTAGTGGGGTCACTGCCCAATTTAACATAAGATTGTTCATCTAATAAGAGGTTATAAGCTTCATTAACATAGTACTCTCTATCCATGATAACTGTGCCACCCCCTTTATCAGCATTCTTTATCACGATGCTGGTGTCTGATGTTAGATTAAGAAGGGCATCCCATTCATTTTTACTTAAATTGTGCTTATTTTTATTTCTATTTAGAGCACACATTTTCTCCATATCCTTTTTTATGAGTTCAGAAAAAAGGTCTATATATGGACCCCTGGACTCCACAGGGTAATACGTGGACTTGAGTTTTAAACCAGAGGAAGGAACAGATGTCTCAAGTTGTTGGCTAGGTTTAGTGCTTGCATTTTTTCTTAGAAAGTGACGTTTTAACGTTAACTTTCGTGTAAAAAGATTCAGATCAATCAGTAGATCAACTTTATTGGGAGCTTTATTTGGAGCAAAGGAAAGACAGATAATTCAAAAGGGGTTAGAATTTTTTTAGAAATATTAAAAATACCTCTCGGAACAATATCAGTATTGGTTTTAAGAACAACAGCAGATTCTTTTATTATTGTATGTATCTGAGTTTTGGTTCTCGTCCAGGAACCTCTTTGTCCCCGCCTTCCCCTAACCTTCTTTTTAGTCTCATTGGTGTTCTCTGGGAAGTGGACGGTCGACCCGATGTGTCGGCCGTTTCCCCTAATCCTAAAAAATGTTGGTTTTCAAGGTTGGGGTTATTAAGTGGTTCATATTTGTTTCTATGCTCCCACGTTTTACGTTCATATTTATAAAATACTGGTTTGTTCCATGATTTTTTTGGATCTTTAATTCCATACTTATTTCTAAAGGGCACTTGTCTCCAATTGTTAGATTCCTCTCTTCTATTACTATATGACCTGAGTCTATTTCTCGAAGTGCTGTTTATAAACCTGTTATTATGAGGTGACTGGATCCTCTCATTATCATTAAATTGTCTCCGATGAGACGAATTTCTAACAAAGGACTGTTTATTGTAATAAGGAATTCTGCTGGCGAGCAAGGTGCCAAGTTCTCACCTGGTTATTTTGATAATCATTTTTGTCTCGCAAAAACTTTTTCTGTTTATTTTCACAGTTTCTTAGGCTGAGAAGAAATTGCTCTGACATTGCGGTCTTTAATGACCAAGCCTCCATTTATATTGAAAGGTTCAGAGAGAAAGGTTACCCCGAAAGCATTATTAAATCAGCACTAACAAGAGCCAAAAATCTTGACAGGAGAAATCTTTTGGTTACTAAAAATGAGGCTCCCCCTCCCCCGAATACTACTACATCTTTTGACACTATGTTTACAACCCAGTACAGTAATGGGGATAAAGAACTGCATTCGATGTTCAGGAAACATTGGAACGTTTTAAAATTGGACCCAATTTTGGCCAATCATTTACCAGAATGGCCAAAAATTGTTTTTAGACGTGCAAAAACAGTCAAATCTATGGTCTCTAAAAGTCAGCTAGCGAGTCTGCCGACACGGGCTCCTAGTGATACTTTCTTGTCAATAAAGGGCAGTTTCCCTTGTAATGGTTGCAAGGTCTGTCCCTTTGTTGAAAAAGGCCCAAACATATGGGATTCAGATTGCAGAATCAAAGATTTTATTAACTGTAATTCTGTATTTGTAGTCTATCTTCTTAAATGTGGATGTGGCTTAAGGTACGTCGGGAAAACTAAAAGGTGCCTGAAGACCCGTATCCTTGAGCACATTAGAAACATTAAGCATGGGGTCACAAACCATGGGGTATCCCGACATTTCAAAGAAGTACATGGTTGTGACCCCTCTAGCTTACGTGTTAAAGGTATTGAAAGAATACAGCAACCCAAAAGAGAGGGCGATATGGAAAAATTTCTACTCAAGCGTGAGACGTCATGGATTTTGACCTTGTTCCTTATGGCTTGAATGAGGGGTACGAGATTACCCCTTTTATCAACTAATTGTATGTTCTCATAGCCCCCCAGTATGTTGTAATGTCCAACATTTACTACTGCCTAATATGTTGTATTTTACCTAATTGACTGTATTAAGTCGACTTTTGTGCTGTGTCGACAATGCATGTATATTTTACGAATTGGTGATTTTTTTATGAGATGTCCATTGTCTCACTGTTATATATATGTATGAATTAATGTGGTTTTTTTAATATTGTTGTTTATGTAATATTCATTATATGGTACAGCTGCCAATATACGTGCGCGGCCACTTTTTATTCTTTATCATTTTTTCTCATTTTTTAATACGCTTTATGTATTATAATAGCGTTTGTGGTATGGGGTATAATTCCTATATTCCAAATATGTTTTTAAACACATTTTGTTTAGTCGTTAGACGGCTTTTTAGATTTATTAATAAACAGCTGTGGACTTCCCAGCTGCTTTTCTATTTGCCCAGACGAGTCGGGCCCTCGCACTGTGATTGGCAGCTGTGTAGTATGTAATGAGCATGAACGTAAGCAGTAGCCACGACCTCTGACGAAGTCCCCAGTGACGAAACGCGTCAGGGCGTGGCCTGCTACGTTCCTGCTCTCCTGTGTCTCCTCGGACGTCTGTTTCTTGCCTACCGGTGTCCCGCTTCCCTGCGGCGCAATCCAGCGTCAGCACGCTACTGAGACCCGGCGCCACTTACAGCACGGACCGTGTGAGCAGCCTGTCGTTTTTGGTTATACTGTTTAAGCCGTGTGGTAGCCAGCCCACAGTGTCTTTACTACAGGTACGGGCAAATCATTGTTGTACCTGGGATTTTACCGTGTTGGTGTCCAATAAAATCTCTTTTAATACACCAGGAAGTGCTCTCTTCCCATTCCTTTGTTTTATCCATATATATATATATATATATATATTCACCTGCTAAAGTAATCTCACATATAGAATCCTTAGTGTTGTGCTTACTAAACTAAAGTAAAATACACCTTACCTACAGTATACAGTATGGTGCTTTCTTCCGCGGCCCAGCGAATAGCATCATTTGACCATGAAGACAGGGCGGGCAGCTGACGTCATGACATCATGTGACCTGCCCGTGTACCCATGGGAATGCCCATGAAATGCTGGCATTCCCATACCCACCACTGACTACCCCTGTCCCTCCCTCCCCTCTGCAAACTGCCCGGTGAGTGAGCAAAATGCTGCAGCCGTTCACAGTCGGGGTTCACACATGCGCAAACCCCCCACCATCAGGGCAGGGCCCGAATGCGGTTCACTATATGTGAACCAGAATTGGCCCCATAGACAAACATAATATCGCAGCAGGTATGGGTCTTTGGGTCGACAAACACAAGATCGATATGGCTACAGGAAAAAAGCCAACATGGCTAAGGTGGACAGGGGTGGATGGTCGTCACAAGCATTAGGTTGACAGTATCGGTGTCTTTGCATGGCGCGCTGCTCTCATCATGCTTCGGGCACACTATTCTATTCTAACTCCTAGTGGATGGTAGGGTGCCTCCAGCTCTAGGGGCACACATACCTTTGTGTCACCACCCCCCCCCTTCCATTGCATAGCTCCCCCCTCTCTGTCACATACCTCTGCCCCCTCCCCCCGCTGACATCAGGCCCCGACGCCCTGCTTGGGAAGTTTGGGGTGCTCGGGAGCCGTCTGGTGAACACACGAATGCCGGAGCGCCTGAACACCCGAGCACGCCAGACAACCCCCACCCCGAGCAACTCGGAACTTCCCTGAGTGCTGGAAACAGCCAAAGCTGGCAGAACCAGCCCCAGGGGAGCAGATGCTGCTACAGAAGACCAGCGGCTGCAGCTTGAGTGGTGAGTATTTCTGGGGCACGATAAAAACTGCCCTGCTAGGTTTGCTCTGCCCCTGGAAAACCCACCACTTAAGGGGTTAACCTAACAATCCCACCCCACTGGTGCACATCTACTTATCGGTGACATGCCTAGAAAATCCTCGGGAGAGCCCACTCCTGCAGCGCAGCTCAGCCCAAGAAATTTCCTGGCATACCGCCGAAGAGGTTAAGTAACCAAAGCTAAACTGGTACTGGTTGAGTATCCCTTATCCAAATTATTCTGAAAACCTTGAATTTGCTAAAAGCACTATTGGGTACATCTGTAACAGCACTGCTGGGGACATGTGCAATGAGATGATTGCTTGGCATTTAAATTCAGTATCTGAGATAGTATACAAACTTTGCTTCATGTTTTGAAACCTTGTTTTATGCACAAATAAAATGTATTTGTGTATATTTCATGGGTTTGATGTGTTTGTGCAACATAAATGCAAGATACCTCAAGATACATTGAAATATAAAAATATTCTGAAATACTATTATCCAAAATTCTTCTGCTCCCGAGCATTTTAGATAAGGGATACTCAACCTGTAATAGCTTATTTATAATGGCATGATTTTTGGCCTTTGCTAGATCTATTGTAAGTATGTATGTTTTATTATCATACTGTTATATAGTACAGCATTCAAAGTACTATGCTGCATTCAATACAGGGCATATTGGTACAATATACTAATTGATCTACCAGATTTTATTACATAAAGTTTTTAACAGGCCCAGACCATGCACTATAACACCCATGCTGTCTGTATCTGCTATACTGGATGTCTAAAGTTCCGTACACACGGAGCGATTGGTCGCTCAGTGACATATCGCTCAGAGACCAAATTGCTGAGTGTCCCTTTTTCATCAGCGACCAGCGATGGATGGTTATGAAAACGAGACACTCTGCCAGGGGAGCCGCTGGTCGCAGCACTCCCCTGTGCAAAAGTGCCCGGGAGCAAATGAATCAGAATGAGGGCCTTTGTACCTTGGGTGACCCTGCAGCAGCATCTGGGCCCTGACACCGTACCTTTATGCCATTATGTTATCATGGCACCTACCTTTCCACATCAGTTCACAAAACCTTTTGTTTTGTGTTTATATATATTTGAAGACTGGATTACCAGCTGTACCTTATCCAGTGGGAAATTGCATCTGGCTGCTACCTCCATACTGAATAGCAGGGAGAGGGTGGACAATGAGGAGGGACCTAGGAACCTACAGACCATTAAATGATGTGGAACATGCACACAGATCTAAGGTTGCTCAGAGCAACCTTAGATCTGCGTGCACATCCGGTGATGTCAGCTTATCGTCCCATTAGCATGAGGACGCCCAGCGTTCTCATGGAAACGCCCATAAAACACTGGGCGTTTCCATATGGTAATGGGCCGACCTGACGACCCTCGTTCTCAAGGATGGGCGCATGCACCCAGTGAACAGTTTGTTTCCCGTGGATGCACACACCAAGTGCATGCACATGCTGCAATGTGTATTGATCTGTGGCGCTATTTATTTGTACTGTATTTTTGTTATTTATTCAATGTTATGCCAAGCTTTGTCTCCCTGTATTGTTCCTTTGTACGGCGCTGTGAAACACTTGTGGCGCCTTATAAATAAAATTATAATAATAATAACATGCGCAGAAATGCGCAGAGCAAAAATATTGGGCCCAAGCACATGCACACAGCCTTGCGAACGGACCAGACTAAGGTCCTTCGTGTCCTAATACTGACTGCTCATATATAGGGTTGCATATCCGTTTGATTATAACATCTACTGTTATAATCTGCAAGGCAGGACAAAACTATCAGAGCAGGTTTGTCATGGCCCAGAAATACTCACCACAGAAGGGGCACCAGTGCAGCCTTCTGCAGCAGCCCCTGCTGCCCTGGCTGCTTCTGGCTTTTCTCTGAAGTTCGGAGCCACTTGGGGGAAAGGGGGGGGTTCGGGCGCTCGTGTGTTCAGGCACCCAAACAGAACACACAAAACGTCCCAGGGCTCCCGAGTGGGTTTGTCCTGCCCCAGAAATACTCAAAATTCGGCAAGTTTTTGTTTTGTGCATAAAATTTGGCATTAAAGTTTGCATACAATTTAAATCTTAAATATACATTTGTAACACAGTCATAGAATGAAATATATTTTTGTGCAGGAAAGTCCCTGATATTAAGTGCAACAAAACCATGTACTCAGCTAAGAGTAGCATAGACTTTTGCACACCACAACTATGGACCTGAATCTGGTTCACTGGCAAAGCACATTTGGTTTGCTAATGAACCAAACCATGTGCACTGCAGGTTGGGCGATAGCTGCCTACCCTCCTGTATTCTGCAGGAGACTCCCTGAAATAACAGCAATCTCCCTCTCTCCCTCACTAGTCTAGCAATCTCCCTCATTTCACCTATCCCATATTGCACTGTGAATTTTTTTGGGGAAAAAAAGGAATGAGAGATAGATAAATTTACATTGAGTCATCAGCACCATTTCCCAGCACTTTAGTATAGTAACTTTTACTAACTGCTTTGGGGCTCATCTACATTTGGATATAAATCATTTTAAATTACACACCTACGCTTGTAGGTGCCACGTTCACAATCTCTTTTCATAATCTGACATGTCCCCTCAATGGGTCTCTTTGCAAAATTCGATTACCGACTATTATCTCCCTGAAACTAGTTTTCAAAAGTAGGCATGTATGGGTTGGGCAGATGTAATATTTGCTGAGTTAGATTTGGGTGAGTTATTTTGTTTCTGTGCAGAGTAAATACTGGCTGATTTCTTCTTATGCTGTGTACACACTTTAACTCTCTCTGCACATGTTAAGGTGTCCAAACAAAGTGCGACGGGGTGGTCTGCACATACTTTTTGAACTAGGTCCCGATCGCATCGCACGCAAATTGCGTGCAATGCGATCCAGACCAAAACGCATCCAATAATCACACCGTGTATGGGCACTTACACATCTGTCCCACCTGCAGTACATGTGGTTTTGTCCATTAACCCCGTCCCTGGTACTCACGAGAATTATCCCAGTACGCAGACTGGCAAGCCAGGAAAATTCTCAGGAGTGCTACTGCTTGCGCTCCCACCTGCCCGGCCCTGCCTCCTTCCCCGGCTGTGCGCGGCATGACCTTGTAACATCAAGCTGCACACTGCCGAGTTGCCGGGGGCAGGGCCTGGGCAGCTGCTGATATAGTGCTCAGTGGCGCTGCACGGCTCGGGAGAGACAGTGGTGTTGTTTTTTTAGGGAACGCTCCCCCAAAAAACTTACAGGGTGGGGAGTGCTACCTAAAAAAACACCACTGAAGGGGTTAAACCAACCTGAATCATTCCCTTTATTTGGTTGTATGTGACAGCTGGGAACTGGTTTTACAGATCTCGTACTTGTGCTGTGCACGGCTCTTGTGCGCCCTCTGCTGGGACTTCCACGTATTATACGATTCAGATCTAACAGGCAGCCCGCTGTATATAATCCGTAATCGCAGTGTGCAGCGCAATCTGACATATATATTATCACACATAGCCGAGCTGCTGACGCTGAGGAAGGGAATAATCAATCTCTGGTATATGTGCAGCAAGCTCTCCCCGCAGTCAGAGCCGGGGGCGCGGCCCGGTGACGCTGGGTCTTGGCGGAGGCTGATGATGTTGCAGCAGTGACAGGGGGCGGCCGGTGTGCTGCTGTGGCGCTGGCGGGAAATTAGCATGGAGGTGGAAATGGAGGACGCGCCCAGCGCCGCCGTGCAGGAGAGTAAGGAGCAGCCGGTATCGGGGAGCAAGGGCTCCGGCACTGGGGCTCATGAGCTGCCATGGTGAGTGCTGGGCGCATGCAGCGCATCCATACCCCATACAGCGTCCGCTCTGCAGCAGTCGCGCAGCCCCAATTACCTGGGACCCTCTCTTACTCAGTGGTTCTCAACCTCGGTCCTCAAGGACCCCCAACAGTGCACGTTTTCCAGGTTTCCACACAGAATCACAGGTGAACTAATTAGCTCCACCTGTAATCTTTTAAAATGTGTCCGTGAATAATGAGTGCACCTGTGTACCTGCCGGGTGACCTGGAAAATGTACACTGTTGAGGGTCCTTGCGGACCGAGATTGAGAACCACTGCTCTTACAGATTATTGCCTCCCTCTATATCAGGGATAGCCAACTCCAGTCCTCGAGAGCTACCAACAGTTCACATTTTCTAGGTTACCTAACTGGGGTACAGGTGCACTCAGTACTCACTGACACATTATAAATGATCCACAGGTGGAGCTAATTACCTCAATTGTGATTCTGTGAGGAGACCTGGAAACCGTTAACTGTTGGTAGATCTCGAGGACTGGAGTTGGCTACCCCAGCTCTATATGGACTGTCATGGATGGATTAAATTGTCAGTAAAAAAAAATACTTACCCAGCTGAATTCACACAACCCCGCACCTTACATGTGATATTGCTCAAATGTGTTCGCTACCTGATATTGTAGAGTGTGCTTTTGCATGAATAGGGTGCAAATTGGCCAGGTGAACGGTGCGAGTTGAGCTGCCTTTACCAGCATTTGTACACAGTGGCAATTTCCCCCCTTGCACACAATTGAGTTCCCTGGATAGTGTAGTACACAGAGCGGTACTTCTTTACTTTCACGGCGCCAGCATGGCGCCGCGCTACTTCCGGGTTACGCTCGCCACAAACTAAGTAAAATAAACGAAGTTAACGCCATGCCAATATGGATAGTTCATACCTCCACTATCCATGTTGGCATGGAGTCGATTTTAATTAACGTGGCGAGCGTAGCGAGCCACCGAGCCCGCAGCGTGGGCAAGCGAAGCGAGCCCCGCAAGGGGACTCTGACGCGCGGCGCCATGCTGGCGCCGTGAAAGTAAAGAAGTACCCACAGAGCTCTTGGGAATAGATGATAAGAAATGGATGAGCTGAGAATTTATATATATATATATATATATATATATATATATATATATATATATATATTCTGATTGGCACTCTGGACAATGAAAGCAACAGACCGAGGTGCCTTCCAGTAGAGATGATATAGAAGCAAGTTCTCATGTATACCCTGTTACAGGAACACTTAAGGAAGGAGGCGGCACTCAAACGGATTTTTTAAGGTGCTGGTATATTTAGAGCGAAGTTACAGCATTTTTAAGGTGCAGACGAGTATGTATGTCACTTAGCACTTTATGCATGACCTGATAAAAAAAGACTGCACAGGTCTTGAAACGTAGTCGTCTGCACCTTAAAAATGCTGTAACTTTGCTCTAAATATACCAGCACCTTAAATCCGTTTGAGTGCCGCCTCCTTCCTTAAGTGTTCCTGTAACAGGGTATACATGAGAACTTGCTTCTATATCTAATATATATATATATATATATATATAAGGAAGGATGGAAGCGGCACTCAGCAGACTGCAATTAAAATGTCCTTTATTCCAACGGTTTCGGGGTTACCCCCCGTCGTCAGGGATGGACACAGCACACACAAGATCATAAAACAAATGGCAATATATACACAAAAACACACCCCATCCCACCCCTCCCCCCACCCCAATCAAGCAAGCCCTGCACTCACCTGCCGGAACTGGGAGCGGCCCACAATGCCAGGTAACCTGTAAAGGTACTCATGGCTGTGGGTGTCCCTCGGGTCCAGCTGACAGTTATAGAAGCGTCTAACACATCCCTTAGCTTACTAAGACAGCGGGTGTGCTGCGTGCAGGCAGCCGGAAGTGACAGCCTCGCAGCTGCGCTTCCGCCAACCACTGACACGCGCACCACCCGCCAATCATAAGATGGCCGCCGGGAGTGTGACGTTCCATATGACTGCCGGAGGGCAGAGCATTGCTATGCAACAAAGAACAACAATAACGGTAAACAAACAATGTGTCATCATTGTTAAAATGATGAATGGCAAAAACGCCAGTTATTGATGAATAAAGATACATAAAACCACAATAATATATACAGCGGAGAAACTGACAGAACATATATCCCAATGCAAATAAAACGGCAAGTGCAAAACATTATGGCATAAAACATGTAATATTGATGTGGCAAACAGCGGGGTCGACTCAACATGTCAACTCAAATCGATCCCACTGTGCACCACATCAAATTGGTTGCTTCAGATGTTTAGGTTGCATCACATGTCGTACCATGACCATTGGGTCCAATTTCAAGCATCCTCATACCCAGAGGGTGTTTCAAATTGGGTTCCCTTTGACATGCAGTTCCACGTATGTTATATACCTACTCACGTGTCCATGTGGCTTGTCCTATGTGGGGAAAACCCAGCGCCAATTCAAGGAGCGCATGGCCCTACATAGGACAGCCATTAATCAAGCCCTACAGACTGGGCATAGTGACCAACCTTTGGCCCGTCACTGCCTCTCGCATAAGCATTCAGTCAATCAGATAAAATCTCTTATAATTGACCAGATCCCCAAAAATCTCAGGGGGGGTAACAGAAATAAGCAGTTACTTCAATGCGAGAGCAGGTGGATTTTCAATTTGGGCACGTTGGCCCCGGGAGGCCTTAATGAGACACTGGGGCTCCAGTGTTTTTTGTGAAACTGTATGGTATCGATATTATGATTGGTTCATTTGTCTGGATAAATGTCCCAACATGTGCATGCTACGGTGCTTTCTTTGTTCTAATTATTCCATGCTATAGCCAGATGTGGTGGTGTCTGCCTGATGTGGTGCACAGTGGGATCGATTTGAGTTGACATGTTGAGTCGACCCCGCTGTTTGCCACATCAATATTACATGTTTTATGCCATAATGTTTTGCACTTGCCGTTTTATTTGCATTGGGATATATGTTCTGTCAGTTTCTCCGCTGTATATATTATTGTGGTTTTATGTATCTTTATTCATCAATAACTGGCGTTTTTGCCATTCATCATTTTAACAATGATGACACATTGTTTGTTTACCGTTATTGTTGTTCTTTGTTGCATAGCAATGCTCTGCCCTCCGGCAGTCATATGGAACGTCACACTCCCGGCGGCCATCTTATGATTGGCGGGTGGTGCGCGTGTCAGTGGTTGGCGGAAGCGCAGCTGCGAGGCTGTCACTTCCGGCTGCCTGCACGCAGCACACCCGCTGTCTTAGTAAGCTAAGGGATGTGTTAGACGCTTCTATAACTGTCAGCTGGACCCGAGGGACACCCACAGCCATGAGTACCTTTACAGGTTACCTGGCATTGTGGGCCGCTCCCAGTTCCGGCAGGTGAGTGCAGGGCTTGCTTGATTGGGGTGGGGGGAGGGGTGGGATGGGGTGTGTTTTTGTGTATATATTGCCATTTGTTTTATGATCTTGTGTGTGCTGTGTCCATCCCTGACGACGGGGGGTAACCCCGAAACCGTTGGAATAAAGGACATTTTAATTGCAGTCTGCTGAGTGCCGCTTCCATCCTTCCTTACATCTGTTTGCCCTCTCCTATGGATATGGACTTACTATTGAAGGCACCGCAGCATTTATCCTTTTAAAGGTACTTTTCAAACAGCATTACGTATATTGAGTGCCGGATCCCTCCCATATATATATATATATATATATATATATATATATATATATATATATATATATATATATATATATATATATATATATATATATATATATATATATATATATATATATATAATCACAGTGCTTTTGTACAAGTAAATCTTTCCATTCCAACAGTCCATAAATAAAAAATTCAAATCTCACTTATGCATGATATAATATCATCACCCAACTCCTAAGTTTTATGTTGTGTATGTAACGCAAACTACACTCGGAAGAGTGAGCTCCAATTCTATGTGCCCCGGCTTAGATGATATGATGTGCCAACTGCTGTGTAAACCATCCAATGCGTTTAGTTCAAGAGAACTTACTCAGGCATATATATGGTACAATATAACTGGCCAATGTGATGAGGAAACATTTCAAATGAAATCTTGTTGATCACTTGCCCAGTTTTCTGAATATCTTTATATTTTGACCCCTTATTTTATATCTCCCAGTTTCAGTTTTGCATGGCTGGGGCTGGTGCATTTTTAGTGATCCTGCACTAGCCAAAGAACAAGGGGGTGGTTGGGCACTGTGTGGGAGTGTCCACCAAGGGGCGCTGAAATGAGCAAGGCAGCTGCACTAGCGGGTTAGTTAGGCCCGATCAAAGACAAGAAAAAACAGGGTATCAGAACTAAGTTCTGTGGCAGCGCTGGGTGAAATATGTTATGGTACAGCTAATTGAGAGATTGGATGATCTGTACAGATAATTTTATTGAATTGGACAATCTGTCCATATATAAAATGAATATGCAAGAATTGGCATGTACATACACTATAAAATTACAACAATGAAAATAAAAAATAAAAAATGTATATAAAAAACACTTCTGCCTGCTGGTTTTCATGTATACATGATTGCAATCGGTATTAAGTATCTGGTATAGTTACCAATCCTGGTGACAGGAAAATGTTCCAGATTTCAATATTAAAAGATTTGATCGATAGGGCCCCAGTGGGCTGATGAGATGGCGCAAGTGATGCTGGACCGCACAGCCAGTGATGTTGGATCCTCTCTAGTTGGTGGCCTGGAGTGATGTGAAATGTTCCGTGGCCACTGGAGGTCTTTCCAAGCGGAGTTGTCACTGATGGATATTTTCGGTCATGGATGTACTTGCTAGGCTCCTGTACAATATTGGTGCAGCCTGATGGTGAGCCCGTGGGGCCAGAGGTACCTCCCAAGGGTGGGGAGAAGAAGATTGTTGGGGGATCCTCTCTTTAAGGATAGCCGTATCGGACAGTTGGAAATGAGTCCACGGTTCCTATGGAGGAATGGATTCCTGGTGGTTCCCAATAAGGACAGGACTGGGAATCAAGTCCTATAGTGGGTTTTGCCAGAAAAGCGGGGTCCAATGAGTGGTGGAGTCTCAAATAAGACTTAGGAATAAGTCCAATGGTGGACAATACCAGCACGGCAGAATGCAGAAGTCCAATGATAGACAATACCAGCACGGCAAAGTGCAGTGTGTGGTGGGGTCTCCAACGCGTTTCGCTGCTTCCCACAATGCAGCTTTGTCAAGTCCTTGACAAAGCTGCATTGTGGGAAGCAGCGAAACGCGTTGGAGACCCCACCACACACTGCACTTTGCCGTGCTGGTATTGTCTATCATTGGACTTCTGCATTCTGCCGTGCTGGTATTGTCCACCATTGGACTTATTCCTAAGTCTTATTTGAGACTCCACCACTCATTGGACCCCGCTTTTCTGGCAAAACCCACTATAGGACTTGATTCCCAGTCCTGTCCTTATTGGGAACCACCAGGAATCCATTCCTCCATAGGAACCGTGGACTCATTTCCAACTGTCCGATACGGCTATCCTTAAAGAGAGGATCCCCCAACAATCTTCTTCTCCCCACCCTTGGGAGGTACCTCTGGCCCCACGGGCTCACCATCAGGCTGCACCAATATTGTACAGGAGCCTAGCAAGTACATCCATGACCGAAAATATCCATCAGTGACAACTCCGCTTGGAAAGACCTCCAGTGGCCACGGAACATTTCACATCACTCCAGGCCACCAACTAGAGAGGATCCAACATCACTGGCTGTGCGGTCCAGCATCACTTGCGCCATCTCATCAGCCCACTGGGGCCCTATCGATCAAATCTTTTAATATTGAAATCTGGAACATTTTCCTGTCACCAGGATTGGTAACTATACCAGATACTTAATACCGATTGCAATCATGTATACATGAAAACCAGCAGGCAGAAGTGTTTTTTATATACATTTTTTATTTTTTATTTTCATTGTTGTAATTTTATAGTGTATGTACATGCCAATTCTTGCATATTCATTTTATATATGGACAGATTGTCCAATTCAATAAAATTATCTGTACAGATCATCCAATCTCTCAATTAGCTGTACCATAACATATTTCACCCAGCGCTGCCACAGAACTTAGTTCTGATACCCTGTTTTATCCTGCACTAGCCATCTGATGAATATGAAAATCTCATCTGCTCTGCCAAGGATCCGACATCACTTTGCATGTGTGTCAGGCTGTAAGGCCAAACTACATCAAGTTTTGTGAAAATTTGCATCCAATTCCAGTGGAGGAATATGCAAATATCAGGCAGAATTCATACATGTCAATGGAAATCTGATATATTCTTTAAAATAATTTGTTTCATGGTTATTGCTGCAAAGTAACATACAGTATACTGATTGTTTATATAGGGTTGAAAAATACAGGCCGCTGAAACTGAATGAAATTGTTGGAAATGAAGAAACTGTTAGTCGACTTGAGGTAAATATGTTTTTATAGCGAACAATGTAGATGCATACAGCACATATTTATATTGACAGAGAATACGATGGTTGTGTTTTAATACAATTATTTAGTTGTAGGGCGTCTGTTAAATGTGACGAACAGGTTGAGTATCCCTTATACAAAATGCTTGGGTCCATAAGAATTTTGGATAACGGATTATTCAGTGTTTCAGAATATTTTTATATTTCAATTATGTATTTTCAATTATGTATTTTGAGGCATCTTGCATTTATGTTGTACAAACACATCAATTACATGAAATACACACAGATATTTGTTATTTGTGCACAAAATAAGGTTTCAAAACATGAAACAAAGATTGTGTACTATCTCAGGTACTGAGTTTAAATGCCAAGCAATAATTTTCTTGCACATATTTAGGGGTGTGGTATAGGGTACTAACAGTCGGGATCCCGACAGTCATTAGCCTGACGTCAGGATCCCGGCTGCCCGGACTCACACAGCATTGGCAAGCGCAACAAAGCCCCTTGTGGGCACGGTGGCTCACTACGCTCGCCACCTATTCTATTTTCCATCTATCTATTCTCCATCTATGGGGGTAGTGGACCCCCAAGACGGAGAATAGCCGGTGGCCGTCTGGAACCCGTCTGTTGGAGTTTTAACAGTCGGATTTCCCTGTCGGGTAAATGACTGTCGGGACTTTGTCTGGCACCCATATTTAGTGCCAGTTACAGATGTCCCAGTAGTGCTTTTAGCAACAATTTTTTTTTTTTTTCACTTTTCTGGAATATATGGTTTTCAGAATAATTTGGATATGGGATACTCAACCTGTAGTATTAACTTCTAGACTTCCGCTGCTAGAGAAAGTGACCTCTCAAAGTTCTTCTGTAGGGTAGCTCGCTGGTCAGTATTCAACTGACCCTCCCTGCACTAGCCATTTCCACCTCACTGGTTGTCTTTAGCGAGGTGGAAACGGTGAGTGCGGCCATCAAAATGGCAAGTCGTTTCAGGGAATTGGATTCCCCGGAACATAGTGGCCGGTTATGGGGTTAATTGGCGAGGATGGCTTGTTTTCAGGCGATCCTCGCCGAAAACAAGCCATCATCGCCAAAAAAACTCCCTCGCCGGTGGCTTTGAATACCGACCCTATGACTAAGAAAGAGCTTTTCTCTAGCTATGAAGGGGTTCTATTTACTAAGCCTTGGAGAGTATCAATCTGCTCCTGCCATTTTTCAACCGCAACCGCAAATTGTATTTATGTTTTGTATATTGTATTTTAATCAACAGTAAAAAGTAATTTTGTTACATTTTCTAAAGAAATTTGTTTCATTCATTGAATTGAGCGCTGCTATTCTCACCTAGTGTGAGACACTTTGCGGTCATTTTTCAACCGCAGCCTGTAACATGGCAGTTAGAAGCTGATAGAATGGTACTTTCTCTTTTATGGCTTTATAATCCCATATTACAGACCATTTTTTCCACGGCAAGCACTCTTTATATTTATGCTGTTTAACTCATTACAAT
The DNA here is from genome assembly GCF_055691185.1 of Crinia signifera. NCBI lineage: Eukaryota > Metazoa > Chordata > Amphibia > Anura > Myobatrachidae > Crinia > Crinia signifera. The sequence continues at coordinate 242,474,532 of NC_139218.1, forward strand.
GGAAATCCTCCAGTCACACATTACTGTTCATGCCAAAGTAGGGCAAGGTTCTAAATCTTTTTATAACCCTTAAGCACAGATGCACCTATAATGGGTGCAAGCAGTGCACATGGGCCCCTGGATCAAGAGGGGTCCAGCACCACACACCCTGTACCCATTTATTGAGTACTTGTCCCGTTGATATTTTGCACCTGTAAAGGTGCCCATACACTTTACAATTACTAATCACTATCCGACGTACGATGCGTGCTCCCGCTGGTCGTCTGGGAGGGAGCTGCTCGACTTAGCATGCAACTCAATCTGGCTAGAAAGCATAAGATAGTATAGTGTAGTACAGCTGTGATGTCATATCGTATATGATATCTTATGCACATTGTACGTTATTTTAAGCACAAATCTTATGCTTTTGACCACTGGGACTTTCCTGGGAAATCGCATACAATATCATATGGAACATAAATCGTACTGTGGGTACGCACCTTTACACTGAACAAATAATTTGAAAAATGGCTGCTGCACCTTTTTGGGATGGGACCCAGTTGGAGATTGCGCATGGGCTCTCCTCTTCAGACACCCCTGCCCTTAAACAACTCTAGGGAAAAAGATTTGTTTATATCTTGGCAGGGCCGATTAAGAAGTTATAAAACCGGGCAGGGCACAGCGCCCTGTAAAAACGACCTAGAGTGAAAACTATTGAAGTTGTATGTAGGGTTCGTCTAAAGGTGCATATAAATTAGGCCTTTTTGCCCAGCGTGATTCAGAGCGATGATGGAGGAAAAATTGCAGGGCTGAAAATCGCCTGGAGGTGTACAGCTTTCCATAGCAGGATGCAATGAGAGTTTAGGTGTGTACACGTGCTTCAATTTACTTTCGATTCGCTTTCGATTTCCCCAATTCCACCCCCTTTCGATTTGGCCTTTGCTTTCCATTCAATTTCACATTTGATCTGCATTTTTGCAATCGATATCGATATTGAAGTGCATTTAAGGCACAGTGTACACATTCTATTTGCTGGTTTGAATTCTATATTTTCTTGCCTGCAGTCTAATTTTCGTTTCGATATAGAGAAAACGGGAGCGCGCATCAAATCGAATGCGGATCAAAAATGTCTTAAAAACCGATAAAATTCGATTTTGCATGTATAAGCAAAATCAAGTCGAAAACCGGTCAAAACCGAAGCATTTACACCCTTTTAATTATATTCTCTTTCTAAAATGATATCAACATTTACCATCAACCAGGAGATTGTGTTGCTACAGTATCTAATAGTGGGTCCACATGGTTAGATTCTGTTTTCAATTCAATTTCAATTCAATTTCCATTAGATTTGACCTGTTCTGTAGGTTTTTTTTTTTTTTTTTCTACTCCTTTTAGATTTTCACTATTTTCCATTAGATTTATTATTTGATGTGCATTCAATTTCAATTCGATTTCACAGTGTACCTGATCCTTCAGGTCGGAGATTAATTTGAATGCAGCAGTGAACACATTAGATTTGCACTATCTACTATTAGATTTCTGCTATGTAGTCTTGCCTGCCAAGACTTTTTTCTATCCACTACACAGGAGCGCGCATTGGAATCGAATCTGCATCGAAAGCTAATAAAAACATTAGATGTGCATTTGATTTTGATTCTATTTCTATTCTATTTTGCTTCTATATGCAAAATTAAATAAAAATATAGTGCATATCTCACAATGTGTACCCATTATTATAGCGGGTACACACAGTGCGATTTTGCTTGCGATTCCATTGGGATCGAATCGTATGTTACGCAAAATGCATTTGACTATATAGTACAGATCTGTACTATATAGTCTTGCCTGACAAGACTATTTTTCTATTCGATTTTCACTACACGGCATTGGAATCGAGTCTGCATCAAATGAAGAAAAAACATTCAATGCCCATTCAATTTTTCTATTTGATTTTACTACTATAAGCAAAATCCAATAGACAAATAGTGCATATCTCACCGTGTGTACCCTGTTACGCTCAGATTGTGGGGAAAGAAAAATGGTATTCAGTAGATGTGATAACTATGTATCTGTCTGAAATAAAACATATTAAGAAGACTTGATTTTAACCCTTTGAGTGTCAACATCTCTGTGGGAGATGCTGAAAAATAATCCCCCTAAAAAATGCCAACGTCTGAGAGATGCGCAAAATATGAGTGCCAACAGCTCTATGAGAGATATGCTAAATATTGGCTAAAAATTGCAGCATCGCTCACATTTGTTATATAAATTCAAATACAAAATGTTATGTAAAAACATATTTCCAATATAAGGTAAACATTGCAAGTCATTAGGATGAATACAAATGTTTGCTTGGCAATTTTCACACATTTCGCAAAATTTACTTGGCACTCAAAGGGTTAATTTCAACAGGAGCTAGAAAGTCACGTACCTTCTGTATTTTCTTGGATAAGCGATGCGATTTCAGAAGGATGCCTAAGAAATGGACTAAGAACACAAAAAATATTGAAGGCACACACTACTTGAAAGGTGGCAACCATTTATGCAAACTGTGAGGCAGGCTGTTGGACATTTATATCTTGGTGATCTTCGGTAATTCTCATTGTAAGAGTGGCCATTTAGTATTAGCAAGGAAAACAACAGCTCACGCTTATTGATGATTCCTTTTCTTTGAAATACTCCATGACAGCACAGAATTGTGGTTTCATGTTCTGATATATTTATTTTGTAGGTATTTGCAAGAGAGGGGAATGTTCCAAACATCATCATTGCTGTAAGTATTTGTATGTAGAATGTTTGTGACATGTAATAGATTTCTTGTGTAGGAAAATCTTTGTTCTTTCAGTTAAGAGGCGTTACATAGCTGGTATTTCTGCTTGTGCCATTTATTATATTGGATACATACATCTGGTCAACGTTCACAATGTCGACCAGCAGTACATAGACCCTGGAATGCATGCTACATCTGTGTGTATGGAGAAAGAGAGATATCAAATTTATCAGTATGCATCATTTTCTCCTTTTATAGTCCATTCAGTTTCTATGTATGAAAAACTCTTCTAAAGTGTAACTTTGGTGCTGATCATATGCTTCTGGGTCATTGCTGTGAATTTTTGTTCCTTCCAACCTGTTACAGTACATGCACTGTATAGTACAGATTCTAAAAAGAACATTGTATTTGCAATTTCAGGGTCCTCCTGGGACTGGTAAAACCACAAGTATCTTGTGTTTGGCACGAGCACTTTTGGGCCCAGCGTTGAAGGATGCTGTACTAGAACTCAATGCCTCAAATGATCGGTAAGTTAATTTTGTGTCACATTGATGAAAATATTTTCTTTCCTATCCAATGTGTATTTAAACTTCTATCTTATGATAAAAATGTACCACTTGCTTACTAACCGGCTACTATAGGTTAATAAATAAAAAGTTGTGCAGATAGAAATGTTTTGCATGGAAATCATATTTCAGATTGTACATTTTTAGAAAAATGCTGTAACTTCTGAATATTATGTGCAAATATATAATGACGCAGAAAAGTTGTGTGTGTGTGTGTGTGTGATAACTTAAAAACAGCCTTTCCAAAAACTGCATCCTCGGTACCAAATTAGATTTGTTGGTAGCAGTATGCAGTCCGTGAATAGACCATGTCTAATTTGACGGTCACTAGATCAACCACTAATGGTCAACACCTAAAAAGGGTATACCTTAGGTCAACATAGATAAGGTCGACATTAATTATTATTATTTATTTTTTTACACGGTGGTTTTTCATACTTTATTGTATTTCTGCTCTATGCCCACCTGGATAGTACTGTGGCAATTGAAGCGAGCCATGTGAGAGGACACAGTACATATATATGGTGGCCATGTTGACGTACAATTACATAGCCAGGGGGCTGTATTTAATGCGGCTGGTGAGGGGGTTAAATGGCAGGGATAGTCGAAAACAAGCGACCCTAGCCATTTAACTCCTGCTCACCCTATTCTACATTCTGGGGGAATCCTCGCTGTCAGAGGATAGTGAGGATTCCCTCAAACAACGAGGCTCTTGGCTAATGCAGGGAGCCTGCTGCATTTAGCCACGAGCCTCGCTGTTTTAGCGGCTGCACACGCCGTTTCCACCTCGCTACAGAAACCTAGCAAGGGGGAAACGGTGTGTGCAGGGGGTCAGTTGAATACTGACCCTGCGGGCTGTGACAGTGAGCAGTCAGCACTACCCGCTGTCCCAGCTCGCATAAACCATTGCACACACCCCATAGTGTCCATTAGAGAAAAAATGTGCTTGCTATCAAGCTGAATTTGGCCCATAATCTAAATATAATTTTTTGCCTTATCAGGTATTCATTTGCTTTAGCATCAATGACATAGCAATGACATATGGTAATGTTTTAGTTGCAAAAATAACTGTTCAAAGTGTTTTTGCTGATTGCTAATGTATGTGCAACGTGTTGTGCTTGTGTGGAGTGCAGATGAAAGAAGGATATTCAACGTTATGGCAGTGATCGCATATTTTTAATCCGGTTTGGAACTTTTTTACTGAGCAGTCGTTTCACCAATAGAGTATATGCTATAAAGTAGTCACAAGCTTTTGCCAGTTGTAAATTGTATTATGCAGGTGAACAATTTAATGCTGGCTAACTTTATTACTGTAATATACCGTGCAGAGGCCTGTGTGACCCGTCGGGTAATGAGTTTCTCGGAAAAAAATTAGGAATAGTTTTACGTATGATAGCGATCTTTGGATTAGCAAGATACCACAAATGTGTCCATTTAAGTTTCCTGAACGTGTTTTATTCTGTTTTTCTTTTCTTTAGAGGCATCGATGTGGTGAGAAATAAAATTAAAATGTTTGCTCAACAGAAGGTTACACTTCCAAAAGGTCGGCATAAAATTATTATTTTGGATGAAGCGGACAGGTGCGTTTAGATTTTAATTTGTGTAACTTTTTAGTAGCAATGAAATTGCAACAGTAAAGAAGCTTCATTTGTTTCCTTATGTGTGGATGCGTTAATCCAATGGAAAACTTTTCTTTCACCAGACACCAAGGCAGGCTGACCAGGAGTCTATGCTCGGTCGCCCTAGACTTCCTATTTATGTGAATGTGAACTTTTTAAAAAAGGCAAAAAATAATGATTAGAGGAGTGCAGTGTGTGTGAATGTTTACATATAATGGAGATTCAGCAAACAAAATGTATTTTTTTGTTTAATTCCCAAAAGAATCTCAATGGTGGATTCTGTCCAACTTCAGTTACTAAAGATATTACACTGGCAATATTCATACAGCCATGTGCCATAGGTGTCATTAGTGGTGGCTAATGTTCACACATTGTTGGCTAGCTTCCTATCATGCCCTGAATTGTGTTTATTTGTATTGATGATTTTTCTATGCTTCTAGCATGACCGATGGAGCCCAGCAAGCTTTGAGAAGAACTATGGAAATCTATTCCAAGACAACACGCTTTGCTCTGGCCTGCAATGCATCCGATAAGATTATAGGTACAGTATTTCCCAACCTGAAGTACACTTTGTTGGTTTATGATAACGCATACATTTAGGGCCTTATCCTGGTTCACTCTTAGAGGCAAATTCCTTCTTAAATGGACAAAACCCTGTGCACTGCAGGTGGGGCAGATATAACATGTGCATAGAGAATTAGATTTGGGTGGGATTTTTCGGCAAAGTGAAACTGTGTACACACGGGGGAGATTTTAGCACATATCGCTGGCAATATGGTCACTGTGCGACCATATTACCAGTGACTTGTTTGTGCTGTCGGCGATAAATCGCCGGGTGCGTGCTCCCGTGTGCAGCCCCTGATGGTTGCTGGTCGGAGGAGCTTGCTCCTGCGATCAGCTGTTTCCCTGCCTCTTCCCCCGGCAGAGTCTCCTGTTCATCAGCGACCATCTCTGGTCACTGATGAACAGGAGACACTGAGCCATGTATTCCTGCGTGTGTACACAGCTTGAGATCTATATTGCAGTGTAAAAATAATGCAGTCAGTATTTTCCCTGCACAGAAACAAAATAACTTACCCAAATCTAATTCTCTCTGCACATGTTACATCTGCCTCACCTACAGTGAGGTTTTGTCCATTTGAGAAGGAATTTGCCTCTAAGAGTGAACCAGAATAAGGCCCTTAGTCACTGCTTGATTTTGTCTTTATTTTTCCCCAGAGCCCATCCAGTCTCGCTGCGCTGTTCTCCGCTATTCAAAACTAACAGACTCACAAGTCCTTGCTAGGTTGATGACTGTGGTAGAGAAGGAAAAAGTTCAGTTCACAGATGATGGTCTTGAGGCCATTGTCTTCACTGCACAAGGGGATATGAGACAGGTACTGTTTTCTTTGCAATAAAGACATATACCCCTTTTAAAACAAAAATCCCGGATCCGACCCGGCATTTGGAAGAAGGATCCAAGCCGGGTCGGATCCGGAATTTACACAGTTTACACTGTGGTGCTCACCCGCAGTGTAGACGGAGGTGGCGCTTGGAGATGACATCATCTCCAAGCGGCGGGACCGCGGTGATCCCCACCGGAAACACTGATCGCCGTGCTGGGGGCAGCCCAGCACCAAGGTAAGCTGCTGGGCTTTCCCCAGCCTTCGTCCATGAGGTGAATGTATGCCGCACACAGGCATCCATTCACCTCCTCCGCTGCTGTCTGCAGAGTATAGCAGACAGCAGCGCAGGCTGTCTGTACCCCCTGTCCAACCTGCGGATGCTGTGGTCCACAGGTTGCACGTCCCCCATTGATGTAAATGGGAGCCGGGTCGGATGACCCGGCGTACCCAGTTACACCGCCCTCTACCCAGGTCCTAGCCGTTTTCTACTCAGGTAAGAACCTGGGTAGAAGTCCTGTGTAAAGGGACACGGTGTGTCCCATTTACACCGCCTCTGACCCGCCAAAGACCCGGGGTTTTGCGGCGATGTAAAAGGATATAAGTCATTGTTATATTGGTATAGAAAAAGGCTGCTCTATTTTTATTTGTTTTGAGGGTTTATCTAGATTCTAGTGACAGTGTCTGGTATTTTTCTGTGTCCAGGTGCGATTGGATTAGAGACCATACTAATCTCCCAAACTAGCTTCAATTATATATTGGCAGCTAAGATCTTGCTCACCCTTTTTTTTCCTATTGCTAACTTTCTTTAAACACTTCTAGGCATTGAATAACGTACAGTCCACACAATCTGGATTTGGATTTGTAAACAGTACAAATGTGTTTAAGGTAAGTTATTATTATTTTATTTTTTTGCTTTTGAACCTAAAGCTTGCATTGTAGTCTAGGTTTTCCACCTTTTCCCTGTGATTTGCTTGTCTGTGGTTACTCCTTGATGATCGCTTAAAAACCATTCTGGTCTTCAATTAGCAGGTCTCTTACACAGACTTAATAAAAACTTATTCTGGTCAGGGGGGTGTACTCTGCGCCACAAAACCGTGTGCCAATAAATGCAATATATCAATAGGTAATTTCAAAATGCAATAACTTTATTGAGAAATAAGTGTATGTACATACAATCTAAAATTTATAATGGGGGCAATATTAAGACATTTTAGTAGGGTGTGCTCAATAAAACCATATTCTAATACCGGTATACACACTGGGGTAGGTTTAGACAATACAAGACAAACAAACAAAGAACATAGATAAATGGATAAATAAATAAATAAATGAATGAATAGGGACAGTCCAGTGTAGTTTCTCCTTAGTAAGTGGTGGATTGCAAAGTCTCTTTATGGGATTTATTTGTCCCTTTCAAAAGTCAGTGACAAACTTGCATTTCCTGTAAGTGTTGTATTATGAATACACCCGATTTTGGTGGCTTACCAGGGTGCTGTGGGTGGCTTGAGGGTCTGCCGGCAGACTTCCCGGATGGGCTGCGTGATGATGCACAGTTCCAGTGGGATCCAAACCTTGTCCAGGTCATCAACTAGTTTCACCTTGCGGCTTCTTCAGGATGCTGAATGGTCTGATGCCTCTGCCACTTCTCTTTAAATACGTAGATGCTGGGGCTTAGGTAATGTTCATTTCCGGGTATGCAGCGTCATTTCCGCCCTTAGTAGTGTAATGGGAGCTGGGGCTAAGCTGATAACTTCCGCCCTCAGTGTGTGGCGTCACTTCCGCCCTTAGCGATGTGGTGATTGTGCTGGGTATTTGCCTGTGTTGTCCGAGCGCTCTCCCGCTTGCTGTCGCGGGAGAGCGCTCTGCGTCACTTCCGCCCTTTTGAGGGTCTGTGTGTTTGTCGTTATATGCCGGCGTTTCGTCACTTCCGGTATTCGCGCAACGCAACATACTCTGTTGCAACAGAGTATGTTGCGTTGCGCGAATACCGGAAGACCCTCAAGCCACCCACAGCACCCTGGTAAGCCACCAAAATCGGGTGTATTCATAATACAACACTTACAGGAAATGCAAGTTTGTCACTGACTTACGAAAGGGACAAATAAATCCCATAAAGAGACTTTGCAATCCACCACTTACTAAGGAGAAACTACACTGGACTGTCCCTATTCATTTATTTATTTATTTATCCATTTATCTATGTTCTTTGTTTGTTTGTCTTGTATTGTCTAAACCTACCCCAGTGTGTATACCGGTATTAGAATATGGTTTTATTGAGCACACCCTACTAAAATGTCTTAATATGCCCCCCATTATAAATTTTAGATTGTATGTACATACACTTATTTCTCAATAAAGTTATTGCATTTTGAAATTACCTATTGATATATTGCATTTATTGGCACACGGTTTTGTGGCGCAGAGTACACCCCCCTGACCAGAAAAACACTATTCCTAAGGTATTTTGTAGTATACCTGTACTCAGCAGCAACAACACTTTGGGTTATAGCGCATACTTCTACCCCCAACTTCTGCCTTAATAAAAACTTAGTCCATGCTAAATTTACATGTGAGCTAACCAAGACCCTTGTCCTTTTCTAGGTTTGCGATGAACCACATCCATTATTAGTGAAAGAAATGTTACAGCACTGTGTGAACGCAAACATAGATGAAGCGTACAAGGTTTGTTTGTGCAGGTTTTATTGAAAATCTGTATCATTTGTAAAAATGGCATAAATCATGGTTTAGTAGCTATACAGTGTTCTAAAGGCAGGTATTTTAGTGTTGAAATATGTGAAATTGCACTTATTACCCCTACTTCTGGTATATAGCACTTGGTAGAACCACTTCAGTATTTGAGGAAGCTTGTGTTGTATAAGGGGGTTAAGGGTTTCCTATGCTGACCTGACTAAGTGGTTATTAGTGAGACTACGAGACAAATAATTGAGAAAACTGGGAGTAAATATAAGTGTATGAAAGATGATTGTATATAGTGTGTGGTTCAGGGCTTGGTAAGGAAGAAAGAAAATCTATGAATTTGATTGTGGGTTGCTTCGAGGTCCATTTATTGGTTGTCAGAGTTGAGAGACCAGTGTAAAATCGGTCTCTTATAAGGAGGCAGTATTCCTTTTCAAGTTAAAAAGAAGAACCCAGTAACATGCAGCAGTCAGAGGAGTACATGTATAAAATCTCCTTGTGAGAAACACTTTATTTTTCTCAAGACTGTTGTTGTAAGACTGCAGCCTTGTGCAAAGGTGACCACAAAGCTCCCTTGTGGCTCTTAGTGTTAATGTATTTACAGTATAATTGCAATTTTTGCATAGAGGTTATCATTTGTAAGTTGCTGATTATGGAGTAACTAGACGGCCCGTGTGAGAACTTTGCATGCAAATAAATACGATTAATTTTATAGTGAGGATGGTGATTTGTAGTAGGCTGAAAGAAGAACCGGTTCATTTGTAGCCATTTTGAGTAGCTGAGCAAAACTGATCATCTTAAAGGGCCTACACACGGGGATATGCTAAAGTGTTCTGATCTATGTTAGATAGCATAGGTCATCTAGTAGCTTTTATTTATTTGTCCTTAAATTTTTGACATTCCCCAGGAGGAGCCCGTCTCCTCTTATTATAGAAGAGGGGTCCGGGTCTCTGGGGGACCTATCAGGGTCTCTGGGCGACCTGTGTATAGAGGCCTCTGCTGCGATCCCCACTGTTGGCTACAGTGAATATAGGGCATTATAATAAGGTCAGCATGTGTGACAAATTCATCTAAAATGAAAGGGATGAAAATGTGTACATTTTTGGTGACATCTGAGTTTCCAGTTGTGTGGGGTTTGGTACACCTAGGAGTACACCAATCGGCTGCAGTCTTGGGGGTGCAAAACACATTCCTTATATTGTTTATAGTATGAATTTAGGCTTGCCTCAGACGCTGATTGCAACTTTATGCATAAAACAGGGTTGATGTATGGTGACTGTTCTTGTTCTGCAGATAGTTGCTCATCTATGGAAACTTGGTTACTCCCCAGAGGACATCATAGGCAATATTTTTCGAGTGTGTAAGACTTTTCAGATGCCTGAATATCTCAAGCTGGAATTTATTAAGGTAAAATATATCCTGTAGAATAAAAGTATATTACAATTTTCATAACACCAGGACATACGAGTACATACTTTTTTTGTAAGAGGTGGTTTTAAATCTATATCTAGGGGTTCCTCTGGCCCTAGTAGAAAGAGCGTTTGTCTTCCTGTCTGTGCCCTAACAGGGCAATGGTGGGAGATCAATGATGCTTGGCCCCTCGCCTACTTAGTGCCACAAACCGGACTGGGAATTTCAGTCTTTAAATCTATAGCAATGAGGGGTGCCAACCTTCACAGACTGGGGGTCCGATTTAAGACCTCTTGGCACAGCCGCAAAGTTGAGTAAGGTTCGCATGCAAGGTGATTGATATGCAGTGGGGGTGGGAACTGGCCATTTCATGGAGTGCTATTTTTTTAATGCAGCGACGAGTAAGTCCTGGGCTACGTGGTGCCTGCAATGACTTGTGGCCAGTGTAGAAATCATTTATGGTAAGCCTTGTTACGAAAGATTTTGTATATATTCACATGGGTGTGAACTGGTGTGCACCCTTAAACATCCATTTGCACAGTGAGTGCATTCATTTGCCAGGCGGGATTTCAATGTGGTGGCTTAACATAATGCTGGCCTCTGCGAAATAGCAGGTATGCAAACAGGTCTGAATCAGGCCCCTGATCTTTAATTATCCATTTACTCTCATTAGTTAAACCAATATGACTAGTATAAATTAGTGTATATTTAGAAATGTTGTCTTTGTTGGTGCTCCCAAGAGTTCATGCTTAAACTCTATATAGAAAGGAGGTAAATATTTTTTATTAAACAAAACATTACATATTACTATGCTTTAAAAATGGAAATTATTCCTTCTGCTTTCCTAAAAAAAAACCTGTGATAAATCCACATATTATGTTCATATGCATATAGATGGTTGTGAACATACAAATGGTACAATACAAAAACAAATTTGCTGGGTAATACCCCTTTCTCTTTCCTCCACTAGGTGACACTGGAGAGTTACAGTGGGGAATAGAAGGGCGACCACAGGGAGCATAGGCACTTTAGAATAAATTAACAGTGACAAACACCTCCCCTTCTAATTCCTCTCCTAGGCAGTCTTAGCATGTGCCCTGCGGGAGCTGGGTGCATTTTTGGCTCACCCTTGGGCTTTTTAAATTTTTTTTTTTTTTTTAGACCCTGTCCCTACCTGCCTGCGTTGAGGGCGCTGTTGCGAGGACCGGTCGCAGCTGCATGCAGCTTGCCTCCGGTACCAGGCCACCGGAACCACCGTTCCGGAGGTCCCGTAGCCAATGCACGCATTGCGCCTTGCAGATCACTCAGCCACGCCGCTTCCAACAGGCCAAGAGGCTGTAACTGAGTCACAGGGGGCTATAGAGGATCAGGAAGCTTGGACTATGTCCAAAGCTTCATAGCCAGGCGCCATTTATCTCTAAAGCGCGGTAGCTGTGTGGATGATAATGGCTGGGGGTTCCTCCAAGAAAACTGCCTGCAAGAAATGTGGTAATAAGTTTACCCCACAAGCTGAGGGCTCCCTTTTTCTGTGACCCCCTCCTACACTGGCCCTGGCAAACAGAATTTTTCCTCAGCTGGATGACACAGATGAGAGGATATGCCTGACTTAGAGGAGGGTGAGTTTGATGAGCCAAAGGCTCAGCTAATACCAGAACCAGTGTTTACTTCTCGGGCTGAAAGATGTAATCCAAGCAGTTTGTTTAACTCTTAATGTATTTAAGGAGACCATCTGCGCACCCCTCCGTTTTTGCTAAGAAGCAAAAACAATCTGCGGTTTTCCCTAATTCTGAGGACCACTTAAAGAAGGCGTGGTTACACCCTGACAAAAAATGTCAGGTCTCCCAGAGATTTTTTTTACCTCTTACCCCTTTCCTGCAGATAGCAGAAAATCATGTGAAACGCCCCCTGCTGCTGTTCCATCAGTATCTTCTTCCCATACCGGGAGCTTCTGCTTTCAAGGATGTTTCTGACAGGCGCTTGGAAAGCATCTATACCTCTGGGGCCTTCTACAGCGCCCTTTGTCTCAGGGGATCACAGGGTGGGAGGCCTCCTGTTGTCTTATCAACAGGTTTGGTCCCTTTCCTGTCAGGACTCCTGGGTAAAGGACTTAATTGCCGTCGGGTACAAGATAGATTTCTTGTTACCCCTCCTCTTCTTTTTTTTCCCCCACAGGTTTACCTGCTTCTCCAGAAAAAAAGCAGGGTTTTAGAGATGGCCATCAAAAAACTCAGGCACATGGCGGTGGTCATACTAGTCCCAGAGGAGGAGAGAACAAAAGGATTCTACTCCAGTCTCTTCCTCGTTCCCAAGCCACATGGATTTTTGGTATCCATCGATATAAAGGATGCATACCTGCACATCCCCATCTGGCCCCCCATCAGGCCTATCTCAGGTTTGCAGTTCAGAACTGCCATCTCCAATTTCGGACCCTCCACTTTGGTATTTCATTCGCGCCCCGAGTATTTACCAAGGTCATGGCAACCATGATGGAAATACTGAGGGCACAGGGGGTAACCATCATACCTTACTTGGATCTCTTGCTAAAGGCATCGTCCAGGGAGATCCTGTTGCAGAACATCCAGCTGACTCAGAGGACATTGAAATCTCACGCGTGGATGCTCAATCTCCAAAAATCCCAGGTTGCTCTCTCGCAGAGACTGCTGTTCCTAGGGATGATCCTGGACACAGTCCAGAGACGGGGTTTCCTTCCCATGGACAAGTCCAATTAATAAGCAGGTAATCAAGGGACACCACCACCTGCTTATTGCACAGGACTACCTGATACAAAACATCTTCAGGATAAAACCTTGGGACTTCAGCGGGTATATGGACACCCACAATACCAGGTATATGGATTATAAAATGGGAGACAAAACGGCATCACGAATAGGAACAAGTGGGAACCACCAATTATTCCTCTCTCCTCAGCAATAATTTAACTTTGTGCATATTTTAATTGTTGTGAGTATATACTGTTTAATAATAAATCTTTATTTTAATGTGATACCCAATTGATCGATGTGTGTTAACTTTTAGTTAAAGCGCTCCACCACTTTCTTCTTTATCTATATGTATATGAACATTATATGTACATTTATAACTAGAATTAATTCAATTTTTAAAGCATACCAAGAAATATGTAATGTTTTAATTAATTAAAAAAAAATGACACAGGAAAAATTATTTTCCCTCCTCCTATATGTATTCTATAGAAAGCCTGTAAGAAATTATAAACTATAAAAATATTATGTTTCATTGAAAACATTACAAACAAGCATCGGTATCTGTTGATTTTATATTTAAGGTTGAGTATCCCTTATCCAAAAAGCTCTGGACCAGAAGCATTTTGGATAATGGATTACTCTGTAATGTAAAAATATTCTGAAATACAATGAGGAGGATGGGAGCCATGTGTCAGCCCAAAATTCATTTGTTATGTAAATACATGAAATACACACAAATATATTTTGTTGTGCATGAAGAAAAGGTTTTAAAACATGAAACAAAGTTTGTGTCCTATCTCAGGCACCGAATTTGAATGCTAAGCAATCATTTTCTTGCACATATTTAGTGCCAGTTACAGATTGTAGTGTCAGCTACAGATCCTGTTCCCCAGTAGTGCCCAGTTACATAGCCTGTTCCCCAGTAGTGCCCAGTTACATAGCCTGTCCCCCAGTAGTGCCTAGTTTCATAGCCTGTCCCCAGTAGTGCTTTTAACAACAACAAAAAAGTACATTCCAGAAAATGAGATTTATGTCTTACCTGGTAAATCTTTCTTCGAGGACATCAGGAGCCACAGCTTTACAGTGGGTAGTAAGGAGTGGGAGAGCTCCAGCACCCTAGAGGTTAACTTTAACTGCCTCCCAGGCAGCCAGGCTCCTCCCCTCCTCTACTCCGCCTCCAGGCCAAGGACCTCAGTTTTTTTAACAAGCCATGGCAGGAGGCAAGAGAGAAGGAAGAGAAGCACCACACAGAAATTTATTCTGAACACATGTTAGTACCCTCAACAGAGGAATAATATAACCAATGCAACGTAACTTTAACGTAACTGAAGCAGGGGCGGCAGGGAGGGATCCCTGTGGCCCCTGATGTCCTCGAAGAAAGAGATTTACCAGGTAAGACATAAATCTAATTTTCTCCTTCGGGAGACATCAGGGGCCACAGCTTTACAGTGGGACGTCCTAAAGCAGCCACCTATGGGTGGGGACGCGCCTGCGCCGCAGCCCACACACTCTGCCCAAAGGCCGAGTCCTGGGAGGCAAACGTATCTAAAGCGTAAAAAACGCAAGAAAGTACCAGCTGATGACCAAGTTGCAGCTCTGCAAATTTGCTCAGCTGTTGCACCGCCTCTAACACCCCAAGACGCCCCCACAGACCTAGTGGAATGTCCCCGGATACCAGCTGGAACCGGAAGGGAGGCACCCAGGTATACCTGCCTGATGACAGAACGAATCCAGCGGGCAATAGTTTGTTTAGTTGCCGGCCATCCTCTCTTCTGAAAGCCATACAGCACAAAGAGAGTCCGACCTTGGGTAAACCCCACAGTCGTACCAGCATCTGGAACACCTCCTGATGGAGGGACCATTCGCCGGCATTCAATTTTTGACGGCTTAGGAAGTCCGCTTCCCAATTCTAGACTCCTGGGATAAAGTCCGCTGAAAGAGCCGGAATCTTCTTTTCCACCCACTGAAAGATGCGGGATGCTTCCACCATTGTGGCCCGGCTGCAAGTGCCGTCCTGGTGGTTGATATAAGCTACTGTGGTCGCATTGTCCGACTGGAACTGCACCGGGCGACTCCTCAGCCAGGGTTCCGCCAGGCAAAGAGCTCAGGAGTCCCTCAGTTTGAGGAAATTGATTTGAAGCTTGGCCTCTGAGGTAGACCAAAGTCCTTGGAACGACCTCTGGCAAGTGACCGCTCCCCAACCGCGGAGACTGGCATCCGTGGTGAGGAGGGTCCATTGGTGGATCCAGAACGGCCGTCCCATCATGAGGTTCTGGTCCAGGAGCTACCATGAGAGAGAGAGACTGACTCTCTCGCGATAAGGTGATCACCTGAGATTGTAGAGAAAGGTATGATCCCGACCACTTGGAGAGGATCTCCTTCTGAAGGGGGCGTAAGTGGAACTGGGCATATTCCGCCATATCGAAGGCCGACACCATGGAAGTACCTTCATGCAAGCATGCATGGACACCCGTTGAGGAGAGAGGAACCGACGAATTTGGAAATGCAGAGTCTGGTCCTCCGGCAGGTAGATCCTCTGATGGATGGTGTCCAACCTGGCCCCCAGGTGAACCATCGACTGGACCGGAATCCGTGAAAACTTGTCCCAATTGATGATCCAGCCGTGTCGTTCCAGGAGTTGTATCACCACAGTAAGGTGGTCCCGGAGAAGGTCTGCAGAATGCGCGAGGATCAACAGGTCGTCCAGATATGGGAGTGTCCGGATACCCTGGCTACGCAGACTGCTGCCCATCACTGCCATCACTTTCATGAATACACGGGGGGCAGTGGACAGACCAAATGGTAGGGCCTGGAACTGAAAATGACGGTCCAGGATGGCAAATCGCAGGAACCGTTGATGTTCCAGACAGATGGGGATGTGCAAATACACATCCTGTATGTCCAGGGATGCCATGAAGTCCTCTGGCTGAAGGGCCAAGACAATTGAGCGTAGGGTCTCCATCCTGAACTTGGGAACCCGTACAAACTTGTTGAGCTTCTTTAAGTTGAGGATGGGCCTGTAGGAACCGTTTGGTTTCCTGACCAGGAAAAGGTTGGTGCAAAACCCCGAACCCCTTTTGGGTCAAAGGAACGGGTATGATGACTCCTGTTTGGAGCAAACGTTGAACGGATTGTTCTGACGCTCTGCGTTTTTCCAGGTCTGATGGTAGACCCGTGGAAAAGAACTATCTCGGTGGGCAATGCCAAAAAGTTGAGAAGCCCCGAGAGATCACCTCCTGAACCCAAGCGTCTGTGGTGGATTCCAGCCAGATGGCCAAAAACCCCAACAGATGACCGCCCACCTTGGGATCTCCCAGGTGGGGGCCCACCCCGTCATGCGGAGGGCTTGTCCGCAGGCTTGGGGTCGGGGCGTCTGGCGGCCCAGGGACGCTTGCCTCTAGGACGGGAGGATATGCCCCCCCTGGGAAGATCTGGAGGAGAAGGCCTATCCCCTACCATGGCCCTGGAAACAAAAGGACTGAAAAGCAGGCTGGGGCCGTGGAGCCGGGGTGGATGGTAGGAAGGCAGTTTTTGAAGCTGCCACCGTAGCAACCATTTTATCCAGTTCAGGACCGAATAAGAGGGAATCGTCAAAGGGAAGAGCCTCCAAAGCCTTCTTAGAGTCCGTGTCAGCCTTCCAGGAACGCAGCCATAGGGATCTGCGAGCGGCCACTGCTGAAGCTGACACCCTAGAGGAGAGAGTAGCGGAATCAAGAGCTGCCTCGCCTAAGTAGAGGGCAGCCTGGTGTATCAACTCTATATAAGGCGACAGAGTTTCTGCTGGGGCCCCCTCAGACACCCCTGCCGCCCGGACAGCAGCCCATTTAGTTAGGCCCATAGCCACCAAGGCTGACGCCAGGGCAGGCCTGCCTGCTGCCCCAGTCGTGGCTTAAATAAGCTTCAGGAAGTTTTCCAACTTCCAGTCCGCTTGGTCCTTAAGAGACGCTGTAGGAATTGACAAGAGATAGGCTTTTACCAGTTTTGCCACATGAGCGTCTACCCTGGGGGCCGTCTCCCAGGGGGTCCTATCCTACTGAGGGAGAGGATAGAGGGAGGAGAAACATTTGTGAATGACAAACCTCCTTTTGGGAACCTCCCAAGCCTCCCTAATGACCTTGTCAAGGTTATCCGACTTGGGAAACAAAACCAAGGAGCGTTTAGGGCACTTAAATATAGGGCCCGAATCCACAGGCGGATCAGCGTGGTCGTCTATTAGAAGGACTTAACCGCTGTAATCAGGCCTGGCACATCGAGACGGGGGGTTCATCTCTAACGCAGGCGTCCCCTACGTCAATGGCGTCATCGACGGCCTCCTCCAAATAATCGTCATCCTGATCATCATCATCATCATCATCATCCGAATCACGCATGAGGAGGGGCCGGAGTGCCGCAGGTTTTTTAACTAAAGATTTGCATCTATCTGCGGGTGATGAACCCTCCCCCTGGGCATCCAATGCTGAGGGGGCTACATCTACCGCCGGTGAAGACGGCATGGGCTGCTGGGGCAGCGCAGCTGAGACTTGATCCACCAGCTGCGCCATCATCTGTACAAGGGATGAGGCCCAAGCACGCTCCTGAGAGGAGGCCATAGGCGTGGGCAGTGCCTGCACATTGTAGCAGCTTGCGCATAAGCTGTCCTGTATATAGTATAGGGGAGATAGGCCTGCACTACAGGCCGTGAATGACAGCAATGCTGGGGCCTCCCCCCTCTTAGACTTGCCCTTGTTGGGCATAATTATCTTTAAGTACAGGAGGGCTGAGTACAATATAACACCAAATACACTGCAGCAGTTAATGGGTTAATAAGGTACACAGAAACAGCAGGCATACAGTGCAATGAAGGCAAATGGCACTGGGCTCTAGCAGCAGCTATGGCTGGCTGGAGCACTCAGAAACTGTAACCTGTGTCCCGCAGGAGAGGTACAGGGGGGACTTGCCCAAGCCTCCTGGCAGTGAAGGAGTGGAACCCCAGGTGGCAAGGAGCTTCTCTGTGTCCCTCCTGCTGCTCTGTCACTGAAAAATCTGTGTAAAAAAAATAAATAATAATTTAATATAAAGTTATGGCTGCTAATATAGCAGCCCCTCTAGTGGGTGCATCTGGCTCCTGCCAGCACCCTGAAAAACTGAGGTCCTTGGCCTGGAGGAGGGGAGGAGCCTGGCTACCTGGGAGGCAGTTCAAGTTAACCTCTAGGGTGCTGGAGCTCTCCCACTCCTTACTACCCACTGTAAAGTTGTGGCCCCTGATGTCTCCCGAAGGAGAAAATGGTTTTCAGAATAATTTGGATAAGATATCTGGATAAGGCATACTCGACTATATTATTAAAGAAGTCATCTTTGTTTTTATTTATCTATGATTTATTCCTCTATTCTTGGCTAATTTGACAGGCTTTAGTTGAATTTGGCATTCTCTGATTAATACTCTTGGCTGGTTCTTGGTACTCGCATAACTGCTGTTTTGGAACTGTGCATAATAAATTGCACCCAAGCAATTGTCTAGCTATTGTGGCCTTCATAGTATGATTCCTAGTACTAGAAGAGTGAAACTCACTTATTGTGTGGGACAGAGAAATAGTGGGGAGTAAGCAGTAATATAGTTCACGTTTGTTTTATGGGTACTTTTGATTTGTTTTACATATTTGTTTAGGGTGCCGTATCCTGCACCTAGATATAGCAAAAGGGACCCCCAATATGGGTCCGGTATGATATGCCGGCGGTCGAAATACAGACACCGGAATCCCGACCGCCGCAATGCCAACAAGGGGGGCCGTAGATTGACACCCCCCTTGCGGGCTAGCCATACAGCGGGCCTGGTGCCTCCCATAGAGGGACAAAGTGCCGGCATTGTGGCGGTCGGGATTCGGCATCGGTATTTCCACCGCCAGGATTCCGACCACTGGCATATTGACCCCATCCTCCCAATATACAGAGAAGCCTTCACGTTGGCTTGGGGGGCATACACAGAATTCAGAGATATTGGTTACATATATTTTGTGCAAAATTATGTGTATGCCAACGTCCAGGCTTCTCTGTATATTGGGAGGATGCGGTCAATATGCCAGCGGTTGAAATACCGATGCCGGAATTCCGACCGCCGCAATGCCAGCACCTTGTCCCTTTATGGGTGTCCACAACACCCATAGAGGGAGAATAAAATAGTGTGCCGAGCGTATCAAGGCACCAGGCCCGCAGGGGGGGAGGGGGGGGGGGGGTTGGCAGTCCACGCCCCCCCCTTGACGGCATTGCGGCGGTCAGGATTCCAGCGGTGGTATTTCAACCACTGGGATTCCGACCGCTGGCATATTGACCGCATCCTCCCAATATACAGAGAAGCCTTGACGTTGGCTTGGGGGCATACACATAATTTTGCACAAAATATGTGTAACCAACGTCTCTGAATTCTATTATCATGTAGTGTTCTAGACTTGTTTCTAATACCATTCAGTGAGCTGGAGGGAAACCATGGATTTTTTTTCTTACTCAGTATTACCTCTCCTTCCATGCACTTAAATGGTATTACTAAGCTAATTGAGCACCTGCCACTATATATTTATTAAACTTGGGCCATATTTGCTATCAGTAGATGTAGGATTCAGGGTTAACAATTGTGGTGTTCTAATTATAACCACTCTATCTGTTTCAGGAAATTGGTTACACACACATGAAAGTTGCAGAGGGTGTGAATTCTATCCTACAGATGGCTGGACTCTTAGCACGGCTATGCCAGAAGACCGCACTGTCTGCAACATGATCAGATTTGGGGTCTTTGTTTGATTTGTGAGTTGCAGCAAAGTTTTTATATAGCCCTGGTGTAAAGATTCATGTGTTACTTTATTTTTCCCCACCAGAAAGAAGTAATAATAAAAATACAGACTGATTAAAGAAAATATCTCTGCTCTTGAATGTTTTTTTGGTACTCTTTACTTAGAAGGGCGCCCACGATTTTGATCGTGGGCATCGTTAGTAAAAAATCTCGGGCATTGAATGCACTAAAAAATCGGGTGCGATCAACCGACGAGATGCCCGAGATTTCCCATAGGGAGCAATGTTAAATGTCTCAATTGACCCAATTTTCCTGTTCAATGCCTCAATTGACCCGATTTTTCCATAGGAAACAATGTTAAATGGGCCACAGAGGCCAAATAGGCACCCTGAAGTGTATAATGGCCACCCGAATTGTTAACGCCACCCCACGATCAACGTCAACCCGATGCGTGGCGAGCGCAGCGGTACGCGTCCTACGACCTTTTCATACCCCCACTATCCACGTCGGCGTGGAGTTGAGAATAGAAAGTGTGGTGAGCGCAGCGAGCCACAGAGCCCGAAGCGTGGCGAGCGCACGCGGACAGCTGTGAAGCCCGCGAGGAGACGCGGATACCTGTGAAGGTATCCGCGCCCCCTCGCGGGGCTCGCTGCGCTCGCCACGCTTCGGGCTCGGTGGCTCACTGCGCTCGCCACACTTTCTATTCTCAACTCCACGCCGACGTGGATAGTGGGGGTATGAAAAGGTCGTAGGACGCGTACCGCCGCCCCTCGCGGGTTCGCCACGCTTCGGGTTGACGTTGATCGTGGGGTGGCGTTAACAATTCGGGTGGCCATTATTCACTTCAGGGTGCCTATTTGGCCTCTGTGGCCCATTTAACATTGTTTCCTATGGAAAAATTGGGTCAATTGAGGCATTGAACAGGAAAATCGGGTCAATTGAGACATTTAACATTGTTCCCTATGGGAAATCTCGGGCATCTCGTCTGTCGCATCGCACCTGATTTTTTAGTGCATTCAATGCCCGAGATGGGCGCCCTTCTAAGTAAAGAGTACCGTTTTTTTTTTTTTTTTTAATGCAATCTGTTTTTTATTGAATAAAGTCACAAACCATTATTACAATGAGACAGTACAGTGTAATAGTTGAACAAATAAAAATGAATTACACAATTGGTACGTCATTTTTATCTATAGGAGTGTGATGTAATTGTATTCAGTTATATTCATCAGATAGAGCATGAGCATGGTATATTTATCCCTCTTACAATACGAATGCACATTGCTTGCAAAGAGAAAGCACCATCTGATGAGATTGCAGTAAAGAGTCAAAAAGAAAGTAAAGAGGGGGGGAGAGAAGGGATAAGGTAGGTGGGGAAGGGTAATGCCTTAAGACCATTATGACTCCTGAACCTGTTCTGTCGAAACATAGCGGGAATACTCTGAGGATTCTTTAAATTTGAGCCACGTAGTGGTAAAGGTCTGTGCGGGATCTTTCAAAAAAGGACGTTCGATCCTCCATAGACATGTAAAGGTCCATTCTACGAAACCAGTGTGAGAGGGGAGGGGGCGCCGCAGATCTCCAGTGACAAGGAATAACTGCCCTGGCAGCATTTAACAGATGCCTCAGTAGAGATTTCTTAAATCGGGAGATGGGCATATCCATAAGACCAAGCAACCAAAATTCCGGGCTAAAGGGAAGTGAGGAACTAGTAATCTTTTCTGAAATGGTATGAATCTGGCGCCAATATTTCTGGATAATTGGGCAGGACCACCATATGTGTATAGGGGTACCCTGAGACTGCTCACACCTCCAGCAGATGTCTGGCCAAGTGTTATTCATTTTATGCAGTATAGATGGGCACCTATACCAGCGGGATACTATTTTATACTGGGTTTCCAGTGTCTGAATTGATGAGGAAGAGGCAAAGACAAATATAAATATTTGGGTCCATTGGTCCCCCGAGAGGCCTCGATCCAACTCCTTATGCCAAGCCTCAGTGAAGGCAGGTGTCAGGTTACTCAGACATACTTGGTAAAATTTCGAAATCAAGTGCCTAGGAAGCTCCTGGCAGAGAAATAATGACTCAAAAGGGGTTGGTTCCCAGCCTTGACCCCGTTTAGGGAGAGAAGAGACATAATGTCTGATTTGAAGATAGAACCAAAAAAGACCTCTCGGAAGGCCAACATCCCTGTTCAAGTCTGCAAAGGAAGGTAAGCCAGTTTTATCCACCAGTTGGCCCAGGTAAGACACATCCACTGAGTAAAGACTGCAAAGGTTTCGTAAGTTAAACCCTGGGGGATATTCAGGATTGTTGATTAAAGGAGTAAGAAGTGTCACACCCGGGTCAAAAAACTGTAGATGCCTGTGCCTGATCCAACACTGAAGTGTTGGTGTCAGGGTCGGGTGCCGTACTACTGCTCTTGAATGTTATTCTCTCTGCAAAGTTAATGGGCAGTATTCAATGCTCCCGATTCACCGGGGTTTTTTTTCCGGCGAATCTGCAATTTTCACTCCTTGCGGTGAATCTTTTTCACCGTAATCAATGTTCACTGTTCACCAAAAGCGAACAGTGAATGCCAGGCAGTGGTGTATTTCAATGGGTTTTTCACTGGGATTCGCCGAGAGTATTCATTGCAAGGATGGAGAACGGCATTCAGCATGATTTTCGCCATGATTCACCCTTTTGCATTCGATATCTTTTTAAGGTAAACTGGAAAGTGATCTTTCAAAATAAAGTTGTTGTTTTTTTATTTATTTATTTTTTTGGTGTAAAAAAAAAAATTCTGAATTTTCTTTTTTGTAAAGGGGCATGCTGTTTTTATGAATATATATATATATATATATTTATTTATTTTACTTATTTATTTTACACATTCGCCAGCAGGGGGCCGGGCGCCGCTCAATAAATATTCACGTCACGCTCATTACATATGCATGAGCGGGACCAGTGTCCCCTGCCACAATCGCCAGGTCACCCTGTAAGGGTCCAGGTCTCGAGACCCAGATGCTCTGTGAGCCCTGTGGGCGTTTGCTCTAATGTAGTCCTTTCCTCCTCCTCGCTAATCCTCAGAGTACTTCGCAAGTTGAAGGTGGAGGGGGGGCATGTTGATCCTGGTGGCACCGTATTGGCCCAGGAGGATCTGGTTCTCGGATCTGCAGGCCGTCAGTGGCCCGCCCCTACGATCAGTCTGCCACTGTGGCCAGACCTGCTCACACAATGTCTGTGTCTCCATCCCAATCTGCAGCGGATGTCCTTGATGGGGTGGCTGTTGAGACCTCCTTGTTAAGAGCCAAGGGCTTTAATTCAAGGGTCATTTCGACTATGCTCAGGGCTCGTAGGCCTTCGTCGGATGTTGCTTATCGCATCTGCCGGGCTTACTTTTTCTGGTGTCGCTTCCGTCAATTTAATCCCAAAATTTACCGTTTCTACAGAAGTGTTTGAAGGCTGGCCTCCGTCTGTCTTCCTTAAAGGTGCAGGTGTTGGCCTTTATCTATTCTCTTCCGCAGGCAGTTGGCGTTGTTGCAGGAGGTCTTGCGCATCCAACCTCCGTTTGTTCCACCAGTTGCTCCATGGGATCTTTCCCTGGTTCTCAAGGCCCTTCAGGGTCCCCTTTTTGAACCATTGCGGTCAGTGGATCTTTGCTGGCTTACATGGAAAATGGTTTTCCTGTTGCCCATTGCTTCGGCCAGAAGGGTGTCTGATTTGTTGGCTCTGTCATGTCAGTCTCCGCTCCCGGATTTTCATCCTGATAGGGTGGTTCTTCTAACCCACATGTCTTCAACCTGTGGCCCTCTAGATGTTGTAGAAATACATGTCCTGGTGGCCCTGACAGTTTTGGCATGCTCTCATAGGAAAAAATGTGGCAATGCATGATGGAACATGTAGTTTCACAACATCTGGAGGGCCACAGGTTGAAGACCCATGTTCTAACCGATCCATCACACCTCCCCAAGGTGGTGTCCAAGTTTCATGGGAACCAGGAGATAGTGATCCCTGGCCTTTCGTAGGCCGGATGCATCTCCTGAGCAGCCTTCCCTGGATGTGGTTTGTGCTTTGCGCTTCTATGGGAGTCACACTAATACCCTTAGGAAGTCTGATCTCTTTGTCCTCTATGGATTTCAAAAGAGGTTGGCCTGCAACCAAGCAGACTATTAACCGATGGCTGAGGTCAGTTTATCAAGCAGGCTTACTTGGGCACCTCCCTCCGGGTTCCTGCAGGGGTCCAGGCTCATTTCATGAGGTCTGTGGGTGCGTCTTGGGCTGTTAGGGCTGGTGCAACAGCAGAGCAACTTTGTAAGGCGGCGACTTGGTCGTCTGCTAATACTTTCTTATGCTTCTATGCCATGGGTCCTCAAACTGCAGCCCTCTATATGTTGTGAAACTACAAATCCCAGCATGCTTTGCCACAGTTTTGCTATAAGGGAGTGTTAAAACTGTAGAAACACACAAATTTTGTTGTAGCCAGGCGCAACTCCTTCAAAAAGATTTCATAAACCACCATGAATTTAGACGGGTTTATTGGAATAAAAAACAAGCAAACAAATAAATTCGATACAATATACAAACAAATCAATTTCTTGTGGACATCGGACTTGGATCGACAATTTTCATATATTCGAGGATTAGTATACAAGTTTATCTCACCATCAACCGATGCTGCGGTGGGCTTTTACTTCAGGCGAAGTCTCTGCGGCACCACCACAGAAGGCTTGGTTCTTTGGGTGAGTTCCTCAAATAAAGTGCAGGTGCAAGAAAGTGCAAGTGCAGAGAAGGTGCGATCCCAATAAAGTGTCCAAGTGTCCAGGTACAGTGCAAAAAGCGGATGAACTATTGCACTGGGTAGAATCAATACTGTGTCCTTTAAAGCAGGGTCAGCAACGCGTTTCGGAGACACACCGGTCTCCTTTTTCGAACTGGGTATGCAGAAGAGCCCACCTGCCTCATCCCCTTGAAGTACCCAGCAGCCAGCAAGAACACCATCAGAAGCCGTGCCGGGACGCCGGCGAACATCGGGACCTGACAGCTGCATCCCCGCTGCCATACGGGAGAAGGTACACAAAGCCGCGGCAACGCATCGCAACCTCCGTGCGGCGCCGCCGGCTTGTAGTTAGGGTGAGATAGGACGGGCAACTCCACACAAGTTCACTTAAAGAGTGTAAACATTGGAAATTCCAATTCTTAACCAATTAATTCATTTACAGGTGTCCACTCGTTATTCTATATTTTTCTATATAATTCTCCGTTCTACTTTTGCTAAGTTTTTCTTTACTTTTGCCATTTTTTCTGTCTCTATTATTATTTTTTATTTTCACATATTTATTATAAATATTTTATACATAGAGCGCTCCAATACCCCCCGTTTTTCCATTCCTCAATTAAACTTCCAGAGCATACTAGGATACATTAATTCTGTACATATTAATATGTTCAGGCATTGTACTAACACATAATAACCATATACCATGACACAGTAACTTATTGAGCATATGGGAGGGATCGCTGTGTCACCGGGATGGATTCAGAGAAAGGGATTTGAACGGTAAGTTCTTACAAAAATCCCCTTTTCTCTTTCATCCATCCTGGTGACATAGCTCAACCATTGCTTGAGAAGGTCTAGTTGAAGTGGAAGACGCCACGATGCTGTCGACAATCCCAGAATGTTGAAAAACCAAGATCTCCTTGGCAAATCCGGAGCGATCAGAATGACGGATGCTCCTTGCATCCTCTCTTGAGGACCCGTGCTAGCATGGGGAACGGTGGAAAGACATGTGATGTTGACGCTCCAGGGCACTCTCATGGCATCCACCACCCATGCCAACGGATCCCTGGTTCTCGCTCAGAACCTGGAAACCTGACAATTGCCTCTGGAGGCTATTAGGTCCACTTCCGGGAGTCCCCAAAGAGCCACAATTTCTTGGAACACCTCCGGATGTAACGCCTATTCTCCTTCCAGCTGGGACTTTGGCAGATTTAATATCCACCCATGGCCCTGCAGGAAATAATTGCAGCTGACAAATTTTCCTTCAACATTTCCACTGACTCCAATTTGAACAAAAGATCATCTAAATATGGGATGATGACAATATCCCGTAATCTGAGCGCTGCAGCCATGACTGCTATTACCTTTGTGAACACTCTTGGAGCTATCGCCTGCCCAAAGGGGTGGGCACGAAGTTTCAGATGTAAATAGATTATCGCGAAATGCAGAAAAGACTGATGTTGTTCGCATATAGGTATGCCAAATAAGTGTCTTGAATGTCCACAGACGCTAGGAATTCTCCAGGTTCCAAACTCTCAGAGGTTCCATTCTGAAGTAGTCCACCCACAAGTGAAGATTAAGTGACTTTAGTTTAAGGATCGGTCTGAACGAGCCGTCTGGTTTGGAAACCAAGAAGAGAATGGAGTAAAACCCCTTCTTCATTTCCACTTGTGGTACCCGAATCACCACACCCTTTTCTACGAGAGACTTCGCTACCCCCAAAAGGGCCTCTTTAGCGTGCCTCCATTGGTAAGGTTGTAGGAAGAAACCTCTGTGGAGAAACGCCCCTTAGGTTGATCCTTTATCCTTGGGAAATCACATTGAGGACCCAAGTATCCTGGGTAGAGAGCCCAAGCGTCCTGGTACAGCAGGAGGCGACCTCCCCACTCTGATTCCAGAATGGGGAGTCTCCAACCCATCATGAGGGCTTCTCCTCACCCTTGGAAACCTGCTTTTTTGTGAAGGCACCAAAACGGAACTTGGGAGATTTACCCTTTCCAGAAGCAAATCGTCCTCTACCAGACTGCCCTCTGGTTGAAGCACCCCCTCTAAAGGAGGGACGAAAGGACCAGTGAAAAGCAGCAAACCTAGATATTCCCTATTTGGCTGCTGATGTTGGAAGTAAATTACTCTTCGTCCCTGTGGCCTGTTTGATGAGGGATTCTAATTCAGAACCAAAAACAATTCCCCCTTAAAAGCCAGTGCTTCAAGAGATTTCTTAGATTCGTTTTCGGGATCCCATGCCTTAAGGCACTCCTTGCCGTCACCTTAGAGGCCATCTTAACTCCCTCTTCTGCAGCCTCACAGGTGTATTCAGCCGCCACCTTTAACTTCTCTGCCAAGGCAAACGCTTCTGAATCCGTCTGAAGCAGCGAACACAAGTTATTTGCCTAAGCTACCATGACCCAGACAGAAGCTATGATAGGTCTCAGAGTAAAACCAACGCCTTCAAAAAACTGCCTTTAAACAACCCTCTAACTTTTTGCCCACAGGGTCCTTGAATGCAGCGCCCCCTTGCACAGGCAAAGCAGTTGCTTTAGACATCCTAGCGACCGGGGCATCTACTAGTGGAATTTTTTCCCACAATTTAACATGCTCTTCTGGCATGGGGTACAGATGCAAAAATCTTTTGGGCATAAGGAGTCTCTTAGAAAAGGGGTGGAGAGCTGCGCTAATAAAAATATCAAGTACCATGGAAGAATACACTTACACAAAGGTTTTTTTTTAAATATTTTTACTGAATATATTAAATCGTATTTTAATTGTAAGAAAAAACAATTGTACATAAAAAAAATATATAAAAATTCATATACTTTCCAGGTGGCCACCTAAAGACATATATCAATATACATTAGTACATAAAAATGCAATTGGATGAATTATAAACGTATATGTTTTATAGTAAAACAGGTGTTTGTACTAAACCCTATAATTTGCAAAAAAAAAAGGAACAATAAAAGAAACAAAGGTACTTATGTATTATCTGGGCTCCCATGTTAAATGCACCCCATTTTTTCATACCCCTACTATCCAACTACGCATGGAGTTGATTTTATATAGTGCGGCGAGCGCAGCGAGCCACCGTGCCCGAAGCGTGGTGAGCCAGATATTACATAAGTACCAAAACAAATCCTGTCTCCGTATTTTGGTACCACTTTAAATTTAGTGGTTGTAGTGCAGTCACAATTTGTGGTTATAATCTGGATTGAAAGTGTGTATGCAGACGCTGAGTGCGCGTCTCTCACCTGCGCCTCCGTGCGCTGCTGGCTAGAAGATCTGAGTGTCCCTCCGGAGCAAAGGTGGAAGGGAGCTGGCCAGGTGGATGTTGTTGCTGGCTGCCGCTCTTACCCTCCGGACCCGTGCCGCTATTGATGTTATGGGCGGTGTCGTCTCTCTCACAGACGCTGGGTTCACTGGTGCATCATTGGAGTTCTCAGATGTGCCGGATGGAATATGCAGCGAGGTGGCAGGTGAAAATCGCTGGTGCAGGTGCCGTAATTTTTCTGCTAGTTTTGTAAGTTTGCAGGTACAGGTTCCACAAGGCTTTATGCACTGGGCAGGCTGGAAATTCTCCCTCTAACGAGTTTCGCCCCTAACGGGGGCTTTTTCAAAGAGTGTTTGATTTGTGTCATTCCTCACTTAATATACCCAGCCACTGATTGTTTCTCCCTTTCAATTGGTCTAGGGGAGGTGAGACAGGTGCAGTTGATTTCAACATTTTCCTGGTTCTAAACAGGTTCCAATTGCATTGTTATAACTATCTTTATTTGTAAGTAACTGACAGAAAAATAATCAGGTAAATAAATAACATCTTTTTGTCTTTAAATAGAAATAGAAAAAAATCAATATATATGGATAATTCTATTTTCTTTCTCCCTCACGGTTTATACATAAACATTTAGTGTTCAGATGAAGAGACTTCCAGGTTTAGAGATATTTTTGATACTACTCTATTCATTTGTATAATTTTACGCTTCATTTATAGTTACTATTATTCCCATATAGAGTGCATAAATACACAGATAAAAGCTTGAAATACATGCATATACTACAAAAATTTCATTCATATACTGCGGACTCTAATCTAGTATCAGTCGTTCTAGCTGATTGGGCCACTAGGCTCCTGATAAGGCATTCTTGGTTCACATATATACAAGTATTAATATATATATATTACAAAAATTCCATTCTTATACTGCGGACTTTTCCAGACTCGAACTTGTAACCTCCAGTCTAGTATCAGTCATTCTAGCTGATTGAGCCACTAGGCTCCTGATAAGATATTCTTGATTCACATATATACATGTGTCAATACAGGTTTACAACATAATCTTCTTCCATGTGTCAATTTCTATATTTCTGGTTTTAGACCACATGTCTGTATCGACTCTTTAATTTGTATATGTTTATCTTTTGTATTAACACGGTTTACACTTAATGAGTATTTTGTTTTATTTGTTGTTTGGTGTCCCTCGTGGGGCCGTCTGTCTGAGTCCGGTCCGTGCTTAATCCAGCTGCAGTGCCGGTCTACAGCACAGGATAAGCCGGATGCGGGAGTCACAGTGCTCCCCCTTATCTCAAACAAACCCTTCCCCTCGTGGGTTCACAAAACTACAAGATATAATCATTTAAGGTTGCTCAAAATGTAATTCCCATACATAAACTTTTGATGATCTGTACTATAGTACATATCACTCCTCTATAGGGCACTAGCCCGAAGGAGAGGAAGAAAGAGAAGAAGAGGAAAACAGAGGAACAGCAAAAACCCAGTTTGCATTTTATTTTATTCTTAATTTATTATTTTTTGTTTTTTTATCTATTTTATATTATTTTACATAAAGGATTCTAAATCTATATTGGCATTAAGTCCTGTGGGTGTGAGAGTTTGCATTTGGAATATCCAGAATGCTTCTTTGGTTGCCAGTTCTCTATATCTGTCTCCGCCCCTATTTGTGGATGGAATATGTTGTACCCCCATTATCTTGAGATCTTCCATATCTCCTTGGTGGGCTTCTGTAATGTGCCTGGAGACACTGTGGTGGGGGAATTTTTTCAAGATATTGAGCCGATGTTCTCTGAATCTATCTTTAAGTTTTCTGGTGGTGCGGCCGACATATTGAAGGCCGCACACGCATTGTAATACATATATACAATATGTTGTATTACAATTTATGAAATTTTTTATGGTGAACTTCTTTTTGTTCACATATGATTCTACCTCCACAGTTCTCACAGGCACATGGCCGCACGTAATACACCTGCTGTGGCCACACCTATAACATCCCTTCAGAGTGTCTTTTCCTAACCACATTTTATTTGACTTTGTTTCTGATGTTGTTTCTACTTTTAAGGCACTTGGGGCTATGATGGTCTTTAAATTGGCATTTTTCTTAAATATTACTTTTAGTTGAGGGTCAATGATTTTACTCAAAATTGGATCCTGTTCTAATATGGAATAATTCCTTTTTAATCTGTTCTGATTTAGAATTGAATTTTGATATAAACATCATGGGTTTCTTTTGATCTCCTGGGTACATTTTCTATTTTTTGTTTTTGGAATCAATAAGGTTTTCCTATCTGTATTCAAACTTCTTCTATAGGGATTTTCTAACAATTCTTTTGGGTATCCCTTCTTTTCAAAATCTAGGCACATCTGATCGGCCTGTTTTTTGAAAATATCAATATTTGTGCAGTTCCTACGTAGTGGGTTTAGTTGACTTAGGGGAATATTTGTTAACCAGGGGTTGTAGTGACCGCTTGAGAAATGCAAAAAAATATTTGTATCAACTTTCTTTTTGTAGTTGATGGTACTTATGCTTTTGGAGAGGCTCTCCGCGGAGATAGTCAAATCAAGGAAGTTTACTGTGTTGTGATCATAACAGTGCGTAAACTTAAGATTATAATCATTAGTGTTCAAATGTGCAACGAAATTCTGTGCTCCAAGTGAGTCCCCCTTCCAAATTATAATCAAATCATCTATATAACGGCCATAGAATACCAGATCCGCGCCAAAGGGTCCACTCCAAATATATTGTTCTTCAAAGTGGCCCATGTATAAGTTGGCAAAGCTTGGCGCGAATCTGGTACCCATGGCCGTCCCTAACACCTGGAGAAAAAAGTGCCCATCAAATAAAAAATAATTGTGTGTTAGAATGAAAGTGATTGAGTCCAATATGAAAGATTTAAATTTATCTGGAATGGAACGGTCTCCATTCAGGAAACTTGACACCACTTCTACTCCCTTTTTATGTGGGATGTGCGTATATAAAGCACTCACGTCAAGTGATATAAATGCATAATTGATTTCCACTCAATCTCCTCCATTCTATTTAGTAAGTGCATAGTGTCACGTATATAAGATCTTAAAGCGACTACATATTTTTGCAAAAAATAATCAATAAATTGTGGTAAATTAGATGTTAAACCCTGTATCCCCGAAATAATAGGTCTCCCAGGAGGTGCTATAAGTGCTTTGTGAATTTTAGGGATGTGATAAAAAAATAGGGGTGACTGGATATTTAATAAATAAAAAACTATATTCATCCTTGTTTATTGTACCCTCGCGGAGGGCCTCTCCAAGCATATTCTTAATTTCCATTTGAAATTTTTCTGTAGGATCTGTTTTTAGATCGGCATAAAAGTTGGCATCCTTTAATTGTCTGTATGCCTCTTCAATATAATAAGTTGTCTCAAGCAGCTCTACCCCCCCCCCTCGTGTCTGCACTTTTGATTATTACAGACGTATCCTTTTTTAAGGACATTAAGGCCGATTGTTCTCTTTTTGTTAAATTGCCCCACTTGGTTTTTTTGGAGCATATTTGTTGTAAATCTAATGTTTTTTTATAGAAATATATTATTGTGCTGGATTTATGTTGGT
The DNA here is from genome assembly GCF_055691185.1 of Crinia signifera. NCBI lineage: Eukaryota > Metazoa > Chordata > Amphibia > Anura > Myobatrachidae > Crinia > Crinia signifera. The sequence goes on from NC_139218.1 coordinate 242,506,078, forward strand.
CAGGGTAGAAATCAGATTTGTTTTTAAAGATTTTTCGTTGTGCCCCACTGTGCTTTTTGGATATATCAAATATTTTTTCGTATGATGAATTGTTTTCTACTGTATTATTTTCTAGCCACATATCCTCAAGGATATCTAGAGTTCCCATGTCGTTTATATCTAGAATATTTTTTTAGAGGCAAAATACCGCTGTCTACTTAGATTTCTTACAAAATGGTTTAAATCTACAAACAGGTCGAACATGTTTGGTTCTTTTGTGGGGGCAAAATTCAATCCTTTTTGTAATACTTTAATTTGATCTGTATTTAATTTTTTCGATGTTAAATTGAATATACCTGAATCTTCTAATTGAACCTCTGCCTTCTTCCTGTGCTTTCTTCCTCCTCTAGGTCTCTGCGTCTTTTTGGTGTATTGGGTCTTATTGGCGCAAATCTGTTTGGGTGGATATAGGTCTCGTTTCGTCGATCTAAAAAATCCCCTTTACCAGGGTTTGAATCTCTGTTTTGTCTAAATACATAATTTTCATTATTTTGCTGGTTATAATTACGTTTGTATTTAAACCTGTATGGGGATTCTTCTTTATGGTCTTGATTTGACCAGCTTTGCTTGGGTTTTATTACCATATTATCTTGTTGTACCTTATACCCATTGGTAGCAGGATTCTGGTCAACGTTCTCTTTTTCTCTGTATGTGGAGTTTATACATTTTCTATATGTGCGTACTCTATTATCTTTGTAATCCATGTTGTCCCTATTTATTTTTCTCTTTTTATTCTCCACTAATTATTTTTCAAAGGTTTCAACTTTTTTATTTGTAAGTGTGTCTATCTTTAAACATGGGGTGGTCTTTGTATATAAGTAGGGATTTTTTTAGTCTCTTCGATTTTAAGATTAATATCCTCTACCTTTTTCTCCCTGTATTTAATTAGGAGTTCCATAAGTTGGAATGAGCACTCATCCAAAATTTTGTGCCAATTTGCATCTAAAAGAGGGTCATCTTGTATAGAAAGGGCTTTAAAAATTCTTAGACCCCTAGGTATTTGTTTATTTTTAATATATTTCTTGAGGGACACACTATCCCAACAGTGCCTCATTTCATCTTTCAAGTGGCCTTCCAACTTATTGAACCCCTTTATCATCTCACTCTCTGGACCTTCTATTACTATCTCATTCTCACCAGAGTCAAGTTGTATATATTGTTCTCTCCTGGATAGTCTCTTACTAAAACACGTGAATTCTGCCATGGTACTATTTGATGATTAAAGATATTTATGTAATTTAAGGAGTCTCTTGTCAGGTGTTTTCCACGCCCCTGCAGGCAATTCTTGCACGCCTTCATCTGAAGGAAAAGTAACTGAGTCTCGGCGCTGTTTCTTACACACTCCTTGCTGGGGAGTCTTAGCCACAGCAGATAGATTCAATGCCGGCTTAACAGCCAAAATCAATACCAGGGACAGAGGATTCAGTCTCTTCCCATAACATCTCCACACACTTTACAAAATCCACATTAGGAAGGGGAGGTGTGGATAAAGGGTGAGAGAAACCTCAGACTCTTTATTAAACTTCTCCATAAAAGCATTAATCTTGTGCCTGTAAAATGCAGGGTCCCCCTGAGAGAGATGAAAAGAGCCAACAGAAAGTTGTGAGGCAGACAATGGTCTGGGAGAGCTAACCAACTCACCTCTCTGTCTAATTAAAGCCTGTACTAAGGCAGACACACCTTCTCAGAGCAGCTGCCCACGCAGGATCAGGTTGCTCAGCCCTCTAGGCTTGTGCCCCACTGGGCACAGATTCACCTGTACGGCATATATCCCCATGGTCCATCTGTTCACAAGTTAATTTAAGCCTGCAAAACTTGCAGTTAACATGGCAGAAGCTCCCTCCCCAAGCACAGCAGCACAGGCGTCTGTAAGCTCAATATATCTGTGTACTTATCTGTCTGCCACTGTACCTGACCCTCTGTGGTCACTGGGGATAGCGCTGCCTCAGAAGAAGCTTGTCACTGCAGAAATAAATCTCCTTCCAGCTCCGCACAGTGTGGGAAGAAAGGGTGCCAGGGCAGAGTGAATGAAGAGACCAAGTCCCTGCTACAGCAGGGAGGGAAGCTTTTTGGTGCTCTTTCCCCTGTAAGCCGCTCCTACTAAGTGCTTCTTCTGTCTTCCAGTGTCTCTCCTTCACTGGGGACAACTTGGAATCGCCCAGCTGTGCTGGGCTCCTGTAACAGGCTTCAGCACTCGAACCCATTCAAGATAGCGGCTGCCATCGCAGAGTGTCCATCACCCATGGTCCCCCACCCACGCAGGGAGCCAGCTCATGAGTCCCCCAGGAAACCTCTCTGAGGAGGTTACAGCGCTGTGCTGAGAGACGAGACAGCGTCTCTCAGCACACAGGTAGCTGACAGGATGCGCTTCTGTCAGCGTGAGGAAATTTCCCTGGAAGCCTCACACTGTAACCTGCACTAAGTAAGGTGAAATATTAATAAAAAAAAAAAAACACTCACTACTCTAATGCATGGCTACTTCAGCAGCCCCTCAGCATAGAACACACTCCAGTGGACCCCTAAAACGAACTGCGGCATGCAGAAGGGAGGTGCCTGCCTCTCTAAAAGCTTAGCATAAGCACCTGGCTCCTTTGGACCGTCCTACGGCCCATGGTTGAGCTGTGTAACCAGAATGGATGCAAGAGAAATTTGATTTCAGAGATCTATATTTTAGAGTTTAGCAGATGTTTGTTTTTAACTTTACAGTTAAACTTCTTAGTCTTAACATATTGGAGTTTATTCTGGTTGCGTTGATCAGCCTTCGCGGCCATGGGAATGCCCTCCGTTCCGTTCCCATGGTAATCACCCAGTGAGTGGGTTCTAGTCAACTGATATCACCGGTTGTCAGCTGCCCGCCATTTTCCCCTTAAGAATACACGCAACACTCAGACATATCAGAGTGCCTTAGATTAGAGTGTACCTTTCCAAATCATTTGGTGGTCGTGTTTCCCCATAGGCTGCCAATGGATGTTTATACTAAACATCCATTCACAGCAGTGGCGGCATATGCGAGTGGCAGGCGAAAAGTGAACCTGCATGTCAGTCAGAATAACCCCTATTGTGTTACCATGCAACAATTGCACCATATACTTAAATAGCAAACTTTGGCTGGACTCCTAAGCTGACTAAATACCAATGTAAATGTCGCAGATATCTTAAGACATTGTGCGCACACATGTACCACATCACTCATGCTTCAGGCCATTTAAAAAAAAAAAAAAAAACTTAGTCAACCATTTCATGTGTCAAATGTACATATGTCAACCTAGACATTGATGCAACATGCATAAACCCTTAGTCACGTAGCCTACAGTACCTAAAATTCTGGTCTGTTTGTGGAAGTAACACAGAACAGCTGCACTGCAGTCTACACCAGTGGTTCCCAACCCTGGTCCTCAAGTACCCCCAACAGTGCAAGTTTTCCAGGTCACCCGGCAGGTGCACTCATTATTCAGTCACATTTTAAAAGATCCACAGGTGGAGCTAATTATTTTGCCTGTGATTGTGTGGAGACCTGGAAAATGTGCACTGTTGGGGGGGTACTTGAGGACCAGGGTTGGGAAACACTGCTCTACACCAAAACAGCTGTACAATATAGTTATCAGGACTATAGTGTCATTATCACACAAAGTGCAACTGGCCCACTGTAAATCAATGATATTCCCCCTCAGAATAGAAAGTGTAATTTTTCATAAATCTTTATTGACTAGTGCATATAAACATGTCGAAAAATCACAAAATGAAGCACAATTTAATTGAGTTTTCCTTTTATTTAAAAGATCTTCCACAAAATACCATGTCCATATATGTACTGTCATTAAGCAGAACGTTTAGTGTGTGGAAAAAAAGTCAAATGTTTTAGACCAGTTGTGAAGTTCTTTGTTCTGTCATTACACTTCCCCACACTGAGAAAGATGTAAAAATCGATCTAGATTACACTGAAGGGATTTATTTTTTCATCTTTATATTACCGCACAAAGCATGTCCTATTTTATATACTAGTGTTAGACAAATGGTTCTTACCAACGCTGAGAATGAATGGAGAAGAAGGAAGGCAAGTGAAAGGAGGCGATATGCGGAGACACTGGAGATAAATATTAAATTGCCAGATTTTTTCCCCTCAATTCTGTTATAATACTAGTTTCAGCTTTGTCTGCAAAGACTGCCTGCAACATACTGTCACAGCCACTAGCTGCAGAGAAAGAAGCCAACATTCAATCCTAAGCAGTAGCTCTGTGCCAAGTTCTGAATCTACCTTCTATTCTAGGGGAAGGGAGAGTGGGGGAGCTGCCACAGATCACTTGAGACCAAAACATAGGAACGGATTTGGCGAGGAATGAACCTGAAGCCATAAGTGCATAAAGCTCTGTTATCTACACAAGTAGAGCCACCAGCACAAAAATTCAACGAGATCTTAAAAACACACATACAAGAACCAAAAAATAAAACATTGCACACTCATGGAGGAGTAATTAGCACTGCAAGTAAAGAACTGTCAAATGTGCCGAATGGGTTTCAAATGTACACTGACCAACTGCAGAAAAAGCAGTATATTTAAGGCGGAGTTCATTTGCAGAAATGAAAATAAAACACAAGCTTTAATGTATGTTAAAAATATTACACAACATAAAATCTTTACTAGGAAAATTAGTTAGTTTGAGCTTACTTGCTGGAACTAACTTTTTTATTTATTTTTTCTTTTAATGTAAAGCAATCACCTTCTGTTTTGTACATCATGTGCACAGTACAGCAAGGTCGTCTATTCAGGTTTTGAAGAACATTTCAAAATACAACTAAACACGTGTATGACAGGATTAAAGCCAAAGAAACCCATTTCACGTGAAATTTACATATGCCGTCTACATCCATGGCACAGGACACATGCCAGGTTTTACCATCTGACAGTCTTGGCAATACAGAACAGAACATGCAGGTCAGATGTGAAGCATAGTATGAAATTCAAGGGAAACAAAAAGGTCAACTCAATGAGAATACACGCCCCCAAATTAAAATGGAAACTGAAAACTGAAGAAATTGCAATTCATCTCCCAAGTCCAGAATTAACTCCATTTTTGGAAGAGGCATCCCTGCAGGATGAGAGAAATAGAGGTGGCAACAGCACAATGCAGGTTACTAGATACAGAAAAGCAGAGAACGTACTAAAAACCACTTGTTAACAGCTGACATGCATTCACAAGCTTGGTGTTCAGTTTCAGACAGGAGGGAAAGGAGGAGTGAATATCAGGAGGCAGGAATGGTAACTGCAGGGTTGATGTTCCAGAGAGATCAGCTTACTCTCTCTCTTCCTCAGACCCTCCCAACTTTTGGCTCATTCCTTCTCTTTTTCTCCAGCATCCTCTCTGGGTTTGGCTCCACCAAAGATTGCAGAGTTTGGATTGGCTACTTGATTCAGTGGGGCTGAAACGGTCCTGGGTTTCAGCTGAAGCCGTGGTCTTTGTGCTCGCTCTTCTGCAAAAAAAAAAAAAAAAAAAGCAGGTGGTTAAAAGACATTGAGACATTTACAGCTCCCTGTAGGCTAATGGTGCCCATACACATGTGAGAATGCATGCGATTTCGATAAATCACCACAACAAATTGCATGCGTCACTCGACGGGTAAATCTCATGTCGCCAGATATTATGTGCTGCAGATAATATCTATCGCATGCGATCACTCGCAGTGGGATTTGCAGCGGTATTCAGCGGGGTGGACGGGAGCAGGGCTGGCTGTGGTAGTCAGCGGAGCTGGTGGTAGAAATTAAATGATTCCATGTGTAATAAAAAGTATTTTTGCAGTTTATATTCAAATAATTTAGTTAAATCCACCAGCATTCAACATTGTTTATTTTTAAGGCACTGCAGAAGTTTATTTGTAAGGCACCGCAGAACCAGGATAGTACCAGGCTGAGTATCCCTTATCCAAATTATTCCGAAAGTCATACATTGCATAAAGTGGAAAAATACATTTCTTGCTAAAAACCTACTGGGTACATCTGTAACAGCACTACTGAGGACATGATATGTAACTGGCACTAAATATGATTGCTTGGCATTCAAATTCAGTGCCTGAGATAGTACCCAAACTTTGAGTCATGTTTTGAAAATTTGTTTTATGCACAAAAAAATATATTTGTGTGTATTTCATGTGGTTGACGTATTTGTACAGCATAAATGCAAGATACATCATTAATATATTCTGAAATATGGAATAATCAGTTTTCCAAAATTCTCCTGCTTCCGAGCATTTTGAATAAGGGATACTCAACCTGTATTACAAGTCATACAATTGCACATGACTAAGTACAGAGCAAGTACGGGACTACTCAAAGATGTTTAGACATGACAGCATACACAGAGTGAAAGATTGTGTGCTCAACTGGAAAAGTAGCATGAAGGTCAAGGAGGAGGAGGAGCAACGAAACTGACTGGTCACTTAGTGAGTGCAGTCTCAGCTGAGGGTGGAAGCCTGAATGCTCAAATTAACATATGTGCGGTAACACATTTCCTGAGGTCTAGATTATGTGTTTAATATAAGTGACAATGTCAAAAACGATAAGTGAAGGACTGAGAAGGGAATTGATTGACACAAAGAGGCAACAAGATTTTCTGAACTGGGTGGATAATGGGAATCATCGTCAGGTTTGCTGAATGAGTGATTTAGTAAAATAAAACAAATTGCAATGAAATATTTTATTTGTATCCCTTAATCTTTCTTTCCAACCTTCAGTAGGCTCTCTAAAGTCAGCAGAGACCCCACGTGGTGCATCTCTGAAACGACCAGGTCCAGCAGAAGATGATGGTGGAGGTCCTCGTCGATCACTAGGACCACTGCGACCTCTACCTCTGCCTCCTAAAAAATCATCATCCCTAAAGCCTGAATAAAACAAGGAATAAACATATAAAATTGTTACTTGCAATTGACTTCATTGGCATTTTGAGGTGAAGCACCAGCTGGTAGACTACACCTGGAGATTTAATTGACATTGGTTATATTATAAGTCCGACTGGATCCTAATAGATGCATACCAATGGACAGTCTCTGCTCAGAGAAACAAGTTATTAGCATTAAAAACATAAAATCAAGATTAGCACAAGCATATCAAGTAATATATAAATCACACTTTAAAAAACTATGATTATCCTAAAGTGGGTAAGTAACATACTGGTTTCGGGATGCAGTTTAAAGCCCGGTGGTCGGGAACCCGGCGTTCAAAATCCTGAACGCCGAAATCCCAACACTTTCTCCCCCCGTGGGTGTCCACGACACCCTCGGAGGGAGAATAAATTAGTGTGCCAAGCGTAGCGAGGCACCGGGCCCACTGCGTGGCGAGCGAGCCACGTCCCCCTCTTTCGGGATTTCGGCGTCCGGGATTCCGGCGATGGGAATTTGAACGCCGGGATCCCGACCGCCGGCTTTTCATGCTGAATCCACTGGTTTCAGCCTGCAACACATTTGTATTACTTGCACCATGTTATGGATTAATACATGATGAGGTCATAGTGTAGGGCATGGGTGGCCAAACCAGTCCTCAAGATCTACCAACGGTGCATGTTTTCCAGGCAACCTGTGGATCTATAGTAGGAATGAATGCAGCAGGTTTGAAAATGTGTCCATTAGTATTGACTACAGCTGTGCACCAGCTAGATGATCTGGAAAACATGGACCGTTGGTAGATCGAGGACCGGTTTGGCCACCCCTGGTGTAGGGGGATTGTTACAATCAGTGCAAGCAGCATTAATAGATTTGTAGTTCACATGTTATCTGAGTAAACCATTAGAGGAATTTGGCTGACTGAGCTACAAATCTCCAAAAGTTTGAACTGGAACTCTACATTTCTAAGTGTAGGCATTCCCTTGTAAACGGATGTAACTCAACAGAATAATGCATTAGTCCTACTGTAAATACTTATTTATGCATACACTGCAAATGTTTCTAGTGTATTTCCTATACTTAAGATGCATTTCATAGAATTCCAAATATAGTGGATTGGGAAGGTGTATAGAAGGGGGTAGTGGGGAGGTGTATAAACCTGCCTTCCAGCGTCCCCCATGGATGATCGAGAAAACCTCCCATCCCAAAGAACTGCAGAAAAGTATAAGGTGGCGCCAAGTCAGACACAATGGATCAATCCACAACCTGTTATAGATATTGAAAAGATATATACCTTGCGCTCTCTATATAATAAAGCTGATTGAGACTGTATATTTCAAAATGAGTATATTTCAAAAGAATATATTTCATGGGTAATTAAAAGTATAAACAATAAAACATATCATATGATCACCATTAATATTGGTGCATAATGAGCAAATGTTCAGTGATGCTGTTGGCAATAGGGGATTTTGGGATAGTGGGGATTTTGGAACCAATGTATGTCCGCACCTGCTAACTGCCTGGTGCTGCAGCTGTCTCCAGGGTTGCCGTAGAGACACAGCCGGCATAGTGCTGCCGCAGGTTGCCTGTGGTCTGGACGGGTGGTACAAGGGACCCCCGATTGTCCCTCTCCCCACGTCCGACAGACTCGCTCGGGAGAAGGACAATCGGCGGTACAGTCGGGGTCCCTCGTATCCCACTACAGAATGCATATACTCAGCAACACTGTAGCGTGACACATGGCCAAGATACACATGATGCATGGCCAAGTTATATTATGGTTACCAAGCTGTCCAATAACAGTTGGCCAAATACAAATTTTAGCTGTCACTATATCCCTAGGTAACAACTCTGCCTCAAAAGATCGGTTCTATAAATTCAGAAGTGTATTTTGAACTTCGTCCATGTAAAATTGTACACATGGGCCACATACCCAGTATCGAATAGTATAACTATCAGAAATGGGGATATCAATCATTTCCCATAAAGAGCAAATCTGACCCCAGGAACCAACATTCTTCAAGTTGAATAAGAGGCCCTGGTGGTTAGTAGTTTGACAATGCGGGGTCCAGTTTAGAATCCCAGAATTGACCACAGGCATTGGACTGTAATATGAAGGAAGGGTCTATACCCCAGCTCATTGGGTCAGGTATTCAACAGATATTAACCCTTTGCAAACATGCTGTGATTGTCAAGACAAAAAGTAGCCATGATCTTGTGAGGACTGCAAAAAAAAAAAACCAGTAAGCTCTCAAAAACCTGAAAGCAAAATCTCTGGAAGCACTAATAGACCTCTCATATAGTAGGGTAGCCATCACTGATAAACAACAAACATTCTACGTGGACACTGTCAAAATGGAGATGCAATGATTATGCAAGATTTTCCCCTTTTTCTTTATATCTTTGAACTATAGTGGATCAGGAAAAGAGGAAATTATATATTTTCCTTTTGAACAGTATCTGGAATAAAACAACTTGTGCTAAATGTTATGGAACTACAAGTTCAAGTATGCATTTGGTGGGACATCTAGTTCTATGGCAGATGAAGAGCACAAACAAAAAGGATCTGCAAGAGCATTTAGACCAGGGGTTCCCAATCTTTTTCTAATCACGGCACCCTAGAGTATCAGAATTTTTCCACGGCACCCCTAGGCCCTAAAAAATATATATCAAATTAAGTAGATTGTTTTTTATATGTGCTTCTTAGGTTCAGTTATGTGGTAAAGGACAGGATTTGGTTCTGATTGTACACATTTTATGATGGGTAGCCAACAGCACTGGTTTAGTCCAGAAATAATTGATCATAAATAATTTGAATTGGTCCTGGACGACCAACCCGAGGCACCCCTGCAAGTGTCCCGAGGCACCCCAGGGAGCCTAGGCACACAGTTTGGGAACAAACTGATTTAGGCTGTTTCTGCACACCGAGCCCGAAGCGTGGCGAGCGCAGCGAACCCCGTGGGGGCCGCGTAATACCTGTGAAGTAATGCGCGTCCCCTCTCTGTGCTCGCCACACTATATAAAAGCAACTCCACGCCGACGTGGATAGTGGGGGTATGAAAAGCTTGACACGCTTCGGGTTGGTGTTGATGGATATTTTATCTTATGGATCTTATGCATCTTATGGATGCATAAGATCCATGAGATCCATAAGATGAGATCCATAAGATGAGATATTGTACATACAATTAAAAATCTTTTCAATTGTATAGATTGTGTATCTCGTTGATCTCGTCCATGCACAAAACACGTAAGATGCATGCAATGCTTGCGATATCGTCCCGACACATGCAATCTAGATCGTGGGCGCCGTGCTAGGAAATAAGTACCCTTAATAGTTACAATCTAGACTTCAAGTCAATACAAAAGGATTAAAACATCTTTAATTACTGCAATGTATTACATTGTTCCACCCAACTACTATTTAATGCCTAACAAAATGTTCTGGGGAGAACACTTTAAACTTTCCGCCCTTACTGTAAACAGTTCTTTGAACAGACAGACTCATTCAACCAATATGCAGATGTTAATAACAGCCACGGTCCTGCATGTCACCTACTATGGATAGACCAGACCAGCATTGAAGACAGCTGGTGCCAAGCATATGATCCAGGAGTTCTATTCAGTGTGAATCAATTAGATATTTAAAGAGAAAGCCGCTTTAGAAGTCGCCATGACACTTTAAATAGTGGTTATGTAACTTAACTAAGCATTATTCAGTTAAGTTTGGTATAGGACTATGGGTAGTCCTTAACCTTTACCTCTGGCTGTTAGCATGAGGCAAATGGTTGTAGACAGAAGACTAAAGGTGGGTACATGGATATCCAGTATCATCTGTTTGCCACAGTACTGTAATGATGAGCATAGCGATGTGTGGAACAGTGGGGTGTATTCAATGACGATAGCGAGGAGGTTAAATGGTGGCTTGCGATCCTCGCTGTTTAACCCCCGCTCTGGCCGCTCACCCTATTTAAAGCCGCAGGGAAATCCTCACTGTTAAGAGGAAAGCGAGGTTTCACCCCAAACAGTGAGGTTCACGGCTAATGCAGGGAGCACCCTGCATTTAGCCACGAGGATTCCCCCAAACAGCTGTGAGTCCTGCTTGCTGTCACAGCTGGCAGGGTCAGTATTCAACTGACCCCCCTGCATATGCCGTTTCCCCCTTGCTCTGTTTTTGGAGCGAGGGAGGAAGACTACGTATACGGCCGCTCGCTGAAGCAGCGAGACATGCGGCTAAATGCAGCGGGCTCCCCGCATCAGCCGCGAGCTAATGCAGGGAGCCGTCACAGCTTGCCCCCAGCATTGAATACACCCCAGTGTTTAATGGACATAAGGACGATGTCCATATAATGGAAATGGAACAGATAGCACGACAAGGATAAAGCCTACTTGTTCAGCAACAAAGTCTGTCATGTTAACAACTGATTATCCCAAATAGGTCTGCAACAGAAAGACCCACGGTATAGTGTCCCCCATGGCTTAGAGAGAAAGGGGCAATACCTATGTGGTATAAGCCTAACCTCTACGAGTCTCCTGACATATTTGCTGGTTTAATCGGTTCACAGCTAAGGTGACTGATATATAATAGAGGCCATTCATTTTTAGGTCTTATCTTACAGTCTAAATGTATCATAGCTCACAGAACCATAAAATACAAAAAGGTGGCAGACACAGCTCCAAGCCAAATGCAAATACTGCTAAAAAGAAAAAATATATTATACAGTAATGTATTGTTTCTTCGCAACCTGCATGTGTTAATCAATAATACTTAGAACTTTAGGCTACATTGTAAAGAAATAAATTAAATATGTACTGTACTTCTTGGGTATATTTACCACAAATGGAGAACCTAGGTTATACTGTACTTAAATAGAAATTTTCAACTTTATGCAGTAGGTTACCCAATAGAAATATTGCCGACATTTTCTCTCTCAAGTAAACAAATATCCCACATTTACATTCGGAACAGTACCAGTGCAGACTAACATAAGGGGGAACTGGGGTTCACCTAAAGCTGAATGAGCCACACATGGAAGTAAACAAGTCTTTCCTAAAAACTCCTGTATGCTAAAGGTTGTTGAAGAGGTAGATTACAAGAGTTTGCAGAGAACTGGGGGGGTTAACAGAAGTATTTCATTAAGTGAACCTATCTAAACTTATACATCTTTATGTTGTTAAATATTTATATATCAAATACACATCCATGGAAACAGGAAACAAAAGGTTTACATAATAAAGATCACCAAAGAAAAGTGAAGATTGAAATTTAGAAGTGAGAAAGTCAGAGCTAAAATAGTAAGTGTTCTTAACAGGTTCACCAGCAGGACCCAAACACCTTGACAAACCAGTGAAAGCCTTCAGTAAGAACAAATGTATCCTTTACCAGAATTGAAGTCATCACTTGAACCTCCTCTAGAGCCGAAACTATCGCTTCCTGAAAAACAAGGTAACAGCAGCATGAAATCCAATACCAAATATTCCAAATCTTCCAGGCTGAATTGGAAGACCAACCCCAATTCAGTTACCCACAAAGCATGCAAAGACCACATCTACTCTAAGCCAAAGTCACAATGACAGTCACTGCTCTTAGATCAGTTGTATCATGAATAGACTTTCAGCCACTGAAAACAATGTTAAACATAAAAATAAACACAAAATAAAAAGTTACTGCAGACCATTTAATCTCTAACTAGCATTGTTCAGTATCCCAAGACAACAGGTTACTATTTGAGCATGAGAACATGGGATGTAATAAAACTCAAAACTTACTGCTAACAGTAAGCCAGAAAAAAAAAAAAATAGGTGTGTTAGATGTGACACACAGGGCCTTATTTTGTTGCAGGTGGTCATGATTGCCACATGCGGCTTCTGATAATTAGTGTTAAGTGCCCACTGACAAAAACATGTGTGTTGAGGGTTTTTTTTTTGACAATTACAGCATTTCTATTACAAGTAACTTTTCTGTATTACATAAATCATTTCCTAGACTATACTAAAATTAAGATCACACAATACAACTTTACACGCTCTAGGCTATTATCCACAACTTAAAATATTTATTTAGTATTCTTGTTTGTTTAGACACCCCACCTTCATTCATTTCACACCCATCCAATGATAGAACATGTCCTGACTATTCCATTCCTAATGCTATTTTAAACTATATTTCTCACATTTTCTCTTTAACACTATTCACTACAACCAGAACAGTGTGCTTCAGGCACTGCAATGCTCAGACCTGCAACAGAGAAACAAGACCACCACCACCTGAATCAGATCATCTCCAACCTGGCAGTACACAAGACATCCAAAGTACCACGTGGATTCACACTACAGCGTTACACAGGGGCGTAACTAGACCTTTGTGGGCCCCATAGCAAAATTCTAAATGGGGCCCCCTGGTTTGGTGTCTGATAGGGGAGTGGAGGGGCAGGACCAGGCACAGTGGACACGGACGTGCAAGTTATATAAATTTGATTGAGCAGCTGTCACAGTATATATATATATATATATATATATATATATATATATATATATATATATATATATATATATATATATATATATATATATATATATATATATATATACACATATATACACACACACACACACACACACACACACACACACATATATACATACACACTATGCCATTACCTACCCCTCCCCCTGAACACCGTGTCCTGCACCCTCTTACTCCTGTCGCTTACCCATGCACCGGAAAGCCGCAGCCCTCACCTGCACAATAAAGCATGAACATCCTTCTCTCACCTGTCCTCAGCAGAACAGGAGAAGCTCAGCCCAGTAACCCCATCGCATGCTCTGTAGTGCAGCAGGTCAAATGGGCCGGCGCTTGCGGGGGTGGGCTCCGCCGCGAGAGGGAACATGAGATTTGCCCACCACCAATCAACTGTTGCTGGGACGACTATAATATAAACATCTTTGCACAGACGTCCCAGCAGCTGAGCAGCACCAAGCCGCATTACGTTAAGTAATGTGCCCCGTATCGGCCTGCATTCTGCATGATCAGTGTGACTGGGTGCAGGGGATCGGCCAATGGCGTAACTAGAAATTTTGCTCCCCCAAGACAAATAACATTTCTGGCACCCCCCTCTCTCCCCCTCCCCAGACATTGGCAATCACAGTAAAAAAAAAAAAACTGTACCTCTCCATCCTCATTCCTACCTGCTGATCCCCCTTGCACCTCTCCATTGCCTGTACAACTCTCCATCCTGTCCTACCTGTACCACTCTGCCCCCTATCCCCCTGCATCTAACCATACCTCTGTCCTTCCCTTTACCCTCTATCCCCCTTACACCTCTCCATACTCCTGTCCCCCTGCACCCCCCCCCCCCTCTCCAGGTCTCCTTTTCACCACTCTGTCCCTTCACCTCTGTCTCCTTGTCCCCTCTTTTCCTGTCTATCCCCCTGTCCTCTCTGCACCCCTATATGGTACGCAAATAAAATATATATAGAAAATATTATAAAAATACTTTATGTAAGTTGCTGCCATTATTTACCTAACTTATTCAGGCAGACAGCAGGGCGGGGCTGGTGGCAGGTAGCTGAGAGGCAGTGGGGCGGGCAGAGGAGGTAAAGTGCCGCGCTAGTCCCTGCCTGTCTTATCCATATATATGCTGTATAGAGCGGCAGCCGCTGGAGAGCGAGCACTGTGTGGTGGGGGCTGCTCCCCCGGTGGATGCGGTCACAGCCGCCGGCGCAGTGAAGTTGCAGCCTGCGCCGGGAGTATCTGGCAGAGGCACGCAGGCTGTAACTTCACTGAGCCGGCGGCTGTGACAGCGTCCATTGGGGGAGCAGCCCCACCACACAGTGCTCGCTCTCCAGCGGCTGCCGCTCTATACAGCAAGCCGTGCACAGGGGGGAGCGGCAGCCACAACAGTGTAAGGACAGCGGGGCGGGCTGTGTGGAAGCCGGGGGAGTGCCAGGCAGGAAGAATGGGAGTGGAGCTCTCTGGCTGGCTGTGTGAGGATACTCATTGACCCGCCCCATGGGCAGGTCATGGGGCAGGTCAATGAGCGTCCCCACACAGCCTGCCAGAGACGAAGAAGAACATAAGTTTAAGTATTGGGTGCTGCAGCTCTCAAAGAACTGCTGCCTACGGCTCCGTGACCCTGCGACCCGGGGGCGCCGGCTCCCCCCGCCATCGCGGGGGCTGCAGAGCCGTAGCTACGCCACAGCGAGCGGCGGGCATAGGTAGCCCCTGCTTTCCTGGCCGTGCGCCAGGTTTTTTGTGTGCAGGGGCTACTGCAAATGGCTCTGGCATCCGCCGCTCCCCTGCGCTGTGTGTCCTGTCTGCAAGCGGCGGAGGGAGCCGCCGCTCTCTTATACGCCGACCTCCTGCCGGGTGTCCGTCAATGAAGGGGGACACACTGGCGCAGCCTCTGCCCACGCTGCACAGAGGGTGCAGGGGATGCAGCTGCTATGGGGCCCCCCAAAGGCCCGGGCCCCATAGCAGCTGCACCCCCTGTAGTTACACCACTGGCGCTACATGGGAACAATCATTACCAGTCTGTTTCAATAATCGCAGTACTACAATGACTGTAACTCACTGAATTTTACAAAAGCAAAGTACAAATTCCACAATATCAAAAGGATTTATCTGTATAATATATGAGCGGACTCTGTAGGGACACATTTGCTATTAACAATGTAAAATAACTACATCTAACCTATTCATTGGTAGAAAAAAGGGATCATGACCCTTTAACTTAGTGGTGAACCACTTGAAGGTCGAGCTATGCCTGTTCATGTAACATTAACTTTAGTACTGTTAAATGAAAAACCTTTTGATGGCTGAATGGGGTTATCATGGGGAACTGGTTTAACACTAGTTAATGCTAGTCCTTTAGAAAGTATAGATATTGGGGTATCTGGTTGGAAAGTTTAATCTAGCCAACGGTCTGTATCACACTTCTAGAATAACAGTCATCATTGAATATCTTATGACAGAAGTAGCTCTGAAAAATATTAATTGTGACTTAACTTGCACTACAGTACCCAGCAGGATTTGGTCCTTTGTTTTAGTTACAGTAAGGCTCTTCTCTGCTGCCTTCTAGAGCACTCGCAACACAGTAAACCATAGGGATCTTCATAGCCACTTTGCCATGGTGACCCGTGCTTTTAGAAGAGAGCCCTTGAACCTCGGGTGCCCCCATTCTAAAAGGAGCAGATACCAGGCTTTCAATGCTCTTTGACATTTGTTTTACCCTATATTTTTTCCTCAGACTACAAACAGCACAGTGGCTTCCTTCTTTGGGGGGTGGGGTGGCGGACACAGCTATTGTTACAGCTACTGTGAAAGTCTTGCTGATAATAAGCCTGTGGGACAATGTGGCATAAGCTCTATGGTTTCAATTCTGAACACTGCAAAGCAATTAACTGCCATGTGTTTGCTCAAAAGATAGGATAGAGCGAGATCATTTGAAAAAAAAAAAAATATCGATATATCTACCTATAACCAACACATCATTGCCTGTTGAATCTGTGTAAGGCACTCCATGGATACATGTATAAAAAGGTAATAAATGTCCAACTTCAATTCTATTTAGTATGGAAGAACCTACTAGTGAGAACCAAATAAGTAAAAATCAGCCCGATCTCATCATTTTCAAGTAAACCAATTACCCTGCATTACAGCATGTAGATTCACAACTAGAACAGTACAAAAACCCTTTCATTAGTTAGCGCGAACGGGTGGGGTGTATGTAGCGTAACTGTCATACTAATATTACTGTTCTTTGCAAGAGCGAAGAAGAGGTTTAAGAAATCTTGAGCCTTGATGAATTAAGATAATGCAACGTAGCAGGAAAATAAACCCCTGTAATTCATTTTTGTGAACCCCAGGAAAGTTTTAGCCTAAGGATACAACATTGATATACACTGTGCTTTAGATAACTTTATTATGCAAACATATCTCTGTGTATGTTTGTATATAGAGGAGTATTCTGTAGTATAAAGATATGACCAGTTCACGGCATGTCCCCACACCTTGACAAACCAGTGAAAGCCTTCAGTAAAAAACAAATGTATCCTTTACCAGAATTAAAGTCATCTCTTGAACCTCCTCTAGAGCCGAAACTATCGCTTCCTGAAAAACAAGGTAACAGCAGCATGAAATCCAATACCAAATATTCCAAATCTTCCAGGCTGAATTGGAAGACCAACCCCAATTCAGTTACCCACAAAGCATGCAAAGACCACATCTATTCTAAGCCAAAGTCACAATGACAGTCACTGCTCTTAGATCAGTTGTATCATGAATAGACTTTCAGCCACTGAAAACGATGTTAAACATAAAAATAAACACAAAAGAAAAAGGTTACTGCAGACCATTTCATCTCTAACTAGCATTGTTTAGTATCCCAAGACAACAGGTTACTATTTGAGCATGAAAACAAGGGATGTAATAAAACTCAAAACTTACTGCTAACAGTAAGCCAGGAAAAAAAAAAAATAGGTGTGTTAGATGTGACACACAGGGCCTTATTTTGTTGCAGGTGGTCATGATTGCCACATGCGGCTTCTGATAATTAGTGTTAAGTGCCCACTGACAAAAACATGTGTGTTGAGGTATTTTTTTTTTTTTTTACAATTACAGCATTCCTATTAAAAGTTTCTTTATTTTATGTAATACAGAAAAGTTAATGTCACTAGACTATACTAAAATTAAGATCACACAATACAACTTTACATGCTCTAGGCCATTTTCCACAACCTTAAAAATATTTAGCTACTTGTGTATTATCACGGCGCCCACGATGTTCATTGTACTGCATCTCATTGCATCCCATGCAATATAGCGGCATGCGATTTTTAATTGTACAAGCAACCTGATGGGTGCTTACAATGTTAAAAGTACCCCCCATTGTCAACGCCATCCCGAAGCGTGGCAAGCGCAGCAAGCCCGCGAGGGGCGGCGGTACGCATCCTCCGAACTTTTCATGTACAGTAATCCGCATCCCCTGGCGGGGCCCCCTGCACTCTCCACGCTTTGAGCTCGGTGGCTCGCTGCGCTCACCACACTATCTAAAATCAACTCCACGCCGACGTGGATAGTGGGGGTATGAAAAGGTCAGAGGACGCGTACCGCTGCGCTCGCCACGCTTCAGGTTGGCTTTGATAGTGGGGGTCGCATTGACAAAGGAAGTGCATTTAACATTGCAAACACCCATCAGGGTGCTTGTACAATTAAAAATCGCATCGCATGCCATTTGCTTGTACATTCCGGATCATTTAATGCGAATATCGCATACCACTAAATAAGGTATACGATGCGATGGATGCCGTGATAATACACAAGTACCAATATTTATTTAGCCTTCTTGTTTAGACACCCCACCTTTAATTCATTTCACACCCATCCAATGATCGAACATGTCCTGACTATTCCATTCCTAATGCTATTTTAAACTATATTTCCCACATTTTCTCTTTAACACTATTCACTACAACCAGAACACTGTGCTTCAGGGGTACTTGTGTATTATCTGGGCGCCCGATATATCGCATCGCATGCCACTAATTAAGGCATGCGATGGGACCTGATTTGAGGCTTTCCCGGGCAGAGTATACAATTTTAATATTGCATCGCATGACATTATAATGGCATGCGATGCGACGCGATTATACCCGATATTACATTGTACAGGCACCCTGATGCCTGATACCAATGTTAAATGCACCCTCAGACCCGATTTCTAATTGTACACCCACCCTGATGGGTGATTACTATGTGAAATGCCCCCCCCCCCATTGTTAACGCCAGCCCAGTATCAACACCAACCCGAAGCGTGGCGAGCGCAGCAAGCCCGCGAGGGGGTGGCGGTACGCGTCCTCCGACCTTTTCATACCCCCACTATCCACGTCGGTGTGGAGTTGATTTTATATAGTGTGGCGAGTGCAGCGAGTCACCGAGCCCGAAGAGTGGCGAGCGCAGCGAGCCCCGCGAGGGGGCGCGTCATATATGTGAAGTAATCCGCGTCCGCTCGCCACGCTTCGGGCTCGATACACTATATAAAATCAACTCCACACCGACATGGATAGTGGGGGTATGAAAAGGTTGGAGGACGCGTACTGCTGCGCTGGCCACGCTTTGGGTTGGCGTTTATAGTGGGGTGGCGTTAACAATGGGGGGCCATTTCACATAGTAATTACCCTTTAGGGTGGGTGTACAATAACAAATCAGGTCTGGGGGGGCATTTAACATAACAATCAGGCATCTGGGTGCCTGTACAATTAATAATCGGGTCCAATCGCATCGCATGCGATTTTTGGTTGTAAAATGAAAATATCGGGCGCCCAGATAATACACAAGTACCGCTTCAGGCACTGCAATGCTCAGGACATACTACCAGACCTGCAACAGAGAAACAAGACCACCACCACCTGAATCAGATCATCTCCAACCTGGCAGTACACAAGACATCCAAAGTACCATGTGGATTCACACTACAGCACTACATGGGAACAATCATTACCAGTCTAACTGTTTTAATAATCGCAGTACTACAATGACTGTAACTCACTGAATTTTACAAAAGCAATGTACAAATTCCACAATATCAAAAGGATTTATCTGTATATTATACAAGCGCACTCTGTAGGGACACATTTGCTATTAACAATGTAAAATATTACCTACATCAGTGGTTCCCAACCCTGGTCCTCAAGTACCCCCAACAGTGCACGTTTTGCGGGTAGCAGGAAAATAAACCTCTGTAATTCATTTTTGTGAACCCCAGGAAAGTTTTAGCATAAGGATACAACATTGATATACACTGTGCTTTAGATAACTTTATTATGCAAACATATCTCTGTGTATGTTTGTATATAGAAGAGTATTCTGTAGTATAAAGATATGACCAGTTCACGGCATGTCCCCACACCTTGACAAACCAGTGAAAGCCTTCAGTAAAAAACAAATGTATCCTTTACCAGAATTGAAGTCATCTCTTGAACCTCCTCTAGAGCCGAAACTATCGCTTCCTGAAAAACAAGGTAACAGCAGCATGAAATCCAATACCAAATATTCCAA
Organism: Crinia signifera; assembly: GCF_055691185.1. Taxonomy (NCBI): domain Eukaryota; kingdom Metazoa; phylum Chordata; class Amphibia; order Anura; family Myobatrachidae; genus Crinia; species Crinia signifera. The sequence continues at coordinate 242,526,047 of NC_139218.1, forward strand.
ATCTTCCAGGCTGAATTGGAAGACCAACCCCAATTCAGTTACCCACAAAGCATGCAAAGACCACATCTATTCTAAGCCAAAGTCACAATGACAGTCACTGCTCTTAGATCAGTTGTATCATGAATAGACTTTCAGCCACTGAAAACGATGTTAAACATAAAAATAAACACAAAAGAAAAGTTACTGCAGACCATTTCATCTCTAACTAGCATTGTTTAGTATCCCAAGACAACAGGTTACTATTTGAGCATGAAAACATGGGATGTAATAAAACCCAAAACTTACTGCTAACAGTAAGCCAGAAAAAAAATAAAAAAAAAAAATAGGTGTGTTAGATGTGACACACAGGGCCTTATTTTGTTGCAGGTGGTCATGATTGCCACATGCGGCTTCTGATAATTAGTGTTAAGTGCCCACTGACAAAAACATGTGTGTTGAGGTTTTTTTTTTTTTTTTTTACAATTACAGCATTCCTATTACAAGTTTCTTTATTTTATGTAATACAGAAAAGTTAATGTTACTAGACTATACTAAAATTAAGATAACACAATACAACTTTACACGCTCTAGGGCATTTTCCACAACCTTAAAAATATTTAGCTACTTGTGTATTATCACGGCGCCCACGATGTTCATTGTACTGCATCTCACTGCATCCCATGCAATATAGCGGTATGCGATTTTTAATTGTACAAGCAACCTGATGGGTGCTTACAATGTTAAAAGTACCCCCCATTGTCAACGCCATCCCGAAGCATGGCAAGCGCAGCAAGCCCGCGAGGGGCGGCGGTACGCATCCTCCGAACTTTTCATGTGAAGTAATCCGCGTCCGCTCGCCACGCTTCGGGCTCGATACACTATATAAAATCAACTCCACGCCGACATGGATAGTGGGGGTATGAAAAGGTCGGAGGACGCGTACTGATGCGCCGGCCACGCTTTGGGTTGGCGTTTATAGTGGGGTGGCGTTAACAATGGGGGGCCATTTAACATACAGTAGTAATTACCCATCAGGGTGGGTGTACAATAACAAATCAGGTCGGGGGGGGGGGGGGCATTTAACATAAGAATCAGGCATCTGGGTGCCTGTACAATTAAAAATCGGGTCCAATCGCATCGCATGCGATTTTTGGTTGTAAAATGAAAATATCGGGCGCCCAGATAATACACAAGTACCGCTTCAGGCACTGCAATGCTCAGGACATACTACCAGACCTGCAACAGAGAAACAAGACCACCACCACCTGAATCAGATCATCTCCAACCTGGCAGTACACAAGACATCCAAAGTACCACGTGGATTCACACTACAGCGCTACATGGGAACAATCATTACCAGTCTAACTGTTTCAATAATCGCAGTACTACAATGACTAACTCACTGAATTTTACAAAAGCAATGTACAAATTCCACAATATCAAAAGGATTTATCTGTATATTATACGAGCGCACTCTGTAGGGACACATTTGCTATTAACAATGTAAAATATTAACTACATCAGTGGTTCCCAACCCTGGTCCTCAAGTACCCCCAACAGTGCACGTTTTGCAGGTCTCCACACAATCAATCACAAGTGCTATACTTAGCTCCACCTGTGGATCTTTCAAATGTGCGTGAATAATGAGTGCACCTGCCGGGTGACCTGGAAAACGTGCACTGTTGGGGGTACTTGAGGACCAGGGTTGGGAACCACTGAACTACATCTAACCTATTCATTGGTAGAAAACAGGGATCATGACCCTTTAACTTAGTGGTGAACCACTTGAAGGTCGAGCTATGCCTGTTCATGTAACATTAACTTTAGTACTGTTAAATGAAAAACCTTTTGATGGCTGAATGGGGTTATCATGGGGAACTGGTTTAACACTAGTTAATGCTAGTCCTTTAGAAAGTATAGATATTGGGGTATCTGGTTGGAAAGTTTAATCTGGCCAACGGTCTGTATCACACTTCTAGAATAACAGTCATCATTGAATATCTTATGACAGAAGTAGCTCTGAAAAATATTAATTGTGACTTAACTTGCACTACAGTACCCAGCAGGATTTGGTTCTTTGTTTTAGTTACATTAAGGCTCCTCTCTGCTGCCTTCTAGAGCACTCGCAACACAGTAAACCATAGGGATCTTCATAGCCACTTTGCCATGGTGACCCGTGCTTTTAGAAGAGAGCCCTTGAACCTCGGGTGCCCCCATTCTAAAAGGAGCAGATACCAGGCTTTCAATGCTCTTTGACATTTGTTTTACCCTATATTTTTCCCTCAGACTAAAAACAGCACAGTGGCTTCCTTCTTTGGGGGGTGGGGTGGCGGACACAGCTATTGTTACAGCTACTGTGAAAGTCTTGCTGATAATAAGCCTGTGGGACAATGCACTGATATAAAGTGCATAGGGCTGGGAGTATGATGGACTTTAGGCCAATATATTGGGTGCTGTGTGGAATATGATCGTTTAGAGCAATTATATGTAGTTTCCCTTTAAGCTGCACTATTACATCTTTTTGACCAGATCACAAAAAGGTTTCACTTCATGGTGTCACTGTACGCATACTGTATTTCCCACTTTCTTTGTACTGTAGTGGTACACTACATTTTACAGTACTCCCTCTGCCAGACGGCAATACATAGTCACAAAGGACAGGCCTCTAGTTATCCCATATGGCTGTAATGTCTTGTGAATAGGCACTGGGCAAATACTATTTCCAGAGTAATATTTTATTTCCCCTGTAGTTGTAGTATAATCATGTCCAATTTGCCTGTGGCATAAGCTCTACGGTTTCAATTCTGAACACTGCAAAACAACTAACTGCCATGTGTTTGCTCAAAAGATAGGATAGAGAGAGATCATTTGAAAAAAAAAAAATATCTATCTATATATCTACCTAGAACCAACAGATCATTGCCTGTTGAATCTGTGTAAGGCACTCCATGGATACATGTATAAAAAAGGTAATAAATGTCCAACTTCAATTCTATTTAGTATGAAAGAACCTACTAGTGAGCAAATAAGTAAAAATCAGCCCGATCTCATAATTTTCAAGTAAACCAATTACCCTGCATTACAGCATGTAGATTCACAACTAGAACAGTACAAAAACCCTTTCATTAGTTAGCGCGTGTGGGTGGGGTGTATGTAGCGTAACTGTCATACTAATATTACTGTTCTTTGCAAGAGCGAAGAAGAGGTTTAAGAAATCTTGAGCCTTGATGAATTAAGATAATGCAACGTAGCAGGAAAATAAACCTCTGTAATTCATTTTTGTGAACCCCAGGAAAGTTTTAGCATAAGGATACAACATTGATATACACTGTGCTTTAGATAACTTTATTATGCAAACATATCTCTGTGTATGTTTGTATATAGAGGAGTAATCTGTAGTATAAAGATATGACCAGGGGCGTGGCTTGGCCGGACTTCTGAACAGACGTGAGCGCTGTGGGCTCCGCTGTAATCCTGCTCTAATATCCTGAACCAGGGAGTGTGGACCTACTGCCCCTCTCCACCTACCCTCCGGAGCTTCCTCTGCCTCTCCCGTGCCACCCGCGGCTCCCCTGTTTGGTCCGAACACGCTGTGTGGGCTGCCTGGGCGTGCACTGTATAGTGCTGCGGGCGCCATCTTAGATGCTCCCTCTTCCTGGCAGCTCCGCTTACAGCCCTGTCTGGTGACTGGGGTGCCGTGTCGGGGAGTCTGATTGCAGTGGTTAACCTCAGTGTCCGGTGGCTTGGAGGCTGTGGTGAGGTGAGCGCTGCTCGTGTCTTGCTCTGCCATTAAGGTGAGGTGCAGGGTCAGTGCCGGCCGCCATCTTGGGCCTCTGTGCTGGGTGAGGTGCTGCCGACTTGACGCTGTCTTCAGCCTGTTACTGTGCAAACTGCAACCTGCCTTCTTTTCACTGTGAGTGCCCTGTATATGCTGGAGTTCTCTTCTATTGAGCCTGTTGCTGATGTGCCACTGCCTACAAAGTGACTGTATTTAAGTGAGGACATTATATTACATTATACTCCCTGCACGTGTTTGAATTCTCGATCCTCCGGCACTCCTGGGTCAAGAACTCCTGCAGCCCTGTATAGCAAATGTCTGGTAACCCCTGGTGAGTGCTGGAGCCCTAATACCGCTGGTCCCTTGCTGAACTACTAGAATCCTGCTCTGGCGCCTCTTTACCGGGCACCGCGCATGTTGGGGTGATTAGTGATGGTGGCTCTCTGTTGTTGAGCGGTGAAAACGGGAAGCGGGCTCTTCTGGGACGTGCTGCCGTGGTCCGCGCAGAGGGTGCAGGCACCATCTTGCATGCGTGCGCCCTGGACTGGGGCGCTCATATTCACCTGTTGGTACTTGTTGTAACTACCAGTTTCTGCCCTATACTGGCACTCCAGATTCCCCATCAATCGCCTGCTGCTCCTTATGCTGATGGTGGTGTACTAGCCGCCACCGACCTACTTTGTGCCAAATATACCGCTAATACTCTGCCTCACCTATTCTCCCATATATGACAATGGAATCTCAGGTACATCTTCTCCTGCGTGCGATATACGCTTCATCTACCAGACTACTTCTACGTTTAGATGAGATTCGGGAGGGAACCCTATCCTCTACCAGTAATCCTGGACAATGTGATGCAGTTGATGAGGGAGATGCATCTATGCCTAGTGATATGATGGCCCCATCTGTTTCTCTGCCAGATTCTGTTCCGGATGGGTATGCCCTTGCTGACTTTTCTCAAATTAAGAATATTTGCTACAATACACCAGCAAGCATTGATTGTGTCGTTACTTCTCCTCAATCTCCTTTTTTGCTATTAATGGCCGTGATGGGATCCTGGATATGCTGCCTGGATTATCCAGGAGGAGCTGGGACTAAACACCCTACTTTAATTTCTCCTATAACACATGGTCTTGAGGACTGGCCAGACTGACGATGTAATCTATATTGTCTCCTGAGATATCTCTTCCAATGTTCCTACCTATTTTCCTTTAGTAATAATATTACCTTTTCTTAAGTTACACTGTTTTTACATATATCCTGTTTTTGCTCCAGTCATAGGTATTTTCAATGCATATTCTGTGATTTCATATCATACATTCTGTAAGACGAATGCACTGCTATTGAATATGATGGTGGAGGAGTTTTGCACTTTGGTCCATATACACATAAGGTCCAAGTCCACTACCCCTGTCATATCCTGATTATAATATCCAGTAACTAGAGAGGGGGGGGGGGTCGGCTAGATTAGTAGAATTTAGAATAGAGGGGCTGGGGTTTGGGATCCAAGTACGCCTGTATGTGCAACAAGCTTTTCTCCCAGCATAAGGTTTTCCTTTTCTATTATCTGTTTTTAGTGGGTATTATGTTGACAGACATTTTAATGTGACACACTATCTTGCATATATGTGCATTATATATCTGCTCTTTTCTATGGCCCAAATGGCGCCTTTGGGTCTGGGAAGATTACATATCTTGTAATGTAACACTTTTGCCTGAAACGTTCACATTCATTATATTTATATTTCCGTATAATATTTTACTGTCAATAATATTCTGATTATTTCTCACTGTATAAATTCCCTATATCTGTTGTCTTATGTGAGGTGAATTTGGTGTTCGTGTCGGATACACTCCTTGTTTATTTAGGGAGTTTTGTTTCTTATATCACAAAATTTCAATAAAAAGTATTGAATTAAAAAAAAAAAAAAAAAAAAAGATATGACCAGTTCACAGCATGTCCCCACACCTTGACAAACCAGTGAAAGCCTTCAGTAAAAAAAAATGTATCCTTTACCAGAATTGAAGTCATCTCTTGAACCTCCTCTAGAGCCGAAACTATCGCTTCCTGAAAAACAAGGTAACAGCAGCATGAAATCCAATACCAAATATTCAAGGCTGAAATAGAAGACCAACCCCAATTCCATCAGTTACCCACTAAGCATGCAAAGACCACATCTACTCTCAAGGACAGTCACCGCTCTCGTGTCAGAATGAATCGGGACTAGGACTTCACCCTGAAGCTACAGTGACAATTATGTAGACCACCACCTACATGCTCGGTTCACCTTAACTAGCAACATTTATTAACATAAGACCAAATTGATTCTAAGAACTAAAAAATAGTTGTAATAAGGGGATGATTCAATTCACTCGGAAAGTCTGGGAGTACGGTAGATCTGGTCCCAAGTTTTGTTTGCAGCCCCATAGCGCTACCTTCAAAAACAATCTGAGTGTGGTGCAAGATAGGGGTGGGTGTGAAATAAGGTGCCATTGCAAGAATTTCCACACCTTTGGAATGGCAATCTGCATTTTCATGGGGGGGGGGGGGGGGGTTATTAATTCTATTGCTTAAAGTAGGTTTCAATCTCCTACGGACCATAAGAAATCTGGATATGTAAGAGTTTTATTTTTTAAATAATGATAAAATTTTTAAAGAACACTTCGACACAGACTGTGTGTGTACAATATGTATATGGTATAAAGCTTTTATAAAATACGTATTCTTTATCTGCATGATTTATCAATCCAAATGCATATTAAAAAAAAGAAATAAGATATAGAAGGAAGAGAGAACATTGCGGGTAGAAACAACCAGCTGCAGTCCAGAAATAGATGATAAAAAAGAAGGAACGTTTCAGCTTGCACCACATACGAAGTATGCAAAACCAAAATATAAGGAAACCTATGCGGTTGGACTTTCTACTGAACAGAAGGTAGCCAATGGTTAAGAGTGCATAAGGAGTATTTACAGAAGAATATAGTTCTGTGCAAAAAAACAAACTATAGAATCAATTCATAGAAGCTTAAAAGTGAAAGGATAGCACTAAGTTGTAGCTTGCAAAAACAAAATCACCTCTGTCATCCGCCCCGCCTTTCCTGAAACCAAAGCCACCTTTATTATCTTGTTTTCTGCCCTCCGCTATATCGACTCGCAGCGAACGGTCATTTAAAAGCTATTAGGGGGAAAGGAAAACATAACAAGTTACGGAATGTTAGCATTAGAGCAACCATTAGCATAAGAAGTAAAGGAAGAGAAACTTACTGCACCATCATACGTCAAGGCTTCTTTAAGGGACTCTATGTCATCAAATTCTACATAACAAAACCCTGTAAACACAACAAAAAATAAAAAGAATGTAAAATACAACCCAAAATATGTTATTTCATGGCCTTGTGTGAAATATTTTGCATAACATGGTTTCCCTAAGCTGTACTGGATGACCTCACATTATGCAAGCCCATAAACACAACAATGAGAATACAGGTTGAGTATCCCGTATCCAAAATGCTCGGGACCAGGAGAATTTTGGATAACGGATTATTCCGTATTTCGGAATATTTTAATATTTCAATGATGTATTTTGAAGTATCTTGCATGTATGCTGTATAAACACATAATATACACACAAATATATTTTATTACCACATAAAATACACACAAACATATTTTAATTGTTCAAAAAACAAGGTTTCAAAACGTGAAACAAAATGTGTGTACTATCTCAGCACTGAATTTGAATGCCAAGCAATCATTGTCTTGCACATATATAGTGCCAGTTACATATCATGTCCCCAGTGAGTTTTTAGCAAAAAAAAAAAAATTTTTCACTTTCTGGAATGTCCGTATTTCGGAATAATTCGGATAACGGATATTCGGATACGGGATACTCGACCTGTATAGGATTTCGACTTGGTCATTAGAAAAGTAAATGGCAAAGGGATACTTCTCAGAGAGGCAGCTTTTGCAAGTGAAACATTTTGGCTCCATTTTCAATTTTCCTTCCAGTTTGTGGACAAAAGGAGCAGTGTTGAGATTACTTACCTTTAACAGCCTCTAACTGGGAGCCTGCTCAACTAAAAACGAATTTTGCTTAAGTCTAAGCTATATACTGTAAAACTCACTCCACACATTACGACACCATGGTATTACTCCCTTTTGTTTTGAATTTGTACCACTTTTTTTGCAAAAAAAAATAGGATTTTAATACCTACCGGTAAATCCTTTTCTCGAAGTTCTTATGGGATACAGGGAGTCGTTCATAACGATGGGGAAAAGAGCTTATCCGAAGGAGACAGGCACATATAAAAATTTATACAGGGTGTACTGGCTCCTCCCCTCTGCTCCCCTCCCTCTAGCTTCAGTTAAGTGAACTGTGCCGAAGGAGAAGAACAATATGAGAGGAATATGTGTATATTTACCGTGGTGAGATTCATCCAGCACACCCAACATTCAACATAACAGACCACATTAGCAACCCCATAACCTGGGAAGTCTAAGGGCCTAAGAACATGTCAACATGACAACTATTTTGAACTGTGTTCCAACTGGAACAATGCATAGAATAATCACCTAAGTGACCATGTACACTCGTGGACCTTTAAGGTACACTATGTAAGATTAAGTTACCTAGGTAACCTACACCCTATGTCCGCCAGGAACAAGAAGGGTAGCAGAAGGACCCAGAATTGGTCCATATCTCACAAAGTGAGCAAGGCAAACCTCCGCACAGAGGCGGGTGCCCTGTATCCCATAAGAACTTCGAGAAAAGGATTTACCGGTAGGTATTAAAATCCTATTTTCTCTATCATTCTTATGGGATACAGGGAGTCGTTCATAACGATGGGGATATACCAAAGATATCAGAACGGGCGGGATTGTGCGGAACCTATTGCCGCAGCACCGCTTGCCCAAACTGAGTATCCTCAGTGGCCAGAGCATCAAACTTATAAAATTTGACAAAAGTGTGTTGGCCAGACCATGTGGCTGCTCTACACAATTGTAAGGCCGAAACTCCTCGGGCAGCCGCCCAGGATGTCCCCACAGAACGAGTAGAGTGAGCTTTCACCCCAACAGGCATAGGCAGCTTTGCTACCGCATAAGCCTGTTTAATGGTTGCACATATCCATCGTGCAATAGACTGCTTGGAAGCAGGACGTCCAATCTTTTGGGCATCATAAAGGACGAAAAGTCCATCAGTTTTTCGAATCCTTGCTGTTCTCCTGATGTAGACACGGAGAATCCTTACTACGTCCAAGGACGTCGGCACCTCAGAATGAGGCCCACCAGCAGGGACCACAATTGGCTGGTTCACATGGAACGCAGACACCACTTTGGGCAGAAAACGCGGGTTAGTACGTAATTCTGCCCTGTCCTCAAAGAATATCAAATAAGGACTCTTGCAAGTCAACGCCCCTAGCTCCGAGACCCTCCTAGCCGAAGCTAGGGCCAGTAAGACCACTGTCTTCCAGGTTAAATATTTTAGGTCAATTTCCTCCAAGGGCTCAAACCAGGAGGATTTAAGGAACTTCAGCACAACATCCAAGTCCCACGGTGGAGTAGGGGCCACAAAAGGAGGTTGTATGTGCAAAACTCCTTGCAGAAATGTCTGCACTTCAGGAATATTAGCCAGTTTCCTCTGGAAGAAAACTGATAACGCAGATACCTGCACCTTCAAAGAGCCTAGGCGTAGGCCGAGATCCAGACCAGCTTGAAGAAAGCTAAGAAATCTTTCAAGTCTGAACTCAGATGGAGAAAACTTTCCCTGTTCGCACCAACCCACATATCTTTTCCAGATATGGTGGTAATGTGCAGCTGTTACCGGTTTCCTTGCACTTGTCATAGTTCTGATGACCGAAGTGTGAAACCCCTTCTGAGTCAGGATCTGCCGTTCAACTTCCAGGCCGTCAAACGCAGCTGTTCCAAGGCCTGGAAGACGCACGGTCCTTGCATGAGTAGATCTCTTTGCAGGGGTAGGCGCCACGAGTCCCTTTGCAGACTTAGAAGTTCCGGGTACCACGTTCTTCGTGGCCAGTCTGGGGCCACCAGAATAACCTCGGTTCCTTCTCTTCTTATCTTCCTTAGCACCCGAGCCACTAGGGGAATCGGTGGGAAGACATAGACCAGGCTGTTGAACGTCCACGGTATGGAGAGGGCGTCCACTCCTTCTGCCTGAGGGTCTCTTGCCCTCGAGAAGTACCTGGATACTTTCCAGTTGTTTCTTGATGCCATCAAGTCTACCAGTGGGGTCCCCCACCGAGCCACCAGAGAATTGAATACCTGGTGGTGTAGACTCCATTCCCCGGGGTGGAGCTCGTGGCGACTGAGGAAGTCTGCTTCCCAGTTGTCCACCCCGGGTATGAAGATGGCCGAGAGCGCTTGGCAATGACTCTCTGCCCAGGACAGGATCTTCGATGCTTCCCTCATACAGGGCCTGCTCCTGGTCCCGCCCTGTCTGTTCAGGAATGCCACCGTGGTGGCGTTGTCTGATTGTATACGGACCGCCTGACCGCAGAGGAGAGGGCCCGCCTTCAGAAGTGCGTAATACACAGCACGTAACTCCAGGCTGTTGATATGGAGGCGTGTTTCCCATAGGGTCCACTTGCCCTGAAAGGACTGACCCATGGTCACTGCCCCCCATCCCGTGAGGCTTGCATCCGTGGTGACTAAGACCCAATCCTGGATGCCAATCCGACGCCCTGCCAGCAGGTTGGGCGTGTGGAGCCACCACTGTAGTGACAGTCTGGTCCGAGATGACAACGCAATGCGCCGGTGCATCTGATGGTGTGAACCGGACCACTTCGCTAGGAGATCGAGCTGGAAAATCCTGCTGTGAAACCTCCCGAATTGGAGAGCCTCGAAAGAGGCGACCATCTTTCCCAATAGGACAATGCACTGGTGTACTGTCACCTGGGGGGTCCTTAGCAAGTCTGTGACCAGCCGCTGGATGTCCAACACCTTGTCCTGTGGCAGGGACACTCTCATGAGAGCTGTGTCCATCACCATGCCCAGGAACTGGAGTCTCTGTGAAGGGATCAGAGAAGACTTTGCCAGATTCAGGAGCCAACCATGGCCCGACAGGGTCTGTATGGTAACTTGTAGAGCTGTCTGTAGTTCCTGTGGCGACCGCGCCTTTACCAATAGGTCGTCCAAGTATGGTATCACGCAGATACCCTTTTTTCTTAAAACCACCATCATCTCCGCCATCACCTTGGTGAATATGCGCGGGGCTGAGGACAAGCCGAATGGCAGTGCGCGAAACTGATAGTGCTCGTTTAACAGCGCAAACCTCAGGTATTTCTGATGAGGGGGCCATATTGGGATGTGAAGGTAGGCGTCCTTCACATCTAGGGACGCCAAGAACTCCCCCTCCTCCAGTGCCGCTATCACGGCCCGCAAGGACTCCATCTTGAATTTGGTTACTTTCAAGAAGGGATTCAGGGATTTTAAGTTCAGAATTGGGCGCACTGACCCGTCCGGTTTCGGAACTACAAATAGGTTCGAGTAATAACCCTGCCCCCTCTCTAGGGGAGGGACCCGGGTTATAACCTTGGCCTGCACCAGCTTTTGGATTGCTTGCTGCAACACCACTTGGTCCTCTGGGGACGTTGGGAGGCCTGATTTGAAGAACCTCTGAGGTGGCTGAACTGCAAACTCCAGCTTGTAGCCGTGCGTAATAAGAGCCTGTACCCAAGAATTGAGGCACGAGGCTTCCCAAACCTGGCCGAAGAACGCCAGTCTGGCTCCCACCTCTGCCGGAGCTAATGGTGGAGCCCCACCGTCATGCTGCGGGTTTTCCTGCAGCTGCCCCAGATGGCCGCTCTGCGGTGGCCGAAGCGGAAGGCTTCCTGAATTTACCACGGGAGCCTCTTGCAGCGTTTGAACCACCTCTTGCTTTAGGGCGGAATTTACTAGCCCGAAAGGACTGCTGCTGGGAGTGAGCCTGAAAAGGACGCTTTGGCGCCTGTGGAGTGGATGGCAGGAAAGTGGACTTTCCCGCCGTGGCTTTAGAGATTAATTCGTCTAAATCACTCCCAAATAACCTGCCACCTGTGAAGGGGAGGTTTTCTACACTCCTTTTGGAGTCAGCGTCAGCAGCCCACTGCCGGAGCCAGAGGGATCTGCGCCCAGACACTGCCATGGCTGAGTTACGGCCGTTAATGGCACCTAACTCCTTCTGCGCTTCACACAGAACTTTAGCAGTGTCCTGAATATGGTGTAATTTTTCAGACACCTGCGCAACTGTCATGTCGCCCAGAAGACCTTCCTGTATCTGGGAGGCCCACGTGTATATGGACTTGGCCATATAGCAACTAGCTAATACAGGACGCTGACACGCGCCACTAGCAGTAAAAATGGACTTCAAAGTGTTTTCAACCTTTCTGTCCGTGGTGTCTTTAAGTGAAGACGACCCTGGTACTGGGAGTACCATCTTTTTGGCTAAGCGAGACACAGAAGCATCAACCTCTGGTGGCTCCTCCCACACCTTACGTCCCTCAGGATCGAAGGGAAACGTGGACTTAAACTTTTTTGCCACTTTAAACCTCATTTCTGGGTTATTCCACGCTGACTTGAATGTACTTTCCAGGTCAGCCTGCTCAGGGAAAACTACCTGTTGCCTTTTCTGAGTAGCAAAGAAGGTATCACCTGCTGTGGATTCAGCTAAGGGAAGGTCCAACACCTCCCTGATTGCCATAATCAATGGCTCTGTGCCCCGCAGTAGTGACTGTGAAGCATCAGGCTCGTCATCACCTGCGTCTGCATCATCCATATCATCACCATCATCCCCATCATCAGCCCCGGAATCAGGGGTTTGAGAGGGGGTCTTTCTCTTACGAGTATCCCCAGGGGTGGGAGTAATTACATCCACTCTGGCAGTGAGGACAGCCAGCTCCCTTTGTACTCTCTGGGTCTGTGCTGCAGTAGCAGTTAACTGTGTAGTTACAGTCTCAAGCATGGTTTTTATACCTGTAGCCCAGGCTGGCTCCTGTGAGCTGTCCTGTGTGCTACTTTGCTGCCCAGTTAGTTGTGGGGGGACCCCAGTACTTTGAGGGGACATGCATGACTCACAAGTCACCTGTGATGAAGATGCTGGCACAAACTTATCACTGCACACCATACATGTAAGTTTCCTCACCATTGTGACAAACAAACAGTCTCCCCTCACACAGCGCGCACACACAGTGGATATGCAGTGTGAAATTAACCAGATAAATACTATGTGTAGCCTTATCTGATCTGTACAGCTTAACAAGCCAGTGGGGTGGTGTACAGAGGATAATGGAGGAGACCAATACACCTGATAACCTTAGCTCTCCGATTAGAAGAGCTGGTAATACAGTACAGTATCAATAACAGTACTTTACAGTGTAAGCAGGCAAGTGCACAAGTACACAAGCGCTGAAAACCTGAAGCTGTCTCTGCAAGCAGATTCCCTCTGATCCACACCGCTGAGGAGTGTCTGGAGCAGTATAATGGCGTTTCCAGCAGCCAGGGAAGAAGCAGGAAGCAGGTTTTGGCGCCCTCACAGAGCTGGTCTCACTCTGGGTAAGCTCCGCCCAGCGTAATGGCGCCGGAGCTTACCTGCGTTTTATACTGAGACTGACATTGGGGAATGTCCAAATCCTCTTTGGTAACTGCCCTGGACAAAACAGGAACTGTACCCTGTCTCAGTGTAGGCAGGGGGTTACGCGGTCCCTGTGCAGGGCACCGCCATACCGCCGCCATTTTGCCGCACAATAACCCGGGGACCCCACGGCGGGGGACCCCGGGGTAATACTCACCACAGACGTCTTCAGACTGGACTAGGGGTGTGCGGCGTGCCAGGGGTGTGCGCGCTGCAGCGCAATGCCCGCGGTAACATCACCCACTCAGGACGGTGGTCCTGTGGCAGGGACAGCTCGGTACCTTGAAGTGGCCAGCAGCTGAACCCTTCCCCTAGTCTCCCACGACGCAGGACTGCTGTTAAGTCCAAACAGCAGCCCCAAAATAATAAAGAAAATAAAACAGAAGAAAAACTCTCTGGAGCTCTTCCTGATGCGTGCTTCTCCTGAGGCACAGTTCTCAAACTGAAGCTAGAGGGAGGGGAGCAGAGGGGAGGAGCCAGTACACCCTGTATAAATTTTTATATGTGCCTGTCTCCTTCGGATAAGCTCTTTTCCCCATCGTTATGAACGACTCCCTGTATCCCATAAGAATGATAGAGAAATAATTGTTAAATATTCCAACTTTATTTAAGATTACAAAAAACAATCCTGTAATATTATTTGGATACATCAGTAGACAGTTGTGTAATCTACACATGGGGAGACAGATTAAAACCTTCACTCAGCAGTTACACTCCACGCAAGGAACAAAATTAAATATTTAACCATATACAAGGTTGTACGGATCTATGCAAGCGCAGTAGCGCTTGGTTTCAAACCTATCATAATTACCAGTGTGTGCATTTGCTTCAGTCTATTCTTTACGCAAGACATCTGCTGAAAAATGATCACTGAGCATACCCAGAAATTACATCTACATGCGATCAATACACTACTTCTACATAAACATCAATTACATCCATTCAGCAGCTATAGATCATGCAGAGGACTAAACAATATCCTGCATCAATCCCATTGAGTTAAAATAGATCTCTCTCTCTCTCTCTCCCGGCTTTAGTAAACCACAGTTACAGATGTGTCCTCTTGCGGCAGTCATGCCTGGTCGCCTGGGAATCTTCTAGCTTTTGGTTTGCAAAAAATGCATCTTAATCACAATACAAGGAGACTAGGGTGCACAAAGACTGCTGATTGATTGGATATATCACACAGTGCTACAACGTAGGAGACACAGCACACAAGGACCATATAAAATTATTCACCTTGTGCATCCTAGGCGCATTGTGTTGTGATTAAGCAGTGTACAGAACCTGAATGCTCACTCGCGACAGGCGTCTTGCTTTGCTTGGCATATTGAGGAGGGATACGGTCATTAGGTTGAACCCATTAGGGTCAACACGCTTTGGGTCGACAGGCCTTTCACACCTGAAATAAGTCAACATGGCTAAGGTTTACAGTCAAAATGTGGTTTTCATGTTTTTTTGTAGCCAACAGGCAGTATTTCATGGCCTACCATCCACTAAGGCAGGGCTGGGCAACACTGGCCCTCCAGATGTTGATGAACTACACATACCAGCATGCCTTGCATCAGTTTCAGCATGGCCACACAGCAAAACTAATGCAACGCATCCTGGGATGTGTAGTTCACTAACATCTGGAGGGCCGTGTTGCCCAGCCATGCACTAAGGGGAGGAGGGAGAATAGAATAGTGCCGTGCCCCAAGCATGGCAAGTGCAGCGAGTCATGCAAGGGGAACACTTTGAAAAAGACCATGTTGGCTAGATCCACATTTGGGACAAAAAATCCTGACCTTTTGACTGTTGACCTTTCAACCCTGTTGACCTATCTCAGGCCTGTCTACCCATTGAGGTTAGATATGGAAGTCTGTTTATGTCCTATATTTCCTCAGTGTAGAGGTCTGGAAACCAGTTTGACTTTTTGGGGTTTTCTTTCTCCACCTAACCCACATTTGGTAACCCAACCAAATCTCCAGGTACTATTCATTTTATATTGGAATCTATGTCTAATTAACTTTGTGGCAGATGTGGTTGAGGCAGGCACAAGGGCTAACCTTGAACTATTAATGAATGAAGGAATGAATGAATAAATGAATGAATTACATACATACATACGAACAGCGGCACTCCGGACAGGATACAAAAAAAACACTCAGTAGTCGTGGATGAATGCTACAGAGTCCGGAGTGCTGTAATTCCTAAGAAAATGTCTTTGCAGCAGATGATTTGCTGATGCTCAGAAGGCACCAAGCAAGTAAAGCATTAAGAGTTAATTTCAGTGCCAACATCTAAAAACAGAAGGATTAAATACATATATAATTTAAATATTATATGGTCAACAGAACAGCTATTTTTCTTTTGATTCAAATTTCAGTCAAAATATGAACTACCAGTTTGTATAGCGATTACAAAAGGAGCAACACATCTGTTTTGGAAGGCAGATAATTTAGTTAAGATTCCTTACATTTATGATGGAGTGGAAAACTTCGAACAAGCAATCAGTTATTCTTACCTTTAAACTTATCAGTCTCCTTGTCTCTGACTAGACGCACACTCCTCACATTCAGTTCTTTAAAGATGGCATCTATGTCTCCTTGTACAGTTTGGAACGGAAGATTACCCACATATGCAGTGAATGGTGGGTCTGTAGGAAGCTCTTTCTGTTTGCGTGGACCAGGGCCTCCTGCATCACCACGTCTGGGCCTGAGAGAAAAAAGCCATCTTTATTTGACAAGAATCTTTGCATGACTATAGTAGTGGCAAATTGAACTTGCTGTTGTAAAAGGTTTATGGCATTCAGTTTATGCACACACTTTTGCTGTACAGGTCAAGACCAGCAACATAATTCAGCCTTGTGCCATTTCTAGGTAACATGGCATATTTGGAACGGCAAATAATAATAAAAAAAAAAATTAAAGATGGACCATGAACATTTCCATTACATCAGAACATCGACCACCGGTACTTGCGCCAGGGGGGGGGGGGGGGGCGCGAACGCAATGAAATCCCTTGTGGGGTCACTGCACTCATGCTGCGGGCTCATCCCCTCAGTCAGGATCCCAAACAGTTTAAATATTTAAAAACAGTTGGTAATCCTCCAAACAAAATCTGGCAAGAGTTCACTGAATTAAAGCCAGGTATGCACTAGATGATAGATCACCAAATATATAATTCTGAACATTATCGGAAAGATATAGGCAATATCATGCAATGTGTTTACCTAAACTGGGCAACACCCCTCAACCCTCCCCCTCTAACATCATTAGCGAAGTCTGCTTGTCGGACCTGCTGCAGGGTCAATCAGAACACATCGCTATAGATGCCATGCTGTAGTATCTCCTTGGGCCGGGACACATCGCTCTAGTGCAGTGGTAGCCAACCCTAGCCCTCGAGAGCTACCAACAGTTCACATTTTCCAGACAACCTAGCTGCTGCACAGCTGCACTCATTAATAACTGACACATTTTAAAAAGATCCACAGATGGAGCTAATTAGCTCACTTGTGATTCTGTGAGTAGACCTGCAAAACATGCACTGTTGGTAGCTCTCGAGGACTAGGGTTGGCTACCACTGCTCTAGTGTGTACCCGGCTTTAGTCAGGAAACTAGCCTCATTTTTTTTGTTTCGCACAACTTTAATTTGCACATTTTGTCGTAATAATTTAAAAAGTACACTTAGACCCGTTTTTGGAAACTTTCCAAATACAGGGTCAAAGCCAGTGCAGCCTTCAGCCCTCCCCTCCGTGCAGCTCCCCCCCCCCCCTCGCGTGTCGACCGAGAGCATGTCGACGCCCCCCCCGCGCATGTCGACACCCCCGCGCATGTCGACGCCCCCCCACCCCACCCCGCGTGTCGGCGCCCCCCCCCCCCCCCCCCGTGTCGACTTACCCCGTGCCGGTACCTCCGTTGTGGACTGCAGCTCAGTATGCTCGGAAAGCACTTATGAAAAAAGTGTCTTCCAGAAAATGGCTGCCCCATAGGAAACCCTGTTTAAAAAAACTGTCTTCCGTATGGGGGGCAGCCATTTTCTGAAAGACACTTTTTTCATAAGTGCTTTCCGAGCATACTGAGCTGCAGTGCCGGGAACCACAACGGAGATACCGGCACGGGGTAAGTCGACACGGGGGGGGCGCCGACACGCGCGGGGGGGTCGACACGCGGGGGGGGCCGTCGACACGCGCGCGGGGGGCGTCGACACGCGCGCGGGGGGCGTCGACACGCGCGCGGGGGGGCGTCGACACGCGCGCGGGGGGCATCGACACGCGCGCGGGGGGCATCGACACGCGCGCGGGGGGCATCGACACGCGCGCGGGGGGCATCGACACGCGCGCGGGGGGGGGCTCCAGTGCTGTGAATACTTAATGAGCGCTCATTAAGTATTCACTGTGCTGAATTTAGGACCCAGCTCATTGGCTGGGTCCTAAATACCGTTTCTGAGCCGATTTTTGCGCTAAAATACCGGTTCAGAAACGGGTAGGACCCTGCATTTTAACCGGTTAGAAAAAACGGCATTTTCTAACCGGTTAAGTGGGACTGGACCTTTCAGACCGCACACATTACCGTTTTAAAACGGTAAAAAAACGGCAATTTACCGTTTTAAAAGTGCGGTCTGAAAGGGGCATTATAGTTTTACTTACACATTTCTATTCTTTAGTTGCCATGAGCTCAATCTTCTCCCCCCAGCTATACTAGTACTAGTTTTTTGGGGGGTACTCTATAGGGTCCTGGATAAAAATCCCTGATAAGGGGCTTGTTTTTACTATTACAAAATGTTAATTTCTTAGTAAAGAATGAGCTCTAATTGGATTGCGCGGAACAAACAACAATCAAACCACCACCGAGGCGAAGTCCAGTTTTCACTGCAGGCAATTGAATTAAGGGGTTTTAGTAAATGTTCTTAGGAATTCTGGTTTTTTAAGAATTGTTAGTTTTCAATAAAGCATCGGTCGTTTTTTAACTTTTCCTCTATTTCAGTGGTTCCCAAACATTTTTGAATGACTGTGACCTTTAGCATTAGAATATTTTCATGGTGCCCTTAGGCCAAGTCTTTCTTATGGAGAAATTTAGAATACAATAAATTAAGGAAAGTGTGTGTATACAGTATGTCATTCTTATGTTCATTTACTATATATGTGGTCCGAGACCAGATTTGTTTATGTTTGTCCACATTTTTGATTGGAAGCCACAAGCACTTGTTTCCTGATCACACTGACCATAAATAATTTGAATTGGTGCTGGACCACCAACGTAAGGCACCCCAGGGTGCCAGGGAACACAGTCTGGGAACCACTGCTCTATTTGTGTTAACATATTTTGTTTAAACTCCTCCCAGGTGGTTGAAGAGTGACAAGTATAAAATAATCACAGTGCAGAGTAGCCTTGCAAAACAGTCTGCCTGGCATTTACACATTTTGAGCAACATTACTAGGGAGTACGATTATGTGTGACATCTTAAAGTTAATATTTAAATATCTATTTATTTTTGGAATGTATTTAAACACTGGGGTATAGTGGGGCTCAGCCAAGTCTGAGCCAAACAGCAAGACCCAGATCTCCATTGGAATGGTCACATAGCACAACACAACCTATATATAATATTTAAGGCAGGGCTGACCCAGGTTCAGTGTTTTTTAAGGGGTAGATGGGGAGTGCTGTCCCCGGGTGCTGGGAGGAGGGGGGTCCCTGCTGCTGCTGAGGGGAGGGGGGTACCTGTCAGCCTGCGGTCGGAGCTCAGCGGAGGGGATGATGTGCGCCGCTGCTGTGAAGTTCCTGCGGCGAATGTACAGTCAGTGGCGGGGGTCCCTCTGGCGCATGGGAACTAGTACTAGTTCCTATGCGCTGAAGGGACTGCCGACACTGACTATCCATTCGCCGCAGGGACCGGCTGCCGGGGGTGGTACAGCAGTGGCGCACATCATCCCCTCCGCTGAGCTCTGACCGCAGGCTGACAGGACAGGTACCCCCCCCTCCCCTCAGCAGCCGCAGGGACCCCCCTCCTCCCGCAGCAGCTGAGCACATCTTCCCCAGCGCTACACTCTGTGGACCCGCTGCGGGTGCCTGCACCCGCAGCGGGACCATTTACACCGCCATTTACACGGGTCCTATCCGGGTTCTACCCAGGTCAGGACCTGGGTAGAGGACCCGTGTAAATGGACACGGATATACCACATTTACACTGCCGATGATCCGGGTCTGACCCGCAGCTGACCCGGATTTTTCGACGGTGTAAAAGGGGTATAATATTCAGAGACTCGGCATCTGCAGTTTTGCTGCACAGGAGGATTCTATCATACTTTCCAAGTAAAGCTTAGTAGTATCCTGTCCATAGTAAAAACGAGGCAAGCACAGCCACTAGCCATCAGCTACACACACATAGATATCAGTAATGCTGCTTTCAGACCGCATAACTGGCTTTGACCCTGTATTTTAAAACATTTCCAAAAACGGGTCTGCCAGGTAAAACCCCTTTCACACCGCATCTCTTAAACGGTATATTATATCCCTTTCAGACAGAAAAAAGACCCGGGAATTTCCCTGCTCTTGCCGTGTCAACCCGGGTTTTTCTTCTGTGTGAAAGGGTCAACATGGGTCTAAAATTCCAGGACTTCGACCCAGGTATTTACCTGGGTTTTTCCCGGGTCTGTATTCCAAAAACCCGGGTCGCCGGCTGTCTGAAAGAAAATGACCCAGGTTTTTGGGATTATTACACATTGTTAGGCATAGATTGGCTCTCCTGGTGGGGTGCTGGTTGATTGGTTGTGAGGATAGGCTTCTCTGATTGGCTGGGAGGGCATGGCAATGGAGCTGGCCTCTGAGGTCATTAGGGAGCTGAAAAAAGGATAGCATGGCCCACTGGTAGAAGCAAGAGGTAAGAGCTGCTGGCAGTTAGAGGGGAGGAGGATATCGGCAAACAGATGACTGGGACAGTCAAAGATGCCACAGTGTACTCAAACATTGCAAATATACTGACAGCCATGTGAGGTAACATGTACCATCCAGTATATAAAAACAATAAAACTTGTTTACAACATATCCTTGTGTCATGCCATGGTTAATGCAATGCAGTGAGCAGTCACCACCCACTTTTGATGACCTCATCTCTGTGCGCCTTTAAAACTGTCCTATTCTTATGACACACAGTTTTGCAGGAAAAATCCGGCTTCTGTGTGAAAGGGGTCGACACGGGAAATACCTGGGTTTTTGCTCCTGTGTGAAAGGGGGTCAAGCACCTTGCTGCCTAGTTCTACCCGGGTTTTTGTATCCGGGAAATACCTGGGTTTTTGTGATTTTTCTGTCTCAAAGGGTAAGTATTACCGTTTAAGTGCCGTTTTTGGACACTTGCAGATCTGTTTTTGGAAACTTTCCAAATACCGGGTCAAAGCCAGTGCAGTCTGCAGCGCGGTCGTCAGTCTCCTTGTACAGTTTGGTGCCAAAATACCGGGTCTGAAACGGGTAGGACCCTCCATTTTAATAGTTTTACAAAAACGGGCTTTTGTAAAACCGTAAAGTGGTCCTGCACCTTTCAGACCGCACAGATTACAGTTTTAAAACGGTTAAAAATCGGCAAAATGATGTTTAAGTGCGGTCTGAAAGGGGCATAAGTGAGTGAACGAGAGTAGAAAAAAAAGCGCTGAGGCTGGTCTTTGTGGATCTGAATACAGACTCGACAGACCCAATACCACCACCCAGAGAATGAAAGCTTACTGTTGTACATTTTAGTCCATGAGGGAAGCCCACCAAGAATGTTTTGCTGGAGAGAGACCACAGTAATCACCTACAGTAGGGCTGGTACGAATGGCCATATCCAGCATGACACAAGTAACCATCCATTAGAGATGCTGAATCTACTACCTCAGTGCAGACCACAACTGTAATTACTTTGTAACAGTGCAGTTCCGTGACTGCGCTGGTGGCACGAGTTTACCAGTTGATACATTAAGGAACAGTGAAAGTGCCCTTAATAATGGCAGTGCCCTCAGAGGAAGCGCCATAGTAGCAGGTCCATAGCCCTTATATATCCTTCAGCAGTTGAAAAAATGCTGGCTGGACATGCAGTCAAGTAAACAAAATGGCACTTGTGTATTATAGCGGCACCCATCGCATCGTATACCATAAGGCATACGATGCGATATCGCGCAATGTTGTACAATGGCATACAATTAAAATTGTATGACATTGTATATAGCATAGAATGCCATACAATGCGATGCCATAAATTGTATAAGCACCCTAATGGGTGCTTACAATGTTAAATGCACCCCCACTATAAACGTGAACCCGAAGCGTGGCGGTACGCGTCCTATGACCTTTTCATACCCCCACTATCCACGTCGGCG
The DNA here is from genome assembly GCF_055691185.1 of Crinia signifera. NCBI lineage: Eukaryota > Metazoa > Chordata > Amphibia > Anura > Myobatrachidae > Crinia > Crinia signifera. The sequence goes on from NC_139218.1 coordinate 242,547,759, forward strand.
TGGAGTTCATTTTATATAGTGTGGCGAGCGCAGCGAGCCTGAAGCGTGGCGAGCGCAGAGAGCCCCGCGAGGGGACGCGCATAACTTGACAGGTATACGCGTGCGCTCGCCACGCTTCGGGCTCTGTGGCTCGCCACACTATATAAAATCAACTCCACGCCGACGTGGATAGTGGGGGGTATGAAAAGGTCGTAGGACGCGTACCGCTGTGCTCGCCACACTTCGGGTTCACGTTTATAGTGGGGGGTGGCGTGGGGGTGCATTTTACATTGTAAGCACCCATTAGGGTGCTTAAAATCACCCATTAGGGTGCTTGTACAATTTTTAATCGAATAGTCGTGTAAAATCGCGTTGCATCGTATGCCATTGGTTGTATGGCATATGATGCGATAAAAACATCGCACGACCAACATTGGGGAGGCTGCTATAATACACAAGTACCAACAAAAATAAATTAAGAGTGGGGCCTATAACCCAAATTTCAAGTAATCCACCTTAAATTACAAAAATACAGAATGTTTAAAATGATAAAAAGCTGAAATATGCTTGGTTAATAACAAATTAGCACAGAGGGGCGATTACATCTTTGGAGCAATTCCAATTGGGCACTTCTGATGTGCCCAAAAACAATGCACTTTGTTTTTGTCTAGTTTAAAATTTATTTACGCAGCTCTGTCCGCAATGCAAAATCCCATTTGGGACACTTGTACACATTTCTGCCAGCCACCTCAGGGGTCTGCAAGCAGCAATGTCAGAAATCCATGCATTCGCACCCAAATTGCAAAGCAATTGAATCACAGCCAGTGGGTGCCCTCTAGTGGATGGACCCTTTCTGGTTTGCCTTGAATGTAAGAGTGCAATGAATGCAATAGTGTCAAGACATTTTTTATTCAAACGGCCAACCAGTAACAAAATTAAACCAGGATCTAATTTCCAGATTGCGCAATGACATACACACTAGGGGCAGTATTCAATGAAAAAAATTCTCTGTGCATGGCGAGAGATTTTTTCTCTCGTCATGCACTCTCCCTGTTTCGGAGCCTCCTGCTCCCACTATAAAATGTATTTAAGACTCGCCGCCACTCGCGGCGAGTCTTAACCCCTGCAGCGGACAAGCGTCCGCGGCAGGGAGCTTTCAGGGAGCCGGGGGACGGAAGCAGCCAGAGAGATTAAAAAGTCTCCCTGGCTGCTCCAGAGGAATGTGGAGGGGAGGAGGGCTCCCTGGGACCCAGGCAGCACAGGCTGCCCCTTCCCTATAGCCAGCGGGGGACCCAGTATTCACTGCACCCGATCGTGCATATTAATGATCGGGTGCAGTGAATATATGAATATCTAATGAGCGGCTCGAGCGCTCCGGCCCCCTGCTGGCTGCACTGTAAAAAAAAAAAAAAAAATATTTAAAAAATATATATTTTTTTTTGCAATATATGTTTATTGGTTTTAGAAATTGTTACAAAATTATAGCATCCAATGGCAATGTAATCAAGCCAGAAAGTACAGATCACATGTTATAAGGACAAGATAATAAAATATTATATCCTGACAGATCGACTTGAATAATTTGAATTGTACACATATCGCGCCTCTGGAGCACATAACACATAAAAAAGCTGAAAAGATAATAGACAGAAAGAAGGGGGGGGATAGTGGTGAGGGAAGGAAGATAGGGGGGGGGGTGCGGCTGGGGTCCACAAAAGTTTTTTAGACTGCCAATTAGTTATTGGCTAGGAAGACCTGTGAAGACTTAAACTCCATCCACGGGAACCATATTGCTGTAAACTCCTGGGTACGTTCAGGGGGCACTCTCATGTCCTCCATGGTCATATACAAATCTATACGAGTAAACCATTCTTTAATCGTGGGAGGGGATGTGGAACGCCAGCGTACTGGTATGACCGCTTTTGCGGCACCATTCAAAAATTTCAGTAGGGATTTTTAAAAAATATATATATTTTTTTAATTAAATATATATTATATATTCATGTGCTATAAGCACATGAATAAAAATAACATGCCCCTTCACAGAAAAAAAACCTGATTTTTTTACACCAAAAAAAAAAAAACTTTTAGTTTAAAAGTTCACATTCCAGCTCTCCATCAAAAGATGGAGAATTTCTACACGGAGAGAGACGGCGAAAATCACTTAGAAAGACGGCGAATATTTCACATTGAATAGGGTGGTTCACTTTTGGAGAGCAAAATGCTCCGTCCAAGGCGAAAAAAGCAAAAATTCTCCATAAAACACGGAGAATTTCTCTCATTGAATACTGCCCTAGGACTTAAAAGAAATGGAACCCCCCAAACATCCCCCTCACATAACAAATAAAATGCAAAACCCAGAAAATATTTTGCAGGCCAAATCATAAGTCTGAATTGACTATTCTCTGCAAAAAAAAAAAAATTCTGTGCATTTGCATTTCACAAGGAATGTTCTGACTGGGCAATTACATAAGCTGTCCAACAACTTAATGCTCAAATGCTTAAACTAGTTAGTTAGTGATGACGTGGGGGCAGAATTCATATTTTTAGGTTGCAGGAAGGGATCTCAGTGATACAGGTCAAAGTTAATCACCATTTTAATTTATTCAAAATTAAGCTTTAAGTTTTTTTCCCTGAATCATCTCAACCAGCTCTATTGCATCTGTGACCAACTCTTCCCATACAAGAATCAACCAATGAAGAACGTTTTTCTAATCTGGCTCTCACCTTGCCCAAAGCCCGGGAAGATGCTCATACAGCAGGAGTCACATGGTTCTGCCAGTTCCGTATGACAAAGCGCAAATTAATGCAGTTCTGCACCTAAAAAATGGTTGTCAGAACGTTACTTCTAGGAGTAACTTTTTGAAAAAATACGCTGCACATTACCCACTGAAAATACAACCCAATGTTGGCTTCAGAGTCACTGAAACAACGGTTATGTACACTATTTCCATCAGCAGATACAAATGAACAACTATATCTAATATAAAATATATATATTCGTATTATTGAAAGACATGTTTCAGTGTCTGCCCACCACTTGCAGACACTGACACCCTGACACTCTAACCCAGCGGTTCTCAAACTGTGGGTTCTGACCCCAAAGTTGGTCCCGGCCTTCTCAGCATGCGACTCCATGCTGCTGACCATCAGGCTGATGACTTTTCTAATCTCAGTCAGTGATTCATGGAGTCTGAAATATCTGTTGAATTGTCGGTTACTTCAGGCTCCTCCCATCATTTTATGACTCCACAATGCTGCCATGCATGTGATGTGATGACCTTCTGCAGTAACTTGCTGGGGTCCTGTAATGATTTTTATTGTCTGGTGGGGTCCCAGAGAGAAATAGTTTGAGGACCCCTGCTCTAAACTAATTAAGGAGACAGATCTACATCATGCATTTGTTGGCGAGGTGTGCTCTGCACCTGTCTTCTGAGTAGCAGCATCAGCCCGATGGCTTTGTCCCCTTGCGCTCCCCGTCCTGCTGGTGGCTGGCCTCAGTCCCCGCGCGCTGTGCCATGAGTGTCAACATGCCCTCTATGTGTCTGTCAGAGTGTGTGTCCCGCACTGTGCAGCCCCAATGAGACAGACGCCTTTAGTAAGAGCGCATCCTGAGTCCCACTGTCTACCCCACCGGAAAGAGGGAGCCGTCAGTTACCGCAAGAGAGCTCCCCTGCACGCAGTGCTGACAGCGCTAGCCCCACTGTCATCACAGACCAAGACAAGCAAGTCTGCATGGCTGTGCAGATTTCTACTGCCACAGAGAGACCTCCATACTGCCAATCCAGGTACAGGAATGGTAAGTACCTGCACCATACACTGTGTACACCTGTCTGTTATATACACTACTATATTGCATACCTGCAAGCTAACCCTCTTACAACATCGCAAGCACCGCTATATATTCTGCCAACACGCGACTGGCTCAGTCATGAGCCTATCGGAGCTCACGGTCCTGCAGCTTATCAGGAGCAGCAGTGGTGGCTCCTGATTGGCTCGCAAGCCTGCACAAGTTTTAAAATAGCTGCTGACCTGCCGTGTGGGTTGTGGACCACACTGCCTGGCTCCCTCTTACTGCGCCTTCCCTCTCACCATGCCAGAGCTTCCTTACTCTGGTGCGGTGTCTCCAATTTCACCTGGCAGGGGCTACAGCGTGGTGTCTCCCATCTAACCTGGCCGGGGCTTCCTTTCTCCGGAGCTTTGATGAGGAGAGGGAGAAGTAATCCCCTCCCCCCCTGCAAAGAGCCTGCAACCACTGGCAAAGAGCATGGAACCTTTAGCAACGAGCATGTAAGTAAGCGGCACTTATGTGGCATAACGTGTAATGGGCATTACGGAGTGTGGCATATGTAATGGGCATTATGGTGTGTGGTATAATATGTAACAGGTATTACGTGTGGCATAATGTGCAATGGGCATTACGGCATATAATGGGTGTGTGCTGTGTAGTAGGCATTACAGCAGGTATGTCCAAATTATGGCGCTCCAGCTGTTGTGAAACTACACATCCCAGCATAACTTGCCATAGTTTTAGCATTCCCTAATAGCAAAACTGCAGCAAGGCATGATGGAACTTGTAGTTTCACAACATCTGGAGGGCCATAGTTTGGACATGCCTGCATTAAAGTGTCTGTATTTTTATTGTTTACATTTTGTTTTTTATTGAAAGAAGATATATACAAATTGAAACACAGAGTGTCTGTATTTTTAGCATGTGTTTTGGTGGTGTGGGCTGAGAGACTTTTTTCAAACTGCAATGAGTGACAATAGGCGGTGCTAAATACTCCCCTCTGACAGTGCAGCGCCTCACTTTTTTTATTTTATTGTGAAGCCCCCCCACCCGGCTGGAAAAATTAAACACCTGCGCTCACGAACCACCAAGTACACCCATGCATGCATAAACTCAACCAATCGAGGTCAAACATGTCCGAGCTCCCAAATATCAGACTGTGTGAATGTGCCTGAACTCCATCGAGCATGTGAAAGGACACAAATGCCCAAATCCATGAGCGCCCACATTGACCTCAGCTCCTATCTGATGCATGCGGGACCACACATCAGATCAAAATCTGAGCAGAAGCACATGCACTGACACTTTTCATCCCAATCTGTCAGAATCGGATAAAAAGTGCCAAAATCGCACTAGTATATGAGCACCGTTAGATGCAATGTCAGCAGAGTCTCTGTGACCTGGCGTGCAACTACAGTAGATATGAGGATACACATGTAAATGAGAAGCTGCCAAAATCAGTGTCAAGACTAAACCCATAGATACAACTAGAAATAGGCATCCTGTGCAGAAATGCTTACACACTCACGACGCTCTCTAATGTGTGCAAGTATGGCTGCCACCCATTTCATGGAAGGTGTGGACAATTGTAAGGCTGATGAATTCAGACGCACTACTGATTGCCATTCTTGTGCGGATGCCTGATCTGGCTCCTCTGCAGCATGCTCATATCTGCTTTATTGGTTACAGAACATACTCATACCGTATGGCAGATGAATAGACAGGTGGAACCAGATTTCCATTGCCAGTGGATATTTGTCTCAATGCTATAATGAATATGCAAATAAATCTACCACATTTGTGTAATTGTCCCATTTATATTTCCATGGGTTTGTATTTTTAGGCCAATGGCTGTACGCAGCGGCACTCTTAATTGACTGGATACAGAAGAGGGGATTTCACTGTACTGTGCTCCAGAAAATAGTTTGACATGGGTTTTTTATTTTTACACAAAGTCTTTGGGGAGGTTCAATTGTTTTTACTCACAGCTCTCACTAGGTGGTGCCCGACAGAGCAATACAATTGTCTCTCCATTCAGGCGCAAGCACTATGGGTGTAAAATTTGTTCTTGCAGCCTCCTGAGGTGTTGAGAACACAGTTGCAAATACTCCTTTGTTTTGGGTATCTAACCAGGACTTTTTAGGGCATTATTTCTGCACCATGGCCTCATAGCTGAAGAATTCCTACATCATGGCCCTCACTCACTCCTCTCTCCCCCACCATGATCAGCATCAGCGGGGACACTTTGGCTTAGTATTTTCTTTTTTCTATAAAAATTGGCATAGAGTTTTTTTATTAACTAGTATATTAAAACGAAAAAATTTGCACAGCACATTTAATTTACAAAGTCTGTTGCGTATTTAGTTGGACTACTTGGCTCAATTTGAAGAAGAGGTGTATGTGGACATATCAGTACCTAATGCAGATTATATGGGACAGGCAAAAAAGGTAGTAGCCCTCCTCAGCACTACTACCAGCCAGGGCACATACCGTCTGTGCACTGATAACATCGTTGCAACGTTCTGCAGCCAGGGGTTATGTACGTTTACATACTGAACCCCCGGGGACATTACAGGTTATACGGCAGTGTAATCCGGGGCGGCACTGCATGCACACACTGATAAGCACAGCATGGCCCTGTGAGGCGCTGCTCCATGTGTGCCCCCGTCCAGGCAGCAGGTCATGTATGTGACAGGTTAGCATCACACGGACACAAGCCCGGTGATGCGGGACCGAGCAGCCCGCACATGCATACGCAGCAGCACGGGTAGGCGGGTACAGGATGGGACAACCTCGCTAGGCTGCAACTGCATGGCCGTACCGCTCCCCGGGCCCCTCTCCACTCCCCTACCACCTGGCGCCGCCTTCTGCCCCCTCTACCTCCCATATATCCTGTGCCCTCTGCTGTACGTCGCCCGGGCATGCCTCACCCTCTGCCGCCTCCGAAACTGCTGTAGGCCCGATCGTCGAAGGTTTCATAGTCCGCCATTGCTGCTGTCTCCTCTCCGCAGCCGAAGCGGCCAGGCTATTAGGACCCCGCAATATAGCACAGGCAGGGCTGCCCGCGGAGATGCCTGCATCCAATTCTCTCAGACTCTAACCATCACATGTGCTGCTGCTGCTGCTTCTCACCGATGAGAAAGCAGGGGGAGTGTGCTGCTAGCTGCAGAGACATGAGATGCTTGTTGGATGGGATATATCATGTAAAAAGGAGTACAATAACAACCCAGCTTAGTTTCCTATAATTTTCAATTAAATAGTTTCACTTCTAACATTGTTAGGGCTAATGAATAGTATCACCTTCTAGGCTTTGGAAAGTATAAGCTGATATGACTACCATTGATGGGGTCTGCCATCGGTGTTGGAGATAGTTTTCCACTGCAAATAGCCATTTATGGCAAGCCATCGATGGTTAGGCTATGCGCTGACAAAGTCATGCACATGGGTATAGTGAAGTCAGCAGTCCCATTCATTGGATGACAACTGATGCATCAAGCACTCACCATCGCCATAAGATCATTGATGGTCGTTAGCTATAAATTGTAATGGCCATCCCTACAACCCATTCTTATGGCCTGTACACATGGGTACAATCAGCATGAGATTTTGACTATATAGTCAAAATCGCTTGCAGATCGCACAGTTTTTTACCTTGCGATCCCGATGCATGCTCCTGTGATAGCACAAATCGAAACCCAGATAGACAGGGCTGCAATACTATATAGTGCAAATCGAATGTAGATAGCGTGAATTGTATGTAAATAGTACAGAGACAGCAAAGATTGCATAGCACTCCAATATCAAGGCGAATAGCAAGGGAATCTCACCGTACTCTAAACTCATTTGTCCATATTTTCTTTTTTTTTTTCAAATTATTTTTATTTAGGATTGAGCGTCATAATATTACAGTCAGTAAAATATAATCGTATTTGTACAACATAGATAAGTGATATCAAATTAGGTTACATTTACATATATTGTTATTTCTGTTCTTTCCTTTACTAAGTACACAGACGATAGTAGCGTGGATGAACACGGTCCACAGGCCTCCCTAGTCCCAGAATCCATCATTGGTCTGCTGGAAGATCTATGGGAGCATCCCCCAAGAGGTTTCTGGTTTCGTTCCATTGTGTGGATCTAAAACACCTATTGATCTGTATTTTAAGATCGTCTGATAGGGAATCAATAAAACCCTCCCATATTTGAAAGAAATTCTCTGTTTGTTCTTCTTTCTGGAGGGATGTCTCTATCCACTCGGAAAGATATAAAAGAGTTTAGCTCTAAATAATTGGATGGATGGAGGGTCCGCATGGATCCACTGATGTAAAATACATTTGCGGGCAACGGCTGAGATGATAAACATCATCTTTTTGCTGTTTGGTAATATCGGTGTATTGGGAGGAAATGCTCCCAATAAAGCCCACTCCGCTGTCAAAGGAAGGCTATTTAATAAATAGGTTACCGAGAATCCCTGAACCTGTTTCCAAAAGCGAAGTATGAGAGGACACTCCCACATGCAATGTTTAAATGTTGCCCCCGAGCTGCCACACTTCGGGCACGTGTCAGTCTCAGCGATGCCCATGGCGCAACGTCTATGTGGGGAGAGATAACCATTGTGGTATATGTTGTAGGTTACATAGTTACATAGTTACATAGTAGGTAAGGCTGAAAAAAGACTTGCGTCCATCTAGTTCAACCTGGTATAGATATCCATTGCTGATTTGGTAGGTTCTGGTATTTTACAGACAATTTATATTTCTTATTTGTACCCATGGATGTTTTTCTCCAGTAAATGTTTGTCCAACTTTGCCTTGAACGCATTTAATGAGCCAGCCGTTACCACCTCTCTGGGAAGAGAGTTCCAGAGTTTGACTGTTCTGACCATAAAGAAATTCTTTCTACTAGCTGAATGAAATCTTTTTTCTTCTAATCTATACTCATGCCCTCGCGTCCTAGATTCCTTTCTAGTAGAAAAGAGGGTGTGTGACAGTTCCTTATATTGGCCCTTGATATACTTGTACATATTGAGCATGTCCCCCCTTAAACGTCTCTTTTCTAATGTAAATAGTCCCAAATTGCTTAATCTCTCCCCGTAGCTTAAATTCTCCATTCCCCTAATAAGCTTTGTTGCTCGCCTTTGGACTTTTTCTAATTCTATGATGTCCTTTTTATAGTGTGGGGCCCAGAACTGTACTCCGTACTCTAGGTGAGGTCTCACCAATGCTTTATATAGTGGCATAATTACCCATGAGTCCCTAGTTTCCATTCCCCTCTTAATACATGCCAGAATTTTGTTGGCCTTTTTTGTAGCTACATTACAATGGGCACTACATCCTAGTTAGGGTGGCCAATCCCGGGATCGGGATCGGCGGGATCCCGGGATTTGGCCCCCAAAACACCGGGATTTCAATCCCGGGATTGGAGTTTCCAATCCCGGGATTTCGGGATTAGACTGCGCATGCACGCATGCTAATGCCGGGCAGAGTCTGAGCATCGCTCAGACGCTGCCCGACTTCTCCCGGCAGCACTGCGCAGCGTGAGATCAGAGGTCACGCTGCGCAGGAAGAGGTCGCGCCCGGCATTGTGATGCCGCACCGCCCGGCCAGCCAGCGCGCCTACCCACCCGCCCAGCCAGTGTGCCTATAGCCAGTGTGCCTACCCAGCCAGCCAGCGCATCCACCCGCCCACCCAGCCAGTACGCACCCAGCGTCATTGACGACCCGTCCCCCCACCAGGCAAACCCTCAAAATGTAAGTGATTGTGGGGCAGTCTTTTTATTAGGAAAGCCAATCCCGGGAATCCCGGGATTGAGCATTTTTCAATCCCGGGATTGAAAAAAATGCCCCGGGATTGGCTTCCCTAATCCTAGTTTGATGTCTATTTGGACTCCTAGATCCTTTTCAAGTATGGAATTACCCAGTTCCTCTCCACTAAGGTTGTAACTTGCACACTGGTTGTGTCTCCCAAGGGGCATAACCTTACATTTATCTACATTGAACCTCATCTTCCATTTTTTGCCCACTCATCTAGAATTGCAAGATCATTTTGAAGCATGGTGACATCTTCTGATGATTTGATGACTTTGCTAAGTTTTGTATCGTCCGCAAAGATGGATAACCCTATCCCAATATCGTTAATAAAAATGTTAAACAAAATGGGCCCCAAAACCGAACCCTGGGGCACTCCACTTAGTACCGGTATCATATCTGATACGGCACCATTCACAACCACTCTTTGTTTTCTATTACATAGCCAATTCCCTACCCATCTGCAAATATTTTCACCCAATCCTAGGTTCTCCATTTTATTAATCAATCTCTTGTGTGGGACAGTATCAAATGCTTTAGCGAAATCTAGGAAAATCACATCTACAGCATTTCCATTATCGAGGTTTTTGCTAACCTCTTCATAGAACCCTAGTAGATTAGTTTGGCATGAACGATTTTTCACGAACCCATGTTGGTTAGTACTGAGTAGACGGTGATGATCTAAATATTCCTGGATACCATCCCTTAAAAATCCTTCAAATAGTTTACCCACAATTGATGTTAAACTAACGGGTCTGTAATTAGCGGGATCTTTCTTTTTTCCTTTTTTTAATATTGGCACTACCTCTGCTATTCTCCAATCTTTTGGTACTATACCTGACGATAGTGACTTGCTAAAGATATAATGTAGGGGGGTAGCTAGTTCATCCCTTAATTCCATTAATACCCTCGGATGAATCCCATCTGGCCCTGGTGATTTATTTGTTTTGAGTTTGCTTAGCCTCAGTATTATTTCCTTCAGCGTGAAATCCACAATAAGATCTGGCTTATTTGTCCCGTTTGTGGTAAATGTTCGTTCCACAGTCTGCTCTCCCTTAGTAAATACTGATGAGAAGAACTCATTTAACAGTTTTGCTTTTCCCTTGTCCTCAGTAACACTTTTTCCACTAGTATCAGTTAGTGGGCCTATGTTTTCCATAATTAAACGTTTACTATTTATGTATTTAAAAAACTTCTTTGGGTTGGTTTTGCTTTCAGTGGCTATGCACTCTTCATATAATATTTTAGCTGCTTTGATTACCCCTTTACAAGTTTTATTTGATTCTTTGTATTTTGCGAACGCCTCCTCATTCAAGTTATTTTTATAGAATTTAAAGGCTCTGGTTTTATTGTTGATAGCTGACCTTACTTCTTTGTCCAACCATGGTGGCTTTTTTTTTGTTGAATTTACCTTTAGTTACTTTAGGAATGTATTCAATAGTTAGTGAATCAAGCATCTTTTTTAGAGTATCCCACATTTCCTCTGCATTTTTTCCCTCCATAACCGTTTCCCACCCAATTCCTGTTAGGGCTTCCCTGAATAATTCAAAGTTTGCTTTTCTGAAGTTTAGTATTTTTGCAGATCCTTTTTGATGTAATTTACTGAAGTTGATTTCCAGTGAAACCATATTGTGATCACTGTTCCCTAATTGTTCAATTACTTTTGTGTTTGAAACTAAGTCTGTGTTATTTGTTAAAACTAAGTCCAAGAGTGCCTCATCACGAGTTGGAGTTTCTACCGTTTGTGTAATAAACTGGTCTTTAAGTAAGCTTAAGAACCCATTGCTTCTTGCTGATTTACCTGTTTCGTTTTCCCAATCAATGTCAGGTAAATTAAAATCCCCCATAATTAATACCTGACCCTGATTTGATGCTTGTTTGATTTGGTTTAAAAGAAGAGACTCTTCCCTTTCGTTTATGTTTGGTGGTCTATAGCATACCCCTATTATAAATTTGTTTTTTGTTTTTTTATTATTGTTGGTTATCTCTGCCCACACTGTCTCCGAGTTGTCGTCTTCCAGGTCTGTGCTCATATTTTTCTCACATGATGTTAAGTTATTATTTACATATAGGCACACCCCCCGCCTCTTCTATTTTCCCTGTCTTTCCTGTAGAGTTTATATCCCTCCATGTTTAATGCCCAGTCATGCGACTCATTACACCATGTTTCTGTAATACCAATGATGTCGTAATCGTCCCTACTGATCACCGTTTCTAGCTCCCCGATTTTACTCACTAAGCTTCTTGCATTAGCCAGTAAGCATTTTAATTTATGTTTATTTTTAGATATGGCTCTAATATTGTGATTAGTTTCACCCCAGGACCCATTTGAATTCTTTACTAGCTTCCTCTTTCCCCTCTCCCCTTCAATAGACTCTCTACAGGCCTCCCCACCATGCACACTGCCTGCCCTCTTTATAGTTCTAGGTCATTTCCCTATACATGGAAGAGGGCAATGTCTTCCAGGAATACTGAAACGATCGCAATATATGTTTTATTGAGTATTGGGGAAAGATTTGTGTCCATGTGGACATACCTGTTCGTACAGTGTCTAAGGCGATAGGGGTGTGTAGTAGTTGGTAATAAGTTGAAATGGCTCTTCTGCCTGAGGTTGGCCTAAATAAGAGCGTGTCTAAGGCGTTAGTCTTGTCGGTAGGTGAAAGATATTTAAGAATTGAGCTCGCATAATGTTGAGCTTGGTACATGGCCAGAGCCTGTGATCGAGGGAGTGTCCATATTTTCTATAGCAGACTGAGATGGGCCTACCCTACTTCCCAAATATATAGTTCAGTGAATCTCATAGGGCAGCAATAATTATTGCTTTACTATTTTGTATTTATTTATTTATTAACAGTTTCTTATATAGCGCATCTATGTTTCCCAGCGCTTTACCGAGAATATTTGAACATTCATAGTCCCTGCCCCAGTGGAGCCTACAATCTATATTCCCTACCACATGTACACACACACAGGCATTCTAGGGTTAATTTTGTTAGGAGCCATATAACCTACCAATATATTTTTGGATTGTGGGAGGAAACCGGAGTACCCGGAGAAAACCCACGAAAGTACATGGAGAATATACAAACTCTGCACAGTTAGGGCCATGGTGGGAATCGAACCCATGACCTCATCGCTGTGAGGCATTAATGCTAGCCATCACACCATCCGTACTGCCCCTATCGCACCCTAATATCCAGCTAGTCGCCCAATCCCGGTCACCTCTTTACCATGGTCAACTTGCTTCTCTGTCCATTCCCCTTTATAGATAGTCTTTTGATTTTGTCACCTACTTCGAAGGCAAAATCAACATATTAAATCATGAAATCTCTTTTCAGCAGATATCTCATGCCACACCCACCTCCTCCACTCATCTGTCTATGCTCAGTTCTATGCTTCTTATTTCTCACTCTTTTTTTCCCCAGTTTCCCCTACCCTGTTTCATCTTAGCTCATCAACACCTTCTCTGATTGCCAGCACCTAGTTCACCTCTTCTACTTGCCCTTTACTTGTATCTTCTCTTCCAACGTCAAACATGCACTTATCCCTCTTATCAAAATACCATATATCTACCCTATGTCCATCTACCGATACATTTTTCTTATACCCTTTGCAGGGACGTGCAGTCAGGGGAGGCAGGGGATGAAAATAATAAAAAGAAGATATATTTATATATCTTCTTTTATTATTTTCATCATTTCTCCCTCTCCGGCTGCCTCCCACCCTCTTACACTGCTGCATGTGAGGGTGGGAGGCAGCGGGAGAGGTGCCTCCCGCTGTTAACATTAAAACTACGGGCAGCGGGGGGCGGGTAGGGGAGGGCAGGGGGCAGGGTGCAGCAATGGGCTGTAAAAGCCCATTGAAAATGAATGGGGAAGCGGCATTCATACAGGTGCCGCAATGACAGGGGCACCAGTATGAATGCACGCCCCCAGATGTGATTGGGCCAGCGGATCCAGTGCTGGATCCACTGTCCTATCACCATAGGCGTGCGCACGGGGGGTGCCGGGGGTGCACAGGCACCTCCTAATGCCCGCCAGCACCCCCCACAGAATTGCACGCAAAATACGCAGCAGCAGCAGCAGTACCCGGTGGCCGGCCGCGGTGCTCCATTCAAGTCAGTCAGCTTCCAGCTCTGCTTCAGTCTTTAGACATCACAGCGCGCACAGCACGGTGATGTCACAGTGCACATCCGTCCTCCTCCCTGCGCTCCCGTCCACCTGCTGCCTCAGAGCCAGCAGCCTGTGCGCTAGAGTCACTGTCAGGAGTGTCAGTAGACTCTCAGCAGCTCCACCTCAGGCAGGCAGTGAGTGATAACTACGCTGCGCAGGAGCCAGCGTGAGCTGCAGCCAGAAAGCCAATGTTCTTCCTAGGGGGAAGCAAGCTGCTGGGAGAAAGCCACAGCCGAGAGGACAGGTGAGTCCGCCCGGGAGGCGAGGGGAGAGGGGGAGGGGGGGGGAGGAAGGCCTGTGCTATGCCATGCCCGACCGCGGCAGTACGGGGGGGGGAGTAGGCTCCCGCATGTACCCCCTGCTGCCTGTGCCCGACCGCGGCAGTGCAGGGGGGGGGGAGTAGGCTCCCGCATGTACCCCCTGCTGCCTGTGCCCAACCGCGGCAGTGCGGGGACGGGGAGGGGGGGAAGGCTGACGCAAGAACCCCCTGCTGCCGGTGCCCGCGTTAAAGGTGAGTGCCTCCCCAGGCAATGTCCTCACCGCACGTCACTGACCCTTTGTTTCTTAATTTGCTTGAGTGTTATGTCCACACCCTCACCCCTTTCAATTAGGTTTCCTCTCTACACTCCACCAATTATGCCCTCAACTTCTAAGCTATTGCCAACTCTTCCTCTCCATACTCTGACATTACAAAAAACACCCCATCTTCTCCTATACCTCTGACCAACAACTCTCATGTCTGGTGACCATCCATCCATGCCTTCTCCTGTGCTGAACCACACTTTTGAAACCCTGTATGCCACCTAAGGAAGAAAAAATCAGTAAGCTGGAATGGGCTGCAAACAGTCCCCTCCAGATTACACAGCCTGACGCTTACCTATATTTTAAAAAATACAGTATTTAAAATAATATTTTTATGTCTGCTGCAGCATGCGGCTCTGTGAGTACGCCTGAACTCACACAGGTAAAACACAAAAGGAAAATACAACAGAATGAGGCACAGTTCGCTGCTGGACATGTACCAATACTCTGATTGTTCTGCTAGATCAAAATGAATGAGGACGCACTGTTTTAACAAAATAAAATTATTTTATATGAATTTGACCATAATACAGATCATAAACATTTATAGACAAAAAAGAATATAAGTAATTAAATAAAAAAATAAAACATATGAGGTATAAATATAGATGGGGAATTATGAGATCAATAATAATATAAATACTTGATTTTTGCTGGGTCTCCGATTTTTTAAATACCAAATGGTATAGCTCAGAGTGTATGTGTCACGCGCCGCCACGGCGGTGCATGGTGGGTACTGTACTCACCCGTCCGTGCCCGCCGACGGCTGGCGTGTGTCGGCCTCCATGGCAGGTGAGGCGGCAGGCAGAGGTCTGGCAGTGTTGGATGGCAACACAGGAGTCTGCAGCGTGGTCCCGCTCTGAAGCTATAGACGCCGGGAGACCAGCACCGCCATCTTGCTTGAGGGCAAACAGGGGATTGGGCCAGGTCAGGTGTTTCCACCTGTTTCACTGTGACAGCCAATGGCAGCCGCCCTCTATGCATATAGGGGATCTGCCTAGGTAGCTCAGTGTCACTACAAAAAAGTATTCTGTGCCGTGCACTTCCTGGAAGACTCCTGATTTATTGTGCCCTTGCTTTTCCCGCTGTGTCCATCAGCTCGCTATTGGCCATAGACCCCATCGCTTCCTTCCAGTCACGCTGGTCGCCAGCTCCTCCCTGGAACTTCTGGGTGCTACCTCCTGGATTCCCAGCTCCGGATCCGCTCCTGGAACTCTCAGGAATATAATTCCAGGATCTTCAGGTCTCAGTCATTCTCCCTAACACTTTCAGTCATCGGATCCATTGTTGTTGCCATCTTCTCACTTCTTTATCCGGACATTCATTATCATTGTTCTGGACTTTGCAGAGACTTTGGGTGAGTTTTAATAGGATGAGAAATTCAGAAAGTGAGAGATTTGGGAAGAAATCTCCAGCTTTTTTAAAGCGGGAATCATTTACACTGCAAAACCAGTGTAATTTTGCAGTGTAAATGATTGCCGCTTTAAGAAAGCTGGAGATTTCTTCCCAAATCTCTCACTTTCTGAATCTCTCATCCTATTAAATCTCACCCATTACCTCTCCTACTGAAGCATTTTAAAGTATCTTTCAAGTATTTAGCAAGTTGCTATTATTATTATTATTATTATTTTGCCTGCCTTTTCTCAAAGAAGTATTTGAGTACCTGTATGACATAATTTATTAAACCCGCTCGTTTTAACCCTACTACTACTGCCTCGTCTCCAGTCCCTGAACATCACACGACCCCATCTGAATCTTCTACCGTGACAATAAGTTTTTGCGGATCAGCGAGCTGTCAGCAAATAGTTAGTAACTTTCCATGGCATGCGGGGTTAATTCATCAGGTGTTAGTAGTGGAGCCAGTCATTAGCATGTAAGCCAAACACGCACTTTGGAAAAGTAGATGGAGGCTCAGATGTGCAACAAACACAATTATAGTGTAAAATCACACCCTCTGTATGCTGCAAATCCCCAGGACAAAAGCGGGTGGCCAAATGATCAATTTGTTAGCTCACCCAAATATCAGCCATGGGTCCAGGCTGTTTGTAGGGAGGTTCAGTGCCAGGAATGGCTGTGTGCCTGGGAGATCCAAGTAAACTTGAAGTAAAAGTCACCGCTCAGCAGGGGCGGGCTGGGCCGGGGGGCAGGGTGCCATGTGCCCCCCGGGCCGCTCAAACAATTTGTGTGCGGGCTGCCATATTTCTTCAGCTGCTGCTGCAGCCACGGGGCTGTGACCAGTCTCCGACTGGTCTCCAGAAACATGGCCGCCGGCCTCCTGCACTGAGGACATGTCTAGTGCAGAAGGCCGGCGGCCATGTTTCTGGAGACCAGTCGGAGACAGAGACTCTGTGTGTTTTAATTTACTTCCGGTCTGCCTGTGCGTTCTTCCTCATCTACTGTACTTTCCCCGTGCTGCAGCCCGCTTAGGTCCTGCTTCAAGATCAGGTAAGAGGGACTGTACAGGCAGAGCAGCCTGTGCGGTCCAGTTATTACACAGGGGAGTGCAGCCTGTGGGGGTCCTGTTATTATTATAAGGGGAAGCAGCCTTTGGGGTCCCTTAATTATTATACAGGGGGAGCAACCTGTGGGGGTCCCTTCATTTTTATACAGGGGGAGCAACCTGTGGGGGTCCCTTAATTATTATACAGGGGGAGCAACCTGTGGGGGTCCGGTAATTATTTTACAGGGGGAGCAGCCTGTGGGGTTCTGTTATTATTATAAGACAGGGGGAGTAGCCTGTGGTGTCCTGATATTATAAAGGGGGAGCAACCTGTGGGGGTCTGGTAATTATTTTACAGGGGGAGCAGCCTGTGGGGGTCCTGTTATTATTATAAGGGGAAGCAGCCTTTGGGGTCCCTTAATTATTATACAGGGGGAGCAACCTGTGGGGGTCCCTTCATTTTTATACAGGGGGAGCAACCTGTGGGGGTCCCTTAATTATTATACAGGGGGAGCAACCTGTGGGGGTCCGGTAATAATTTTACAGGGGGAGCAGCCTGTGGGGGTTCCATTATTATTGTACAGTGGGAGCAGCCTGTGGGGGTCCCATTATTATTGTACAGGGGTGCCACCTGTGGGGGTCCGGTAATTATTATACAGGGGGTGCAGCCTGTTGTGTCCTGTTATTATTATACAGGTGGAGCAGCCTGTGGGGTTCTGTTATTATTATAAGACAGGGGGAGAAGCCTGTGGTGTCCTGATATTATAAAGGGGGAGCAACCTGTGGGGGTCCGGTAATTATTTTACAGGGGGAGCAGCCTGTGGGGGTCCCATTATTATTGTACAGGGGGAGCAGCCTGTAGGGGTCCCATTATTATTATACAGGGGTTCCACCTGTGTGGGTCCGGTTATTATTTTACAGGGGGAGCAGCCTGTGGGGGTCCCATTATTATTGTACAGGGGGAGCAGTCTGTGGGGGTCCCATTATTATTGTACAGGGGTGCCACCTGTGGGGGTCCGGTAATTATTATACAGGGGGTGCAGCCTGTTGTGTCCTGTTATTATTATACAGGTGGAGCAGCCTGCGGGGTCCTTTTATTATTATATGACAGGGGGAGTAGCCTGTGGTGTCCTGATATTATAAAGGGGGAGCAGCCTGTGGGGGTCCTATTATTATACAAGGGAGCAGCCTGTGGTGTCCTGTTATTATTATACAGAGGAGCAACCTGTGGTGTCCTGTTATTATTATAAGACAGGGGGAGTAGCCTGTGGTGCCCTGATATTATACAGGGGGAGCAGCCTGTGGGGGTCCTATTATTATACA
This sequence comes from Crinia signifera, assembly GCF_055691185.1. Classification (NCBI taxonomy): domain Eukaryota; kingdom Metazoa; phylum Chordata; class Amphibia; order Anura; family Myobatrachidae; genus Crinia; species Crinia signifera. The sequence goes on from NC_139218.1 coordinate 242,565,852, forward strand.
GGGGAGCAGCCTGTGGTGTCTTGTTATAGTTATAAGACAGGGGGAGTAGCCTGTGGTGTCCTGATATTATACAGGGGAAGCAGCCTGTGGGGTCCTATTATTATACAGGGGAGCAGCCTGTGATGTCTTGTTATAATTATAAGACTGGGGAGTAGCCTGTGGTGTTCTGATATTATACAGGGGGAGCAGCCTGTGGGGTCCTATTATTGATTTTTTTTCTTAATACATATTTTTAAAATGAAAAACCTCAATTTAACGATGCACTGTTAAGGGCGTACACACGGGGCAATATGATCGCTGGCAATATATTGCTAGCAATATATTGCTCAGTGTCCCGTTTTCATCTGCGACCATCTCTGGTCGCAGATAAAAAAGAGCCCTGCAGTGGAAATCAGCTGCGGGCAGAAAACGGGAGCGCGCACCCGACGATTGATAGCCGGTGCACACTCCCATCGCTGGCAATATGGTTGCTCAGCGACCATATTTCCAGCGATATTTGCAATAATCGTCCCCGTGTGTACGCACCTTTACTTATGGGCCGGTGCTTTGGACTTGCCCCCCAGGCTAAAAGTTGCCAGCCAGCCCCTGCCGCTCAGATCACGGTGGGGCAGGTGTCGGAATAGCCGGCAGACGGCAATAACAGCCGTGGTGTTCAGAAAAAGCTGTGATCCCGCTGATGATTAAAGTTCTAAGCCGCAGCAGGACGGAGACCTTTTTGAAATCACATTTTTTTGCCACGAATTCTCATATTTAATGAGATGCGTGTTCCAGATAAAAAAAGTGTGTTATTAAGTGCGATAATGTGCGATTTGAAGTCATGAAAATGTGTGATTTTTAGGCATGAAAATGTGCGATTTTGAGTAAATGTGTGAATTTGTGTTAAAAAAAAAATGGCGTGAGGTCCCCCCTCCTGAGTGTAACCAGCCCCAGGCTCATTGAGCCAGACCTGGTTCTAAAAATATGGGGGACAAAAAGCATAGGGGTCCCCCGTATTTCTGAAATCAGCCCCGGACTCCAACAGCCCGCGGTGTCATGCCACAGCCGGGGGACACTTTTTACAGTCGAAACATGAGCACCGTGGCTAATCACCATTGGAGGGGGTACCTGGAGGAGTGAAGACCCCAAGCCATTTAAAAAAAAAGGTACTTGTTTCCTAGCACGGCGCCCGTCGGGACCCATCGCATACCTTAACTAATCTGACCTGATATTAGGGTTTTAAGAGCTTCCTATACAATTACAATGGCATGCGATGTGACGCGATTACACCCGATTTTACATTGTACAGGCACCCTCATGGGTGATTACTATGTTAAAAGCACCCCCAGACCCAATTTTAAATTGTACAACCACCCTGATGGGTGATTACTATGTTAAATGCACCCCCATTGTTAACGCCACCCCCACTATCAACGCCAACCCGAAGTGTGTCGAGCACAGCGGTACATGTCCTCCGACCTTTTCATAACCCCACTATCCACGTCGGCGTGGAGTTGATTTTAGATAGTGTGGCAAGTGCAGCGAGCCACCGAGCCTGAAGCGTGGGAGCGCACGCGGAATACATGTGAAGTAATCCACGTCCCCTCGCGGGGCTCGCTGCGTTCGCCACGCTTCGGGCTCGGTGGCTCACGCTCGCCACACTACATAAAATAAACTCCACACCGACATGGATAGTGGGGGTATGAAAAGGTCAGAGAACGCGTACCGCCACCCCTCGCCACGCTTCGGGTTGGGGTTCTTAGTGGCAGTGGTGTTAACAATGGGGGTGCATATAACATAGTAATCACCCATCAGGGTGCATGTACAATTGAAAAATTGTTTTGATTGCATCGATCGCTAACGACGGAGGGGAGACGCAGGGGCAGAGACGGAGGGGAGACGCAGGGGCAGAGACGGAGGGGAGACGCAGGGGCAGAGACAGCGGAGGGACACAGGGGCAGAGACGGCGGGGAGACGCAGGGGCAGAGACGGCGGTGAGATGCAAGGGCAGAGACGGTGGGGAGACGCAGGGACAGAGACAGCGGGGAGACGCAGGGACAGAGGCCGAGGGGCGACGCAGGGACAGAGGCGCACTATAGCATATGTACTGTGCAAACCTACCTGGTGTGCAGGGGGTCCAGTGGTTCTCCAGTGGTGGTAGGGCTCTGGCAGCAGTGGGGATAGGAGCCGCCTGGCAGGTGTCCGGCAGCAGTGGGAAGAGAGCTGCCCAACAGAGGTCTGTTGGCAGAGATAGGAGCCGGGCAAGGGGGGGACTCCAGCGGTGGCAGGGACTGAAGGAAGGTGCACCTCACCTTGTTGCCCGGCGGATTGGGTGTCTCCAGCAGCGGAAGTGACCGCTAATCATCTCAGTGCCCGGGGAGGTGCAACGGGAGCTCGCACGTGGAGCCTCAGAGCTACTCGTCTCTCACACTCTAAAGACTTCTGGCACCTATTCTTGTGCGCCGCCTGATGACCCCCCCGGCCGCGACCCGATGACACCTTCCCCCGGCGCAACCCAATGAACCCCCCCACCCCCGGCCGCGACCCAATGACCCCCCACCCCCGGCCACGACCTGGAACTTGATGGCAGCAGCCAGCAGGCCGGGTAGCGGCAGCGATACAATGGAAGGCTGTGGAGGCATTTCCACATCACCCAGATTCTGGGAGATTCCCGGAATCCGGGTGACTGCAAAAGCCTCCTGGATGGTTGCCACCAAATCCGGGAGAATCCCGGAAATCCGGGAGAGGTTGCAACCCTACCCGTGGCCCATCTCTCCACTTGCTTCCATACAGTTAATTGTTCTGCAAAGAAAAATACATGGTGCAGATGCACACTCCATATTATTAATCAATAATAGAGGCTCTTGGTATATTAATTGGCCAAGAAATATTTGGCCACCAACCAGCTTCACGGTGGCCTCATTTCTGGTGGGTCCCTAATACTAAGTTTGAATCTGGGGCGCGGAACCCCGAAAAGGTTGGCATAGGCCAGTCACCCCAGGGCAGCACACAAGTGAAAAACTAAGCTAAAGGTGTATTAATAAGAAAGTAGCAGAAGCTAGAGGTTAAAAAGTTAAGTGTTAGAAAGTATAATATATTAGTGGGAAATAAATAGTGCTAAATAAATGTTAGGGTGTGCCATCCCGAAAGCAACTCAGCCATACCAACCCAAGGGGAGCCGCGCCCCAAATCCATCCCC